>NW_015656630.1:3116992-3187478 GCF_001515625.1 Sinocyclocheilus rhinocerous
GCAACGCAAGATTTTCATAAAATATAATAACTTGCCATTTCGGTTTGTTTCTCACCAAACCCTCAGTATACCTTCAGAATGCTTGGAATATACGCCACGAGATGCATATGATTATTTTACGACAGATATGCATCCGCTTAAAAACAACAAACTAAACCTAAAGTCACCATTCTCTGCCATTAAATTGGCAAGTGCGAGCAGGACATTTTTGTGTTATTAAGTAAATAAACTCAATAAGCAGACAGACGCGACTAGTCAAGCGCAGAAGTGCACAGGAAATAAGCAGCAGTCATATTTAAGTTTAAATTAATATTGAGTACTGATTGATGTTCACTTGGATTTTTTTTCCCCATCGTGGGGAAATAATTTAATACTCTGTCATTTATAGTATTATGGTAAAATGTATATTTTCATTTGTGTAACGTTACGTTCAAAATAACTACAAAATGCCTTTGAAAAACAAAGAGAACAACAGAATGCGCTGCTTTAGCGCGTCTCGGTCTCCTGAGCATCTTTCTGGCGCATGCCACAAACATCAACCACAGCGAATACTCGTCTTTTAAAAGGCTTCATTTAGATTATTTGACGTTAAATGCATCATATAAGTCACTTTGGAATAAATCACAGTAGGCCTATGTATCATGATAAAAAAAGCGACTTTACAGTCTGGAAATACTTTAGGCTATATAGCAAATTATTTCGCGGAACCCCCATCACATTAAGAACCGCTGGTCCACACAGAAGAAAGCCCTCTGCCCCGGTACGAGTTGTGTCGAGCTATTCATTAGTCTGTTTGATGAGAAAAATATCAAGCTGTTTATTCATTTTTCTCTACCCCTGAGCGAAAAAAGAAAATTTAAGCTGAATTCTCTTTTTTTTTCAATTTTTGGAAAAAACAAACGAAAAAACGAAAAAGGAGCCGTTTTCTAATTTTTCTACTTGCAATATTAAATAAAAAAAACGAATGATCTAATGATACACGGACTGGATTTATTATCATTGGTCATATTTTATTTGTGCTTTTTGCATAATTTTGTACAATTTAATTTATTTTAATATTAATTAATTAAATAATTCTGAATTTGTTGGTATATAACATGTGATGCTGATTATTATTATTATTATTATTATTATTGTTGTTGTTGTTGTTGTTGTTGTTGTTGTTGTTGTTGTTGTTGTTGTTGTTGTTGTTGTTGTTGTTGTTGTTGTTGTTGTTGTTGTTGTTGTTGTTGTTGTTGTTGTTGTTGTTGTTGTTGTTGTTGTTGTTGTTGTTGTTGTTGTTTTTATTGTTATTATTATGTGTAAATGTATAAAGTGAAATGACTATATATATGACTATATATGTATGTATATATATATATATATATAGCTCATATACTAACATAGCTCCATAGCTCACCTTTTTATTTGAGGAACGTTACTTTGCTCTGACGAAAGCCCACGTGTGGTGCTGTCCAAGGTACTGGAAGTACCGGCACTCTTATCACCGTTATACGTATAAATAGTATATAGTGTATAAATAAATATCAACGTTTTAAATCTGAGTTTGTCTCACCTGTTGGCTCTCGAACGTCCACGCGCTGTCTGGTAATGACGCGTCAAGCACGTTTAGCGTGTCTGTAAAGTTTGTGGTGCTGCTGGGCTTAACGAGGGTGAGATCACTGAATTCTGACATTGGAGAGAGATAGGAGCCAAAGGACTGACTCTGAGACATCATGTCTCCTCCCAGAACCTCCACATACTTAATGGGCCCGTCAGTGTTGAGCTGGATCTGCAGGTTTCTGTTGGGGTTCTTGTATTCAGAATTTGTTCTCCTGATACAGCAGTTTGAGCCGCCTCTACTGCCTCGCGCACATTTCACCAGTAGGATGAAGAATGTCAAAAGACACATCAAGGACACGGAAGCCAAAGAGATGATAAGATATAAAGTAATTTTGCCAGTTTTCTTGTTGGGCTCGATCGTTTTATCTCTATAGTCTGAGATGGGCTCATGAAAGCCGTCTTCTATCACTATATCCACTGTGACTGTGAACACATGAACAGTTGTGATGCTGCTCATAGGAGGAGAGCCATGATCTTTAGCCTGCACTACAATGCTGATTAGTTTCATTGTCTCATAATCAAAAGAGCTCATGCTGTAAATAGTTCCGTTCTCAGAGTTGATATAAAAATAAGATGATGCTGGAACTTGATTTGAACTTAAATCCAGAACTGAATAAGTGAGAACAGCGTTCTTGTCTCGGTCAATATCAGTCGCAGACACAGAAAACAATGAAACACCTGCCAGATTATTTTCGTTTATGTAAACGTTATATGAGGACTGTGAGAACACTGGAGGGTTGTCATTCACGTCAAGTACTTTAACATTTACCGTCTTAACAGTTTTTAAAGGTGGAACACCGGAGTCAATGGCCAGTATTTCTACATTATATTCAGAATGAACCTCACGGTCTAATAATGAGTCAGTTATCAACGAATAGTGGTTATCGAAAGAGGGTTTCAATTTAAAGGGAACATCCGGAGAGACAGTTACATCAACTTTGCCATTATTACCGGAGTCTAAATCTTTGACGTTAATAAGAGCCACCACCGTTCCCACAGTTGCATTTTCAGGCACAGGGCTCGGTAAAGATGTCAGTATAATCTCTGGAGGATTGTCATTCTCATCTATGATATCTATTTGAACCAACGACTGCCCCTCGAGCTCTGGATTCCCTTTATCTTTAGAACAAACATCAAAAGTATATGATTTAGTACTCTCGTAATCTAATTTTCCAATGACAGTAATTTCGCCGGTTTCAGCGTTCACACTAAAAACATTTCTTACATGTTCGGGAGTATGCGCAGCAAATAAATACTGTAGTTCACCATTTGGACCTTCGTCCAGGTCTGTGGCTTTTATTTTGATCACACTTGAACCAAAAACAGCTCTCTCTAAAATCGACGCTTTGTAAGTAGCAACTTCAAATTTTGGTTCGTTGTCGTTAATATCTTGAACAATTATTTGCAATAAAGATGTACCAGATTTTACTGGATTACCACCATCAAGGGCTGTTAATATTAGTTTAAGAATAGATTGTTTCTCTCTGTCTAGAGGTTTTTCAACCACGAGTTCTGGTACCTTTCTTCCGTTTTTAAGTGTTTTAATATTAAGACGGAAGAAATCGTTATTGTTCAATGTGTACGTCTTTAAGCTATTACTACCGACATCGAGGTCTTCTGCACTTTCAAGAGAAAATCGTGCCCCTGGAGCAATCACTTCAGGTATTTTTAATGTGGCGTCTTTCGTGTGGAAGTTCGGTGCATTATCATTTATGTCTTGTATTTCTATCTCTACCCTGTGCAACTGTAATGGATTCTCAATAACGATCTGCAGTGGCATTAGACAACTGGCGCTTTGTCCACAGAGCGTCTCTCTGTCTATTCTGCCATTAACTACCAGATCACCCTTCCCTGAATCCACACTAAAATACTGTTTATTCGACTCAGATGCTATTCGTAACTTACGCTCGGCGATATCTGAGATGTCAAAACCAAGATCTTTTGCGATATTCCCAACGATAGATCCTTCCTTTAACTCTTCAGGTATTGTGTAGCGAATCTGAGCTCCAGTTGTATTCCACAATAAAGAGAAAACGAACAGCAAATGCGCTGCCCATTTCCACCCTCCGATCCTCCTCATTTCTCTGCCGCGTTTGTTATTCCCATTTACAAATCTTCACATCCTTAGAAAAACCGAATGTTAAATTCCATTTTCAAAAACATTTGTATTCAGCCCATTCTCGTTGTTGTAATCAGCCTCATAAAGCGTTCATGTTTCTTCTCGCTCTACAGCCTTCAGCATTGTACTCCTTTGGCTGGGGGAGGGAGTAGATCCCTTTGTACTGTCTAAAGCACGATTGGTGCAGAGCTCAATGCTCACTCGTCCAATAGATGCTTTGCTGTTTCATGAAGACATAACCAGCCCTCTTTGGTGTATGTTACGGCATCTAGTGGACAATTGTGCTCTAAAGTATGCAATTCAACTAGTTTTAGACTACTTTCTTAGCTGCTTAGATGTTAAAATGTTTCTCTGTACAAAAGAGCGTTTAAGTAGAGTATTAGCAATTGACCACATTAGCAAGTGTAATTTAGTTGTTCTTAAATTCAGATGAGAAAAAACCCTTACAGTAAAACCCGCATGAATTTCATATGTTAAAATCACATGTGAAATATGTGGAACACACATTTACACTATGAAACTTTTCCAAAATATGTTTCCGATGTACAAAGCACGTGTTTCACATGTTCCGCATATTTCACACGTGATTTAACGTGGTTGCACATGTGAACTTTATGTATTTTTTTCTAAGGAAATTATGAGAGCATATATTTATGTGTTCCTTAAACTTTTGGCACAACAGTTTAAATCTCAGTTTCTGTGATGAGCAAATACAGTGTCCCAATAAACGTTATTGTGTTCACTTTTTTAAATAATTGTATTGTTGTTGTTATTATTTTTAATAAATGAAACAATTCCCACCAAACCAGTATATAAAGTAGCATCTAAAACTGTACAACGCCAGATCTTTACGGGAGCTGTCCAGTCCAAAGTGCTGAACATAATACAAAACTATCAGCTGATGCACTATCGCCATTATCTCTGGGCAGGCCCGGATTGGCTAATCGGGAGCACCGGGAGGATTCCCGGTGGGCCGGTCTGTTTTTTGGCAGCGAGGGCCGGTCTTGTCATGCTACTGGGGTTGAAATATGGATGCCCGTATTTAAGGCATCAAAGAAGCGACCCGTATGAAAGCTATAACACAGTTTGTCCCGTATTCGCAGGCATACGTCAAATGACCACCAGACCATATGAATAACAAATTCTCAGTTGATAACTAATCATTCTATTGCCCAAATCGTTGTTGTATTTGTGAACGTAGCCAATCGAGGAAGGCTTTAAGACCAAGCGGAATCCTCTGCCGGCTGCTCCCTCTTCACAGCGAGCGGGACTCGTGCTCACCGACCGCGTTTTGATTTTGCCAAATCAGTTTGGGCGAATGCAAACAACTTATTGATCATTAATCCAACATCCAGCAAGGCAGGAAAACATTCAATCTACCTGAGCGACGTCTTTCACTATTGTAAGTTAACGCTAAATACAGAAGAAAAATAAATACAATTTTAAAAATGCAACTTCTAGCGTATTCTGAAACTTATACCTCATTATATTGAAGTACAAATCCAAGCACCAGAAGCAGCCCACACTCTCAAATTTTTCTTTAATTGAAAAATATGCATTTTCATTCATTCATAGGCTATATGGTTGCACTAATATTTTAGTTCAAAAATGTGAGTGCCATTGTTTTAAAAAATGCTTTATTGACTGACGTTTCATAGACCTTCAGTTGTTATGCTTTCAAATTTCCTGCCATTTGTATGTATGCAATTTCACAGTATTTTCACCTCCTAAATTACTGCACTACTTGTGCAGTCACTATTCTATAATGGTTCAATTTACTCAGGCCGATTACATTTTTTATTTATTTTTTGTATGACATTAAAAATTATTTTTTAGAATAATTGTACATAAATAGGTTAAGCAAAACAAATGTGATTATTACTGAGGACACACATTTACATACATCATGGTACAGTACAAATATCAGGTTTTAGAAGCATTGATGCTCAAAACCAAATAGCATAAAATATTAAATCAATTTAATGTCCTTGCCCGAGATGTAGATCAGTACAAGGGGCTATGCAGTTAATTTTTTAAGCTGGAGAGGGGTTATACACATGACAATCTTACAATGACGGCCATCAGCTCTCTAGCGAACAACTCCATGAATACATCCCAGTAAAGAGACACGCCTCCGGCATTCATTGATCAATTTCAAGACGTGCGTTTGCAACTGCCATAATGAAACATGCACAAATACAATTTTAAATGTGATTTAGTTTTTTTTTTTTTTTTTTCGACAGTCACTAACATCAAACTTATACATGTATCAAAATTTAAAATTCCCTTTTAAATCAAGCCGCCCCGTCACGCACACAATCACACACACAAATGATCAAATATGTCCACTCTCATGTGAAAATCTTGAATTACGTTTATGCTGAATTAATGATTATTCTTTTTCCTCACCTGTTGGCTCTCGAACGTCCACGCGCTGTCTGGTACTGACGCGTCAAGCACGTTTAGCGTGTCTGTAAAGTTTGTGGTGCTGCTGGGCTTAATGAGGGTGAGATCACTGAATTCTGACATTGGAGAGAGATAGGAGCCAAAGGACTGACTCTGAGACATCATATCTCCTCCCAGAACCTCCACACACTTAATGGGCCCGTCAGTGTTGAGCTGGATCTGCAGGTTTCTGTTGGGGTTCTTGTATTCAGAGTTTGTCTTCCTGATACAGCAGCTTCTACTGCCTCGTGCACATTTCACCAGTAATATGAAAAACGTCACCAAAGACAACAAGGACACGGAAGCCAAAGAGATGATCAGATATAATGTAATTTTGCCTGTTTTCTTGTTGGGCTCAATAGTTTTCTCTCTATAGTCCGAGATGGGCTCATGAAAGCCGTCCTCTATCAGTATATCCACTGTGACTGTGGCGGACTGAATCGGTTCTCCATTATCCTTTATTTCTATCAGCAGTCTCTGAGAGGAGTCGTCGTGCTCTGAAACAGCGCGTTTAGTCCTCACCTCTCCCGTATGTAAATTGACACTGAACAGAGACAGCGAGCCTGTAGAACAGCCAGGCGTTATGACCCGAGTCCGTGTCCACTGCTGTTACCTTAGTAACGAGATGTCCTGCTTTTGCAGAACGGGGCATCTTCTGATGAGAGACAGACCCCATGGATGTGGACGGGTAAATGACAGCAGGTGCATTGTCGTTATGGTCCAGAATAAACACATGGACGGTTGCATTGCTGCTCAGAGGTGGAGAGCCATTATCTTTAGCCTGCACTACAATGCTGAACAGTTTAGTTTTCTCATAATCAAATGTGCTCATGCTGTAAATAGTACCATTCTCAGAGTTGATATAAAAATAAGATGATGCTGGAAATTTATTTGAACTTAAATCCAGAACTGAATATGTGAGTATAGCATTTTTGTCTCGGTCAATATCAGTCGCAGACACAGAAAACAACGAAAGACCTGCCAGATTATTTTAGTTTATGTAAACGTTATATGCGGACTGTGAGAACACTGGAGGGTTGTCATTCACGTCAAGTACTTTAACATTTACCGTCTTCTTCGTTTTTAAAGATGGAACACCGGAGTCCATGGCCAGTATTTCTACATTATATTCAGAATGAACCTCACGGTCTAATAATGAGTCAGTTATCAACGAATAATGGCTATCAAAAGATGGCTTCAGTTTAAATGGAACATCCGGAGAGACAGTTAGCTCGATTTTTCCATTATTACCGGAGTCCAAATCTTTCACGTTAATCAAAGCCACCACAGTTCCCACTGTTGCATTTTCAGGCACAGGGCTCGGTAAAGATGTCAGTATAATCTCTGGAGGATTGTCATTCTCATCTATGATATCTACTTGAACCGACGACTGTCCCTCGAGCTCTGGATTCCCTTTGTCTTTAGCACAAACATCAAAAGTATATGACTTTTTAGTCTCATAATCTAGCTTTCCAAATACTGTTATTTCGCCGGTTTCAGCGTTCACTCTAAACACGTTCCTTACAAACTCGGGGGTGTGTGCACCAAATAAATACTGTATTTTACCATTAGGACCGTCATCCATATCTGTTGCTTTTATTTTGAGCACACTTGAACCAACAACGGCGCTTTCTAGAACAGATGCTTTGTATGCAGCAACTTCAAATTTTGGTTCGTTGTCATTAAAATCCTGAACAGATATTTGCAATACAGACGTGCCAGATTTGACTGGATTACCACCATCTAGAGCTGTCACTATAAGATGGTGCATTGCCTGTTTCTCCCTGTCTAGAGGTTTATCAAGCACTAGTTCTGGTATTTGGACACCATTTTTGTTAGTTTTTAAATTTAGATGGAAAAAATTTTTATTGCTTAATGAATATGACTTCAGGCTATTAGTTCCAACATCGAGGTCCTCTGCACTTTCAAGGGTAAATCGTGCGCCTGGAGCAGTTAATTCAGAAATTTTTAATATTCCCTCTTTACTGTGGAAGTTTTTTAAAAGACAATTTACTGCGCATTGTCATTTATATCTTGTATATCTATCTCAACTTTATGTAACTGTAACGGATTCTCAATAATGATCTGCAGTGGCATTAGACAACTGGCGCTTTGTCCACAGAGCGTCTCTCTGTCTATTCTGCCATTAACTACCAGATCACCCTTCCCTGAATCCACACTAAAATACTGTCTATTCGACTCAGATGCTATTCGTAACTTACGCTCTGCGATATCTGAGATGTCAAAACCAAGATCCTTCGCGATATTCCCAACGATAGATCCTTCCTTTAACTCTTCAGGTATTGTGTAGCGAATCTGAGCTCCAGTTGTATTCCACAATAGAGAGAAAGCGAACAGCAGAAGCGCTGCCCATTTCCACCCTCCGATCCTCATTTCTCTGCCGCGTTTGTTATCCCCATTTACAAATCTTCATTTTACATCCTTAGAAAAACCGAATGTTATTTTCCATTTTCACATAAACGTGTACTCAGCCCATTCTCGTTGTGTGGATCAGCCTCATAAAGCGTTCATGTTTCCTCTCGCTCTACAGCTTTCATCATTGTACTCCTCCTCTGGCTGGGGGAGGGAGTAGATCTCTTTGTACGGTCTGAAGCAGGATTGGTACAGAGCTCAACGCTCACTCATCCAATAGATGTTTAGCTATTTCTTAAAGGCATAACCAGCCCTCTGTTGTTTGTGTTACGGCATCTAGTGGACAACTATGCTCTAAAATATGCTACGTAGTTAGTCTGAGGCTTATTTCCTGTCTGCTTAGACGGGAAAATGCTTCTGCATGCAAAACAACCTAAAAGTAACATGGTATTAGCATTTGAGCATTGAGGTATATGAACAAGTGTAATTTAGTTTCTCAGTAAGGGAATTATTAGAACATATTTTTTAATGTGTTATGTAAACTTTTGGCATTAACAGTTTAGATCTCAATTTCTGTGACGAGGAAATACAGTTTCCCACTAAAAATATTTTTGTTAATTACTGTATTATTAGTATTATTACTGTTATTTATTTATTTACCAGCCAAACAATGCCTACCAAACCAGCACGTGTATAAAGTAGCACCTAAACTGTACAACTTCACATCGTTACGGGAGCTGTCCAGTCCAAAGTGCTGAATGCAGTACAAAATTATCGCCATTATCTCCGGGAGTTTGTTTCGACATCATAAATATGGTGGGAGGAAAAACACTACAGAAAAAAAAATTTAAACATAGCTTAATATTAATAAAATATTAAATCAATTTAATGTCATTGCTCAGAAGCTATCTTTAAGTCAAGTTACCCCGTCTGTCACACACACACACACACACACGCACACACACACACACACACTTTCATGCATGTCCACCATAACGTGTGTATCTTAAATTATGTTTTTGTTTCTAAAAGAAAAAAAAATCACATACAAGTGTGTACTGATGCTGAGTTAATGAACCATTATTCTGTTTCTCACCTGTTGGCTCTCAAACGTCCACGCGCTGTCTGGTAATGAAGCGTCAAGCACGTTTAGCGTGTCTGTAAAGTTTGTGGTGCTGCTGGGTTTAACGAGGGTGAGATCACTGAATTCTGACATTGGAGAGAGATAGGAGCCAAAGGACTGACTCTGAGACATCATGTCTCCTCCCAGAACCTCCACATACTTAATGGGCCCGTCAGTGTTGAGCTGGATCTGCAGGTTTCTGTTGGGGTTCTTGTATTCAGAGTTTGTCCTCCTGATACAGCAGCTTCTACTGCCTCGCGCACATTTCACCAGTAAGATGAAAAACGTCAATAGACAGAACAACGACACTGAAGCCAAAGAGATGATAAGATATAAAGTAATCTTGCCAGTTTTCTTGTTGGGCTCGATCGTTTTATCTCTATAGTCTGAGATGGGCTCATGAAAGCCGTCTTCTATCAGTATATCCACTGTGACTGTGGTGGACTGGATCGGTTCTCCATTATCCTTTATTTCTATCAGCAGTCTCTGAGAGGAGTCGTCGTGCTCTGAAACAGCGCGTTTAGTCCTCACCTCTCCCGTATGTAAATTGACACTGAACAGAGACAGCGAGCCTGTAGAACAGCCAGGCGTTATGACCCGAGTCCGCGTCCACTGCTGTTACCTTAGTAACGAGATGTCCTGCTTTAGCAGAACGGGGCATCTTCTGATGAGAGACAGACCCCATGGATGTGGACGGGTAAATGACAGCAGGTACATTATCGTTATGGTCCAGAATAAACACATGAACAGTTGCATTGCTGCTCAGAGGTGGAGAGCCATGATCTTTAGCCTGCACTACAATGCTGATCAGTTTCGTTTTTTCATAATCAAAAGAGCTCATGCTGTAAATAGTTCCGTTTTCAGAGTTGATATAAAAATAAGATGATGCTGGAAGTTGATTTGAAGTTAAATCGAGGATTGAATAACTCAGTATTGCGTTCTTGTCTTGGTCAATATCAGATGCAGATACAGAAAACAATGAAGCACCTGGCGGGCTATTTTCCTTTATGTACACTGTATACGAGGGCTGTGAGAATACTGGAGGGTTGTCATTCACATCAAGTATTTTTACATTTACAGTTTTTGTAGATTTTAAAGATGGTCCACCAGAGTCTGTAGCTACTAATTTTATGTCATATTCTGCATTAGCTTCACGGTCCAAAAGTGAGCCAGTCACCAAAGAATAGTGATTGTCAAATGCTGGTTTTAGTTTAAAAGGAAAACGAGTGGAGATGGTAAGATTTATTTTGCCATTATCACCCGAGTCCAAGTCTTTAACGTTGATTAAAGCTACGACTGTACCGACTGATGCATTTTCTGACACAGGGCTAGGTAAAGATGTCAAAATAATTTCAGGAATATTGTCATTCTCATCAATGATGTGCAGCATCACTGAAGAATGGCCCTCCTGCTCTGGGCTACCTTTGTCTTTAGCGCAGACATCAAACGTGTATAATTTTGTTAACTCATAATCAAGTTTTCCAATCACTGTGATTTCTCCGGTTTCAGCGTTGATATTAAAAGATTTCTTCACGTTATCTGGTGTACGCGCACCGAAAAAATACTGTATTTCGCCGTTTAGACCTTCATCTAAATCAGTGGCTTTTACGGTTAAGACGCTTGAACCAAATGTCGTACTCTCCTGCACAGATGCTTTATATTGCGATTGTTCAAATTTCGGCTCATTGTCATTAGTATCTTGAACGATTACTTGTGTCATAATAGCTCCAGATTTTACAGGATCGCCACCGTCTAATGCTGTTAAAATGAGCTTATGAACAGATTGTTTCTCTCGATCGAGTGGTTTATCAACTATCAGTTCTGGTACTTTCTTACCATCTTCAAGTGTTTTCACATTTAAACGGAAAAAGGCGTTATTACTCAAAGCGTAGGATTTGAGACTATTGCTACCGACATCTAAATCCTCGGCACTTTCAAATGGAAACTTTGCGCCCACTGCTACTGATTCAGCTATTTTCAAAATGCTGTCTTTCGTGTGAAAATTCGGTGCATTATCATTTATATCTTGTATTTCTATATTAACACGATATAACTGCAGTGGATTCTCTATAACCAGTTGTAATGGCATCAGACAACTGGCGCTTTGTCCACAGAGCGCCTCTCTGTCTATTCTACCATTGACTATCAGCTCACCGTTCCTTGTATCCACACTGAAATACTGCGTACTAGAATCAGAGGCTATCCGTAACTTACGATCAGCGATGTCAGAAATCTCTAGACCAATGTCCCTTGCAATGTTTCCAACAACAGATCCTTCCTTTAGTTCCTCTGGTATAGTGTATCGAATTTGTGCTCCAACTGTATTCCATAATAGAGAGAAAACAAACAGCCAAAGCGCTGCCTGTTTCCACACTCGAATGCGTCTCATTTCCACAGTAATTTGAACGTTTCCATCAATGAGTGCTTCGCATATATCCAGACAAAAACCTAATTTTTCTTCTTTCATTAAAATCGCAAATCCGTTTGGATCGAGGGGTCGGTTTTGTGGTGATCAGCGTCATAACCGCGAGTCTATTCTCCTTCTCTACAGCTCATATCACTCATTGTAGCCCTTTCCTGCTAAGGGAGGGAGTAGATCCCTTTGTATAGTCTCGCACATATTTGTATTCAGATACAAATGACAGCTCTGAATATAGCAAAAGTCTCACCTGTTGGCTCTCAAACGTCCACGCGCTGTCTGGTAATGACGCGTCAAGCACGTTTAGCGTGTCTGTAAAGTTTGTGGTGCTGCTGGGTTTAACGAGGGTGAGATCACTGAATTCTGACATTGGAGAGAGATAGGAGCCAAAGGACTGACTCTGAGACATCATGTCTCCTCCCAGAACCTCCACATACTTAATGGGCCCGTCAGTGTTGAGCTGGATCTGCAGGTTTCTGTTGGGGTTCTTGTATTCAGAATTTGTCCTCCTGATACAGCAGCTTGAACTTCCGATGCTGCTTCTAACGCATTTCACAATCAACGTGAACAATGTCAAGACAGATAAAAGTGACACTGTTCCCAACGAAATTATCAAATATAAAGTTATTTTCCCGTTTTTCTTGTTGTTGTTTTCTGTAGTTTTCATACTATAATCCGAGATTGTCTCATGAATGCCTTCCTCTATCATTATATCCACTGTGACTGTGGTGGACTGGATCGGTTCTCCATTATCCTTTATTTCTATCAGCAGTCTCTGAGAGGAGTCGTCGTGCTCTGAAACAGCGCGTTTAGTCCTCACCTCTCCCGTATGTAAATTGACACTGAACAGAAACGCGTCCGTGGCCTCCGCGAGCCTGTAGAACAGCCAGGCGTTATGACCCGAGTCCGCGTCCACTGCTGTTACCTTAGTAACGAGATGTCCTGCTTTAGCAGAACGGGGCATCTTCTGATGAGAGACAGACCCCATGGATGTGGACGGGTAAATGACAGCATCCACTGCGGTTACCTTAGTAACGAGATGTCCTGCTTTTGAAGAACGGGGCATCCTCTGATGGGAGACAGACCCCATGGATGTGGACGGGTAAATGACAGCAGGTGCATTATCGTTCTGGTCCGAAATAAACACATGAACTGTGGCATTGCTGCTCATAGGAGGAGAGCCATGATCTTTAGCAAGCACGATGATGTGAAACACCTTCATTGTCTCATAGTCAAATGAATGCATGCTAAATATACTACCATTTTCAGAGTTTATATAAACATACGAAGAGACGGGTACGCCTTGAGTATTAGTATCGAGAACTGAATAGACAATTTTTGCATTTTCTCCTGTATCTAGATCTGATGCTGTTACTGATGCTAAAATTGATCCCGGAGCGGTGTTTTCTTTAATATAAACTGAGTACACATGTTCAGAAAAAACAGGAGGATTATCATTGACATCTAGTATATTAACTGTAATGAGTTTGCTAGATATCAGTGGAGGTGATCCAGCGTCTGAGGCTTTTAGCTCAATGTCATATCTAGGAAACTTTTCTCGATCTAATTGTGAATCTGTTACTAGTGCATAATGATTTGAAAATGTTGGCTTTAATTTAAATGGGGTATCAGGTGAAATGCCAAGCGTTACGTTCCCGTTTACCCCCGAATCTAAATCTTTAACATTTATTAACGCTACCATAGTCCCAGCGGGCGCATCTTCTGGCACAGGTTTGGGTGAGGAGGTGACGGTGATCTCAGGTGCATTATCATTCACGTCTAAAACATTCACCTGAACTCTACAATGTCCCTCCATTACAGGCGCTCCTTTGTCTCTGGCGCGTATGTCGAATTTATACGTGGAGCTAATTTCATAGTCAAGACTCTTTGATATGGTTAATTCGCCAGTATCTGAGTCAATGGAAAATAACTGCTTTATTGCTTCTGGTGTGAGAGATCCTAACGAATACTCTATTTCACTATTTACTCCATCGTCTAAGTCAATTGCTTTTACTATCTGAATGACTGTACCTTGAGCAGAGTTCTCCGTCACTTTAATACCATATAAATCTTGTTCAAATGCCGGAGCATTGTCATTTGCATCCAACACTTTAACAGTAATCTGAGTAGTGCCAGATCTTGCTGGATCACCTCCATCAATACCTGTCAAAATCAGATGGTGTATAGACTGTTTTTCTCTATCAAGTGCTTTCTGCAAAACAATTTCTGGGACTTTCGTTCCGTCATTGTCATTTTTAACATGTAAGACAAAATATTCATTTTTATTTAAAGCATACGTGCGCAAAGAGTTTGACCCCACATCTGTGTCTTGCGCAGGCTCTAAATGAAATTTAGCTCCGGTTAGCGTGGTCTCTGATACATCAATATTTTTTGTGTCTGAAAGGAAACTCGGAGAGTTGTCGTTAATATCTTGTATGTCCACCTCTACACGATAAAACTGGAGTGGATCCTCGATAATGACTTGCACTGGTAACACACAACTCGCGCTTTGTCCGCACAGGTTTTCTCTGTCTATAATATCATTCACAAGCAGCTCGCCGTTCCGCAAATTTAGACTAAAATATTGCTTACCAGACTCAGATGCTATCCGTAATTTACGATTAGATATCTCAGATACATCCAAACCGAGATCTTTAGCTACATTTCCAACAACAGATCCCTCCTTAAGCTCCTCCGGTATTGTATAACGAAGCTGCGCCTCTGTATCTCTCCACAAAACAGCGAAACACAACAGCCACAGCGCCGGCCAGAGCAAAATCCTCCTTTGTATTTGAGTCCTCATTTCCAAACACGATAAATAATCGTTGATTCCAGTATCCTGACATTCATCTTACGACTATAAACTTTTACAAAAATAGTGTAATATTTTAAAATGTATATAATCCTAGATTAATTTCCGTAGCTAAATACATTGCAGCGAGTGCAGTGCATTTTGTCTCAGGTCTGTGCGTAATGGTTCTCAGCATTATGTCGGGGGAGGGAGTGGATCCCTTTGTGCAGTGCGGCCCCGTTATTGGACGAGCGCTCTCCAGTCACAACATGAATCAGTCTTAAAGAGGCAGAGCAAAGCCAAGCTCAAAATCCATGCAGAATAAATACAGTTCTTTTATGGATCATATTGCATTGAAACGACTATTTTCCTCCACAATTACTCGTTTTAAAAGCAAATGGAGATAAATGGAATATTTAGAAAGACTATACTGCAAAACGGAAATCAGTATTCTTAAAAAAAC
Source organism: Sinocyclocheilus rhinocerous (assembly GCF_001515625.1). Classification (NCBI taxonomy): domain Eukaryota; kingdom Metazoa; phylum Chordata; class Actinopteri; order Cypriniformes; family Cyprinidae; genus Sinocyclocheilus; species Sinocyclocheilus rhinocerous. The sequence goes on from NW_015656630.1 coordinate 3,132,328, forward strand.
AGTACTCTTTATGGAGATGCTGCATAGAAGCATATGGACACTCAAATATGTAACACATGAATATCGCTTTTAAGTGTTATTCTATTATTAAGTAAGTGTTAAAGTATTACGTCCAAGTATTAAGTTCCATATAAAAAAAATGCACAGTTTGAGCATCAGAACTATGGTGAAAATATGTTTGTGAATTTGTAAGTTGTAAAGTGGTTAGAATTATTCGTGTTTTGTTGAGCTGGATCTGCAGGTTTCTGTTGGGGTTCTTGTATTCAGAATTAGTCCTCCTGATACAGCAACTAGAACTTCCGATGCTGCTTCTAACGCATTTCACAATCAACGTAAACAATGTCAACACAGATAAAAGTGACACGGTGCCCAAAGAGATTATCAAGTACAAAGTGATTTTGCCGTTTTTCTTCTTGCTGTTTTCTGTAGTTCTCATACTATAATCCGAGATAGGCTCTTGAACGCCTTCCTCTATCAGTATATCCACTGTGACTGTGGTGGACTGGATCGGTTCTCCATTAAGAACTATGGTGAAAATATGTTTGTGAATTTGTAAGTTGTAAAGTGGTTAGAATTATTCGTGTTTGCACATAATGACATCAATAATAGCCTACGGTCCGAAATAAACACATGAACTGTGGCATTGCTGCTCATAGGAGGAGAGCCATGATCTTTAGCAATCACGATGATGTGAAACACCTTCATTGTCTCATAGTCGAATGAGTGCATGCTAAATATACTACCATTTTCAGAGTTTATATAAACATAGGAAGAGACGCGTACGCCTTGAGTATTAGTATCGAGAACTGAATACACAATTTTGGCATTTTCTCCCGTATCTCGATCTGATGCTGTTACTGATGATAAAATTGATCCCGGAGCGGTGTTTTCTTTAATATAAACCGAGTATGCACGTTCAGAAAACACAGGAGGGTTATCATTGACATCTAGTATACTAACTGTGATGAGTTTGCTAAATATCAGTGGAGGTGATCCAACGTCTGATGCTTTGAGCTCAATGTCATATCTAGGAAACTCTTCTCGGTCTAATTGTGAATCTGTCACCAGCGCGTAATGGTTTGAAAACGTTGGCTTTAATTTAAAAGGAGTGCCCGGTGACATGCTAAGTGTAACGTTTCCATTCACGCCTGAATCCAAATCTTTAACATTTATTAAGGCTACCATAGTCCCAGCGGGCGCATCTTCTCGCACAGGTTTGGGTGAGGAGGTGATGATGATCTCAGGTGCATTATCATTCACGTCTAAAACAGTCACTTGGATTCTACAATGTCCCTCCATTGCAAGTGAGCCTTTGTCTCTAGCACGAATGTCAATTTTATATGAGGTGCTGGTTTCATAATCAAGTTGCTTGGAAACGACTAACTCACCTGTCACAGGATTAATAGCAAACAAATTTTGAATTATTTCAGGTGTATGTGCCGCAAATGAATACTCAACCTCACCGTTTATACCATCATCCAAGTCAATAGCTTTTACAATAAGTATCATTGTACCCGGGGCTGTGCGCTCCATCACTTTAACCTCATATATCTCGTGTTCAAATACGGGAGCATTATCATTTGCATCAAGAATTTTTACAGATATCTGTGTGGTTCCTGACCTCGCTGGATCACCCCCATCAATACCTGTCAAAATTAGATTGTGTACAGACTGTTTTTCTCTGTCGACAGCTTTCTCTAAAACTATTTCTGGGACTTTTGTTCCATCCTTATCGGTTTTAATGTTCATAGCGAAATGTTCATTTTTATTAAGCGCATATGTGCGCAAGGAGTTCGTTCCAGCGTCAGGATCTTGAGCAGGTTCCAAACGAAATCTTGCTCCAATTAATGTTAACTCTGGCACCTCAATTGTGTTTATTTCCGACGAGAATATTGGAGAGTTGTCGTTAATATCTTGTATGGCCACCTCGACACGATAAAACTGGAGTGGATCCTCGATAATGACTTGCACTGGTAACACACAACTCGCGCTTTGTCCGCACAGGGTTTCTCTGTCTATTACTTCATTCACAAGCAGCTCGCCGTTCCGCAAATTCAGGCTGAAATATTGCTTACCAGACTCAGATGCTATCCGTAATTTACGATTAGATATCTCAGATACATCCAAACCGAGATCTTTAGCTACATTTCCAACAACAGATCCCTCCTTAAGCTCCTCCGGTATTGTATAACGAAGCTGCGCCTCTGTATCTCTCCACAAAACAGCGAAACACGACAGCCACAGCGCCGGCCAGAGCAAAATCCTCCTTTGTATTTGAGTCCTCATTTCCAAACACAACAAATGATTGTTAATTCCAATATCCTGACATTCATCTTACGACTATAAGCCTTCATGAAAATAACGTAACATTTTAAAATGTATAGAAATGCATATTATATTCCGTTGTTTAATACATTGCAGCGAGTGCAGTGTATTTTGTCTCAGGTCTGTGCGTAATGGTTCTCATTATTATGTCGGGGGAAGGAGTGGATCCCTTTGTGCAGTGCGGTCCTGTTATTGGACGAGCGCTCTCCAGTCACAACATGAATCAGTCTTAAAGAGGCAGAGCACAGCCAAGCTCAACACCTATGCAGAATATATACAGTTGTTTCATAGCTCACTTTACATTAAAACAACCATTGTTTTTCAACAATCAATATATGGTTTTTTTTGTATTTATTTATTTCTAATTCCAATTAAAAACGATATTTTTACTCCAAAAATTCTAAAAACATTAATGTGCCCACAAACCTTACATTAACAAATATACACAACATTCGATATTCAACACAATACAATGTCACTAATCACTATTTTCCTGAGACAATTTAGATCAATTCATCTGTTTCAACTGACTAAATCTCACAAATATTCTATACGAATATGATATTCGGATCAAATGACGAAACGAACAGTGTATCCATTCATTAAAGTATCAAGTATCAGTGTAGAGATCGGTATGAATGTTTGATCACCAGCTTCCATGATCAAAACATTGCATTTTTATAAAAGCTATTACCACTGCAAAGTTCTAGCCCTTTTAATGTAAATGTAGTGTTACTTTTATTGATTATGAAAGTTGTAATGTGGATAGAGTAATTCATGTCACCTACGTATGACATTAGTAGTGCCAACTGTAATATTCAAAATAATATTATTATGCAAAATAATAATATATAAAAAATATTATACAAAATCTCAGGCGCTCACCTGTTGGCTCTCAAACGTCCACGCGCTGTCTGGTAATGACGCGTCAAGCACGTTTAGTGTGTCTGTAAAGTTTGTGGTGCTGCTGGGTTTAACGAGGGTGAGATCACTGAATTCTGACATTGGAGAGAGATAGGAGCCAAACTGTCCTCCTGATACAGCAGCTTCTACTGGCTCGCGCACATTTCACCAGTAAGATGAAAAACGTCACCAAAGACAACAAGGACACTGAAGCCAAAGAGATGATCAGATATAATGTTATTTTGCCAGTTTTCTTGTTGGGCTCAATAGTTTTCTCTCTATAGTCTGAGATGGGCTCATGAAAGCTGTCCTCTATCAGTATATCCACTGTGACTGTGGTGGACTGGATCGGTTCTCCATTATCCTTTATTTCTATCAGCAGTCTCTGAGAGGAGTCGTCGTGCTCTGAAACAGCGCGTTTAGTCCTCACCTCTCCCGTATGTAAATTGACACTGAACAGAGACGCGTCCGTGGCCTCCGCGAGCCTGTAGAACAGCCAGGCGTTATGACCCGAGTCCGCGTCCACTGCTGTTACCTTAGTAACGAGATGTCCTGCTTTAGCAGAACGGGGCATCTTCTGATGAGAGACAGACCCCATGGATGTGGACGGGTAAATGACAGCAGGTGCATTGTCGTTCCGGTCCGAAATAAACACATGAACGGCGGCGTTGCTGCTTAGAGATGGAGAGCCATGATCTTTAGCTTGAACGAGGATCTGAAACACTTTGATTTTCTCGTAGTCAAATGACTGCATACTAAATATACTTCCGTTTTCTGAGTTTATATAGATATAAGAAGATGCAGAAACGTCCTGAACCTTAGAGTCCAAAATGGAGTAGGAGATTTTGGCATTTTCGCCTAAGTCTGGGTCATGGGCGGAGACTGAGCACAATATTGAGTCATGAGCGCTGTTTTCTTTAGCGTAAACCGTGTAAGACTTCTCAGCGAACATTGGAGGATTGTCATTTACGTCTGAGATTCCGATTGTGACTGCTTTTCCACTAGATAGCGGTGGTGAACCGGCATCAACTGCTTTCAGTTCAATTTTATATTCAGAATACGTCTCTCTGTCTAAAGGACCGTTAGTAAGTAGTACGTAATGATTGGAAACTGTAGGGTTTAATCTAAACGGTGTTCCAGGGGCCAACGTAAGTTTAACTTTACCGTTCTCTCCTAAATCTGCATCTTTTGTACTAATTAAAGAAACGACAGTGCCATTTGAGGAGTTCTCAGGAATCGGACTTGAGAGGGAAGTAATAATTATATCAGGTGCGTTGTCATTTACATCATTAACCTTTATCTTTACACTGCAGTGGCCCTCCATTTGAGGATTTCCTTTGTCCTTTGCAACTATATCAAATTTATGTAGGCTTGCTTTTTCATGATCCAGCTGTCCTTTAACTGTGATGACACCAGTTTGTCGATTAATATTAAACAATGCTGTATCTGATGTTTGGTCTGCAAAGAAATATTCAATCTCTCCATTTAACCCTTCGTCTAAATCTATAGCCTTGACTCTTATAATTTCTTTATGACTCGATTCGTTTTCATCAACAACAGTCTCGTAAAATGGTTTCTCGAATTCAGGAGCGTTGTCATTATTATCCAAAACGACAACAGTGATCTCACATGTGCCCGTGCGCACTGGATTCCCTCCGTCAGCTGCTGTCAATATTAACTTATGAACAGCCTGTTTTTCGCGATCAAGAGGTTGTTTTAGTACCAATTCTGGAATTTTGACTGCATCTTGCGTTTTCACGTTCAAAACAAAATTTTCATTATTGCTCAGACTGTATGATTTTAAAGAATTGGACTGTACATCTGAGTCAATAGCGCTCTCTAAGAGAAATTTTGCTCCTGAATTAATAGACTCTGGGATATTTAATATACGCTCATTAGATTTAAAATTGGGCGTGTTGTCATTAATATCTTGTACTTCAATCTCAACCCGATGCATCTGCAGAGGATTCTCTAAAACGGCTTGAAGAGGCAAAACACACGGGACATTGTATCCACATAAACCCTCTCTATCAATTCTCTCATTCACAATAAGATCACCCTTTTCCACATCCACGGCGAAATACTGCTTACCAGTCTCAGTTGCTATTTGTAGTTTACGATCTATAATCTTAGATAAATCCAAACCGAGGTCTTTAGCGATATTTCCGACCACAGATCCTTCTCTTAGCTCTTCTGGAATTGTGTATCGTATCTGCGCCTCTATTGTACTCCAAGGAAGAATAAAGACACAGCACCACCAAATTCTCCTCAAAACGAATAGACATTCCATCATCTCCGGCTCCAAGCTTTTGACGATTTATCCACGTTTTCTCAAGATTTCAAAATATTCAAAATTGCATAATCCCAGAAAGTATATTGATTGCATATTCCTATTACGTGTAAGAGGTCCTTTTGATAGAAATGAGTATTTCATGCGTTCGCTGTGCTCAGAGCTCAGAAAGATGCCACAGCAGTGGGAGGGAGTGGATCTCTTTGTCTAAGTCTGTACCTCATTGGTCGACTGTACATTTATCTTCAACCAATCAAATTCTTAAAATATCTTAAAGGGCTAGTACGAGTAAGGCAAGTCAAAGTGATTTAGAGTGATTCAGAGCCACTACATGTCTAAAAATAAGAGATTAAAATATAAATAATATTAATAATTATTTTTTTTTATTTTTTTATTTTATTAATACATATATTGTGTGTGTGTGTGTGTGTGTGTGTGTGTGTGTGTCTATTGTGTGTGCGCTTCTATTATCTAAAACAGAACTGCTTTAAAAATAATATGAGCGTGTGCCATCATGTGGCGACAGAGATAAGCGCAGGAGTACCGACGTTTGAGCAGGTGCGTGCATTGCTTTGTGTGGAGGTTATTAATGAAAGCGTATAACGATTCTACATTTTAATAAGATCAACTGCCATTTTTAGAAATATTAACGTTTTGTTATAATTATCGTCTTTAAAAGTAAAATAATTACATTAACATTCATATTAGTGGTTCAAATGCTCTTTATCCGTACATTACTGCATGATCCTCTTGCAACAAAGGACTCAACCATGAGCAGGGGGAGACCGCAAGCAGCCAGAGTGAAGTGAGCGTTTCAGCACCACTTGAGTGGACAGCGCCACACAGGCGGGCTATTCCTGCAGCTGCACTTGTATGCTCAGACAAAGTAACCACTATGTCCATGCTTTTCATACATGGAAAGCTGTATCTTCGCAAAATACTTACGTCAGCATGAGGTCCACTGAAAAATATTTTTACGTCGATTGGGATCATCAGAAGAAATTGATGTTTGAATAAACATCCAGAATAAAGCTGTTTACTTACCTGTTTTTTTTTCTTCGTTGTAACAGCATCAGTTTAGCTACAAAAACATTTTTCCTCTGTTATTGCGTTTTTTGCACTGACAGTGTGCCAGACACTGGACTTTGTACTATGAGTGTTGTTCATGTGTTGCATTTGGAATCAAAATGGCAATACACATCTGGCTAACATATTAGGCAAACACATTTGGGTACAACAGGGCTAAAAGCCCCCTTTCAATGAATATGACAGTCATATTATTACTCTTATTTCATTTTAACTGACAGTGTAATTCAAAATACAGTAAATATAAAGGCAGCTAGACAGGTCTTTCACCTATCATTGTAGATAAAGGCCCCCTATCCTGTGCATAAGGCCCCAGGGCAGACTATATTGATAATGGGGCAGTAGTGATAAATAAAAGTTTGTCACAATATGCAACTATATTTGATATTGCAATACAATATTTATGTAATAAAATGTAATATTGAATTACACTGAACAGCTAAAAATCATAACACATCTTTTGTCTAAAATATTTTATCATCATTTCAGGGATTTTCATTAGCTGCACAAAGTTTTTGGCAGTGTGTATAGTAACAAACAAGTGTTGATGTTGTTGTTTATCATTTAGAGATAAATATCAAATGTGCATTGAGCACAATTGTACCCTACATATGAAAAAAACAACACATTTGCCTCCTCCAATTAAAATGTAATAAGAAAACGTTGACACTGTTCATATGTACTAAGCATTGCATTTCAGAAGCATTAACACATTTTTAACAGAAAAGGGAATTTGTTCTTACCTTTGTTGGTGAAAGTCAGGTGAAGAGGTGGAATGTAGCAGACAAAAGTGAAGAGAGAAAAAAAGAGACAAAAACATGGTTAGTATTTTTAGTGTGTGTATATATATATATATACATCAATTATTATATTTTAATCATAATTATTTGTGGGTGGAATAGATGTTTTATCATCTCTGCTTCTAAAAGAGAAGATGATGAGCAGTATGCAATCACAACAAATGCCAAAATCAATCATTTTACCAATGGTAACTGTGCAATATGTACAATTTAAAAAACAAAAACAAACAAACAAAAAAAAACTACAACAAATAAGCTATATTGATAATGGTGACCCTTACAATGGTAAACACTTCTACTGAGCACAAGAGGGAGCATGGGAGAGCCAGAAAGGGGGGTATACTGACTCTTTGACTTCAAGAGTCCCCCCTTACACACAAACAACATGGACAAGCCCTCACACCCCTAAGGAAGAAATGGAATGGTCTGGCTCAGTCTGTTGTCATAGAAACGCATGTTGTCAAGGGAGTAATATGTGTGTTAGAGGAGAAAGAGAGTGTATGGATATGCATATCTGTAGGTGGTGTGGGTTGTGTTCAAGCTGTCCGAATAAACAGAAGCAAGCATGTAAAGGAAAATAAAATAAGAGGGTTTTTTTAAGCACTGCATATAAACCTTTATATTACATATGTAAGGACCTGCAAATATATAAAATTATAAATATATTTATATATATATTATTATTATATATATATAAATATAAAATTTTTGACATTGACAATATCACTGTTTGTAGCTCGTATGTAGGCACATACAGACACAAGCAGCTTTGAGGAGGCAAAAGCAGGAAAAAGAATCCCACTGCAGAGAGAAAAGACCCCTCCTTCCCCCCTGGCTGAGAGTCAGCATTCTCACAAACACCAGCACAGATCTTATGTGCTGTCTGAGCTTTACTCACATTGATCCTTCACTTCTAATTTGATGTAAAATTCACTGTAGTACATCTGCACTGATCACTTTATGTACTAAATAGTTGTTGGTAATGTGAGGACACCATTTTACTGCAAAGGAAGAGGTCACTATGATAAACAAATTACTACGCTAGTTCACTCTTCTGTATTTTGTTTGTGGTTTTTTTCCCCTCCCATATAAAGACAGTTTGTAGCAGCATGCAATGAGTATCTCTCAATATAACACACAAGAGCTCACTGTGCAGGATGCATATTCAGCATTGAGGGACAGAGAGACTTGATTGACAGAGACTGAAAGAAAATCCAAGCAGTAAATTGAGTATTTGATATCCTCATTTTATACACTTCATTCAACTTCACACTCTTCTAACAACAAGGTTTGCATTAAAAAGCCCACCAAAACTGGGTTTTCATAATGTAATAGGCAATCATAAATCTGAAAAACAGTTGATGACAGAAATATGCCTGTCTCTGATACAGGCATATTTGGTTCTGGTTCAGACACACTCTCTCTGTTTAAATCTAGATTAAAGACACATCTCTTTGGCCAAGCATTCAAATAACGCATCTCATAATCTTGTACTGCAGTTATATCTGATCAAATGCGTATTATTATTCTTTAGCTTGGGTTAAACAAATTAATTTTACTTGGTTGGAACAGCAGCTACGCTAACTATGTCTCTATTTGTTTCTCTGTTTCTGCCACGGGATGTAACTAGGATTTACACAAGCTTCAGTCCGGATCCAGAACACCTTAGAAGAGATGATGCCAACCCCTCAGAGGACCTCAGATGATGCCAACCCTGAAACAACATACAGAACTACCACATTTTGCTATAAGTTTGATTGCATCATATAATAATTGCTGTTAATAGTGTTCATCGTCTGTTCGATTACCTCTTAAATTGATTTTTCCGTACATTTCTCCAATATGTACATAAACTGACAGTCCCCACTGATAAGCTACTACTAAATATTGTAGAAACTTAATTTTCTGTAAAGTTGCTTTGCAACGATTTGTATCGTAAAAAGCGCTATACAAATAAACTTGAATTGAATTGATACAGATTACGGACAGTACTATGACCTAATGAGTAATTTTGATTGTGTTTCAGATAATGTAGCACATGTTAAAAACTGATAAATGTGGTAAAAATGCACATATTCTGTATCTATCAATGCCTTTTAGAAAACACCTCAATGTTTTAAACATGCAGAAATCACAACACAAAAATAGCTGCAACGGCAGAGGAATATTTGCAGTATTATAGAGCCCTGACATACTGATACATAACTGCAGCTCCATGGAATCACTTGAACAGGGAAAAGTATAAAAACAGCAATTATTGAAGCTATTATTATGGCAAATCCAGCTAAAACCTGGACAACTGCATGACGGAATTACCTGTCAAAATCTCACAGTAGTGTAACTCCTTTTTTATGTTGTATTCAATTTTGTATTAAAGTGGCCACACAAAACTAAAAATGTTTAATGTTTTGAATTGTAATAAAATTGTATTGCATGTATTGCTGTATATTTAAATAAATGTCACATAATCTCTTCATGAAAGCCTGAGAAAGATAAAATGTGTCAACACTGAGTATCAGAGCGTGTGTGGGTGTTTTGTGGGTGGAATAGAATTCACTGTGCACCAATATTGTGACGTGTTTGAGAAACTGAACTAGCAATCTAGTTACACAAAACAAAACAATACATATCAACCTCTGCTAACATATAAGGTTTTTAAAGTAAATTACTTGCTGTTTATCTTTAAAAAAAAAATTTTTAAAGCTTTTTTCAAGCTTTTTAACTCCTGCTGTTGCAATGAGCACTTATGAGAATCTTACCTCTAAAGTCAGATCATCAACCTCCTGCTCCTTCTTTTCTCTCTGAACTGTTCCCATACGACTCTGGCTCACCAGTGTGTTCTGACTGTAGGGCCTGATAAACTTCATGTCACTCATCCTTGAATCAGTTGTCCCGCACATTTCATAATTATACACATGCTGCAATGTGCCGTCTGAGTAGACTGGAGGGTAATATGGAATTACAGGTAGATTTGCCCCAGACTTATACAATAGCTTATTCTGCCTCCATCTGTAGATTTTCACTGAAATGATTGATATAATTGAGACTATGAAAAGCAGGGAGACCACTGTGAGAGCCAAGATTAAATAAAAAGTCAGGCTGTCATTATATTGTTTTTCATGCGTAAAGTCTGTGAACTCTGACAGCACTTCAGGAAAGCTGTCAGCCACAGCCACGTTAATGGAGACCACAGCTGAGCGAGAGGGCTGTCCGTTATCCTCCACAACAACAGTCAGTTTTTGTTTGACCGCATCTTTATCAGTCACTTGTCGCACAGTTCTTATTTCTCCATTCTGTAAACCCACTTCAAACAGCGCTCTGTCTGTAGCTTTCTGTAGTTTATAGGAGAGCCAGGCATTCTGTCCAGAGTCCACATCAACAGCCACCACTTTAGTGACCAGATATCCAACATCTGCAGCACGAGGCACAATCTCAGCCACCACAGAAGCACCAGTCTGTACTGGATACAGAACCTGAGGAGCGTTGTCATTCTCATCTTGGATTATAATGTTTACAGTCACGTTGTTGGATAAAAGGGGTGAGCCCCCATCTTGAGCTTTGACTTGCATTTTGAATAATTTCAGTTGTTCGTAATCAAATGATTTTTCTGAATATATCACTCCACTCTCTGAATTTATAGAGATGTATGATGCCAGAGGTACTCCATTCAAATCTCTGTCGATAAGAAAATATGAAATCTTCGCATTTTGCCCCCAGTCCATGTCGATTGCTTTAACAGTCAGAATAGTTGTAGATGGAGGGTTATTTTCAGCTATGAAGGCATTATATGATTCTTGCTCAAACTGAGGTGCGTGATCATTCACATCAGATAGCTTTAGGTTCAAAATGTCTTTACTTGAAAGAGGTGGATTTCCCCCATCTACAGCAGTTATAGTGATATTATACTCTGCTGTTTGTTCCCTGTCTAGTTCTGAGTCTGTCACCAGGTTGTAATAATTAGTTAATGATGATACGATTTTAAATGGAGAGTTTAAATCAATTGAACATGTAATCTTACTGTTGTCACCTGAATCCAGATCCTGAACATTTATCATTGCTATAACAGTTCCAGGTGCTGCGTCTTCAGATACTGCACTGGAAAAAGACATTATTGTAATTTTGGGCGTGTTATCGTTTACGTCAATGACGTCAATTATTATCTCACTCGAGTCAGTCAAACCTCCGTGATCTTTAGTTTTGACTTTGATTTTAAACTGCTTGTGTTTTTCATAATCTATATCACCTATGACTTTAACCTCCCCAGAATCCGCATCGATGGAGAACAAAGCTTTCACCATAGATGTCGCGTGCTCAAAATAGTACTGAATGCCGTGACTAGACTCGTCAGCATCGGTCGCACTGACTTTTGTTACGATTGTGCTTTTAGGAGCATTTTCAACAACTGATGTTTTATAAGACGACTGGGTAAACACGGGAGCGTTGTCATTGACATCTAGAACAATGATAATAATCTGCACAGTTGCGGACCTTTGTGGTTTTCCACCATCGAAAGCCGTCAGAATCAAATTATGATGCTGCTTCTTTTCTCTATCAAGAGGAGAATGAAGAACCATCTCGACGTTTTTACTACCGTCATCACCATTCTGAACATCGAGCTTGAAATGATCGGTGGGTTGAAGAGTATATTTCTGTAGCGAGTTCACTCCCACATCTGGATCTATTGCGCTCTCTAATGGAAATCGCGCACCTAGAACCGCTAATTCGCTGATTTCTTGCTCAATTCTAGATTTCGGAAAAACAGGACTGTTGTCGTTAATGTCTTGTATGTCAATTGTAACTCTATAAAGCTCCATTGGATTTTCTAAAATGACATCAAAACTCACACTACAGGCAGATATCTCTCCGCATAGCTCTTCTCTGTCTATTTTGTTTTTAACAACCAGATGCCCATTCTCCTTATCCAGTCCAATGTACTCACTGCTGTCTGCGGTGAAAACACGCGCTTTTCCTGAAATCAGTCTCTTCGGCTCAAGCCCAAGGTCCGAGGCAATATTTCCAACAAACGAGCCCACTGGCATTTCCTCAGGTATAGAATAACGAATCTGTCCGGTCACGCGAGGGGAAAATAAAGCCAACGCACATGCTGTATAGAAGAATAACGACCCATAACGCCAGCCTTTTCCTCCCGACTCCATTTTTGATCAACAAAGACTGAGCAGAAGCATTCAAAGGAAAATGTGCGATGAATTATATGTTTCCAACAAATTGCGTCTTCGTGTGGATTAAAGAAACTAACGAAGGTAAACGTTATTTGGATATCTGTTACGTAGCATCCAAGGTTAGCGGTTTATGATGTGTGAAATTATGCCATTGCTTTGGGTTTTGTTAACGGGAGGGATAAAAACACACTTGCTTAATATGTTGAACAGCGGCACTTAGAGTCCAAATACAGTACTACGGAATGGCCACTTTATGAAAAGAAAGAAAAGGAGACCAATAAAGGACTTAAATAAAAAAAAATAAAAATAAAAAGTTAAAGTTAAAGAAACCATATATGAGGTTATGCATTCTGATAAGATGCCACAGCTTAAAAGATCAAAGTGTGAGAAGGCAAAGAGGATTGGGACACATGCTTCATAAATCTGAGAACCTCAAACAGGGTACTGTTGTAGTACAGGGTTGTAATACTGTTAGTTTAACTATTTATTAAAGGGATATTCCCCCTAAAATTTGTAATTCTGTATATATATATATATATATATATATAGAGAGAGAGAGAGAGAGAGAGAGAGAGGCATAAAAACAAAAAAAGAGACATTTCTCAAAATATTTTCTTTTAAGTTCCACAAAAGTAAGTCATATAGATTCGGAAACTACATGAGTGTGAGTAAATAATTACAGAATTCTAATTTCTGAGTGAACTATCCCTTTAATTTTATACAGGGGTGAATTCACTATCATACAAGACCATCATCTTCCTGAGGTGAGAGCAGCATTTGTAACATTGTGTTAAAAATCTGAAGAATTTACAGAACATAACTAATTCAGCAGATTATCTTGTCTAATTTTATATATAATATCTCCTCAAAATATTCAACTAAAATATAAATTAATAAAAAGAAATACATTTCCAATGTACTTCTACAAGACTAACAAAACTGCACAAAACGACAGTGTATAGCCCTTCATTAAACAACTGTGAGAGTGAGCTACCCACACACAGTCTGTTATTTATTCTTATTCTGTTTTATGCATTTGTTCAATGTCGTTTTTCCAATTATTGCCAGTTTTTTTAGGGAGAAGACAGAGATTTCATAACAACTTTAAGCTGTAGTGGAAAAAGGTGGGAAAATGACATAAAAGTTTGAGTAATAGACATTAAACAAAAAAGTGTTGCAATACTCCCTGGGCTCTTATTAAATGAAGTCTGATGAGATTATATTAAAACATCAGTCAAGGTCTCACCTCTAAAGTCAGGTTGTCAACCTCCTGCTCCTTCTTTTCTCTCTGAACTGTTCCCATACGACTCTGGCTCACCAGTGTGTTCTGACTGTAGGGCCTGATAAACTTCATGTCACTCATCCTTGAATCAGTGGTTCCGCACAATTCATAATTATACACATGCTGTAATGTGCCGTCTGCGTAGACTGGAGGATAATATGGAATTACAGGTAGATTTGCCCCAGATTGATAAAATAGTTTATTCTGCCTCCATCTGTAGATTTTCACTGAAATTATTGAAATAATTGAGACTATGAAGAGCAGGGAGACCACTGCGAGAGCCAATATTAAATAAAACGTCAAGTTGTCAATATATTGTTTTTCATGTGTAAAGTCTGTGAACTCTGACAGCACTTCAGGAAAGCTGTCAGCCACAGCCACGTTAATGGAGACCACAGCTGAGCGAGAGGGCTGTCCGTTATCCTCCACAACAACAGCCAGTTTTTGTTTGACCGCATCTTTATCAGTCACTTGTCGCACAGTTCTTATTTCTCCATTCTGTAAACCCACTTCAAACAGCGCTCTGTCTGTAGCTTTCTGTAGTTTATAGGAGAGCCAGGCATTCTGTCCAGAGTCCACATCAACAGCCACCACTTTAGTGACCAGATATCCAACATCTGCAGCACGAGGCACAATCTCAGCCACCACAGAAGCACCAGTCTGTATTGGATACAGAACCTGAGGAGCGTTGTCATTCTGATCTTGGATTATAATATTTACAGTCACGTTGTTGGATAAAAGGGGTGAGCCCCCATCTTGAGCTTTGACTTGCATTTTGAATGATTTCAGTTGTTCATAATCAAAGGATTTTTCTGCATAGATCACACCGCTCTCTGAATTTATGGAGATGTAAGAGGCCAGAGGTGCTCCATTCAAATCTCCGTCGATAAGAAAATATGAAACCTTCGCATTTTGCCCCCAGTCCATGTCGATTGCTTTAACAGTCAGAATAGTTGTAGATGGAGGGTTATTTTCAGCTATGAAGGCATTATATGATTCCTGCTCAAACTGAGGTGCGTGATCATTCACATCAGATAGCTTTAGGTTCAAAATTTCTTTACTTGAAAGAGGTGGGTTTCCCCCATCTACAGCAGTTATAGTGATATTATACTCTGCTGTTTGTTCCCTGTCTAGTTCTGAGTCTGTCACCAGGTTGTAATAATTAGTTAAGGAGGATACGATTTTAAATGGAGAGTTTAAATCAATTGAACATGTAATCTTATTGTTGTCACCTGAATCCAGATCCTGAACATTTATCATTGCTATAACAGTTCCAGGTATTGCGTCTTCAGATACTGCACTAGAAAAAGACATTATTGTAATTTTTGGTGCGTTGTCATTTACGTCAATGACGTCAATAATTATTTCACTCGAGTCAGTCAAACCTCCGTGATCTGAAGCTTTGACTTTGACTGTAAACTGCTTGTGTTTTTCATAATCTATATCGCCTATGACTTTAACCTCCCCAGAATCCGCATCTATGGAGAACAAAGCTTTCACCGTGTATGTCACGTGCTCAAAATTATATTGAATGCCGTGACTAGACTCGTCAGCATCGGTCGCACTGATTTTAGTCACGATTGTAGTTTTAGGAGCATTTTCAACAACTGATGTTTTATAAGACGACTGGCTAAACACAGGTGCGTTGTCATTGACATCTAGAACAATGATATTAATCTGCACAGTTGCGGACCTTTGTGGTTTTCCACCATCGAAAGCGGTTAGAATCAGATTATGATGCTGCTTCTTTTCTCTATCAAGAGGAGAATGAAGAACCATCTCGACGTTTTTGTTACCACCAGCGCCATTCTGAACATTAAGCTTGAAATGATCGGTGGGTTGAAGAGTATATTTCTTTAGCGTGTTCACGCCCACATCTGGATCTATTGCGCTCTCTAATGGAAATCGCGCACCTAGAACCGCCAATTCGCTGATTTTTTGCTCGATTTTAGATTTCGGAAAGACGGGGCTGTTGTCATTTATGTCCTGTATGTCAACACTAACTCGATAAAGCTCCATCGGATTCTCAAAAATGACATCAAAACTCACACTACAGGCAGATATCTCTCCGCATAGCTCTTCTCTGTCTATTTTGTTTTTAACAACCAGATGCCCATTCTCCTTATCCAGTCCAATGTACTCACTGCTGTCTGCGGTGAAAACACGCGCTTTTCCTGAAATCAGTCTCTTCGGCTCAAGCCCAATGTCCGAGGCAATATTTCCAACAAACGAGCCCACTGGCATTTCCTCAGGTATAGAATAACGAATCTGTCCGGTCACGCGAGGGGAAAATAAAGCCAACGCACATGCTGTATAGAAGAATAACGACCCATAACGCCAGCCTTTTCCTCCCGACTCCATTTTTGATCAACAAAGACAGAGCAAAAGCATTCAAAAAAGCAAAATGTGCGACTAAATATGTTTCCAGCAAATTGCGTCTTCGTTCGTGTTAAAGAACCTGGAGATGAATCTGATGGTGGTCTTTTATGTAGCATCCCCATCTGAATTATGCCATTGCTTTGGGTTTCGTTAAAGGGAGGGCTAAAAGAACACACCACACCAGAAAGGCAATATAGGTTGAACAGCGGCACTTAGAGCCCAAATACAGCACTACAAAATAGTCATTTAATGGAAAAATATATTAAGGATTTAAAAAAAAAAAAGTTAAATATCCTATATATAAAATCATGCGTTACGTACTTGTATTATGCACATAACTTGTAAGACTCTGAGTAAAAATATAAACTACTTATAAAACACTTATGGTTTATAATTTATTTTGTGATCAAATAAATGCATATTAAATTACAAAATGTGTATTACATGATCCAGCACAATTTAACATTTATATAACATTAAAAAAAAAACGATTTTAAAATATTCACCTTAATAATACTTTAAGTATCATGTCTGAGCAAAGAAGCAAACTGAGCAAACTTATGCTAGCATGCTTCACAGAATGACCTGTACTTTGACATGTTATCTTTCATATTTAGATGACTGGTTTTTATTTATTGCTTCATATTTTGAAACTAAAGAAAGAACATTTTGTGAAATATTTTGACTGAAATGTGTATTTGTGATGTAAATGCAAGTTGTTTTGATATTTTGTTTTATAAAGCATTTGCTTTTTTAATTGTGACAAGTGTCTAGATACTTTTTGGATCCACTGTATGAGCCAACATTTTAGACAATTGTGAGAGTAACTAACAGGCACATGCAAACTGCCTGATCTGTTTATTTATTGTTAATTGTTAGCTTATGATTTACATATTCATGTAATATTTTCTTTTTCTGGCAATTCTTAAGTCATGGGTGGGTGAGGGGGGTGACCTCTTAAAACTGTAGAGGATAATAGTGAGTACATGATATCAAGGTCTGGAACACACGTCATAGAAGTACAACACTCTCTGGTCTCCATGAGATGATGAGATGATTTTAAAACATCAAACAAGGTCTCACCTCTAAAGTCAGGTCGTCAACCTCCTGCTCCTTCTTTTCTCTCTGAACTGTTTCCAAACGACTCTGGCTCACCAGTGTGTTCTGACTGTAGGGCCTGACAAACTTCATGTCACTCATCCTTGAATCAGTGGTTCCGCACAATTCATAATTATACACATGCTGTAATGTGCCGTCTGCGTAGACTGGAGGGTAATATGGAATTACAGGTAGATTTGCCCCAGACTTATACAATAGCTTATTCTGCCTCCATCTGTAGATTTTCACTGAAATTATTAAAATAATTGAGACTATGAAGAGCAGGGAGACCACTGTGAGAGCCAAGATTAAATAAAAAGTCAGGCTGTCATTATATTGTTTTTCATGGGTAAAGTCTGTGAACTCTGACAGCACTTCAGGAAAGCTGTCAGCTACAGCTACGTTAATGGAGACCACAGCTGAGCGAGAGGGCTGTCCTTTATCCTCTACAACAACCGTCAGTTTTTGTTTGACCGCATCTTTATCAGTCACTTGTCGCACAGTTCTTATTTCTCCATTCTGTAAACCCACTTCAAACAGCGCTCTGCCTGTAGCTTTCTGTAGTTTATATGAGAGCCAGGCATTCTGTCCAGAGTCCACATCAACAGCCACCACTTTAGTGACCAGATATCCAACATCTGCAGCACGAGGCACAATCTCAGCCACCACAGAAGCACCAGTCAGTACTGGATACAGAACGTGAGGAGCGTTGTCATTCTGATCTTGAATAGTAATTTTCACTGTTGCGTTACTGCTGAGTGGAAGAGAGCCTCCATCTTGTGCTTTTACCCGGAAGTGGAAATCTTTCAGCTGTTCATAGTCGAAAGAGCGCACAGCTGTAATCAGTCCGCTGTCAGGATGAACTGACACATATGATGAGACAGAGACTCCATTAACAGTGCTGTCTTCTAGAATATAAGAAACACGGGCATTCTGATTCCAATCAGCATCACTGGCTTTAACTGTAAATATAAAGAGACCAGGTGTGTTATTCTCCACCACACATGCCTCATAGTAACTTTTCTCAAAGACAGGAGCATTGTCATTCACATCTGATATTTGTAAAGACAGAGAGGCACTGCTGGAGAGGGCAGGCACCCCCTGATCAGAGCATGTGACACTGATATTGTATTCAGCATCTCTCTCTCTGTCCAGTTGCTGCTCTATACGCAGGCTGATGAAATTACTGGATGATGATATAAGAGCAAATGGAATGTTGTCATTTATCGTGCAATGAATCTGGCCATTAACACCTGAGTCTGTATCATCTACTTTCATCATAGCAACAACTGTTCCGGGTGTGGAGTCCTCAGACACAGAGTTTGACATAGAGAGTAAGCTTATCACTGGTTTGTTATCATTAATGTCCAACACATCAATAATCAGCTTACAGGAATCAGAAAGCCCCCCTTGATCTTTAGCCTGAATATCAATCTGATAGTGACTTGCCTTTTCAAAGTCAACGAAGCCATTTAAAGTTACCTCGCCACTATGCTGATCAATAATAAACATATTTCGCACAATATCATCTTTGCTTGCAACGTAGTATGTCACATGACCATTAGATCCCTCATCTGCGTCAGTGGCACTGACTGTGGTCAATTTAAACCCCTTCGCTGCATTTTCAGTTAATATGGCTTTATATACCTTTTGCGTAAAGACAGGGGCATTATCATTAGCATCGAGTACAGTAACATCTATTTGAACAGTTCCCGATAACTGCGGATCACCGCCGTCAAAAGCGGTTAGCAATAATGTAACCACTACTTTCTTTTCTCTATCAAGTGATCTCTGCAAAACCATTTCGACGCTTTTATCACCGTCTGACTGACTGTGCAGTTCAAGGACAAAATTATCAGTTGGTTTAAGAGAATAGCTTTGAAGATCATTAACTCCTACGTCCGCATCCACGGCTCCCTCCAGCAAGAATCTCGCGCCTGTTACAGCCGATTCACTGATTTCAAACTGAATTAGCTTTTTCTGGAAAGTGGGTGGATTATCGTTTATATCCGTGATTTCAACCGTAATCGTGTATAATTCCATGGGGTTTTCCAAAATCAGCTGAAGACGCAAAGCGCACGGGGTCGTTTTTGCACAAAGAGACTCGCGATCCATTTTCTCTTTGATAAGCAGCAAGCCAGTGTCTTTACTGAGACCAATGTATTCAGTACTGTCGCCTGTATATATGCGCGCTTTTCCTAACCTTAGTCTTTGTAAATCCAAGCCCAAATCCTGAGCGATATTTCCCACAATTGAGCCTTTAGTCATTTCTTCTGGAATGGAGTAAGTGACTTGTCCTCGTGCCGAATGAAGCAGGACGACGGAAAACAATACCGAATACCATATCACGACACAATGCATTTTTTTCCTCGATATCACCGACAAACCACAGAGAGAAAAAAAAGGTTCCCAACGATTTCGAAGAGGCGTATTGTAATGGGTAAATAGTAAATTCAAAATCCTTTAATCACAGTAAGTACAAAATGTCGCGTTGGTTTCAAGACACTTGACAATAATGAGCGATCTGAAAGCGTTTTCTCCTTTCCTCTCTCACTGTGAATATGGGATGATGGGGCAGGGTTAAAAATACACACAGACAAAGTGCTACGTTGACAAACAGCGTCCCTGTGAGTTTAAAACGAGCACTACAAATAAAATCACAACAGATTAAATTTTGCAGAAAGTGTTTTTTTCAAAACTTTTGTGGAAAAATACTAAAATAAAAATAAAGAACAGTAGTAGCAATGCTATTTTAAAAATCTAGTTATTCTGTTGGCATGGTTTTGATTTAGCTAATGAAAATAAATAGTTTGACCCTTACTGTCTAATTTAACCTGGCAAGACTACACTATGGCGCTGTCCATGATGTGGTGCTGAAAGTGGCCTAATCTAAATAGACACTTTAGCATTACAACTACAGATAATAAAAAGATAATTTTAATAATGTTTAAAATTAATGTTTCATGTAATTAGTTTAACGATGTTTTTTTTTTTCATACATTTTGATTTTGTTTGTTTTGTGAAGTATAAAGTATTGTTCTTACCGATGTCGAATATTCACTTTCCAACCCGTTATTTTCCTTGATTGCGCGTTGCATCGTCTCAGTGAAACTCGGGTCCACCACTAAGACATTCTGTCCACCGAGTGTAGAAAACTTACAGTCACTCTTCCTCGAGTCAGTCGTCATGTTGTAAAGACAGAGAGGCACTGCTGGAGAGCGCAGGCACCCCCTGATCAGAGCATGTGACACTGATATTGTATTCAGCATCTCTCTCTCTGTCCAGTTGCTGCTCTATACGCAGGCTGATGAAATTACTGGATGATGATATAAGAGCAAATGGAATGTTGTCATTTATGATGCAATGAATCTGGCCATTAACACCTGAGTCTGTATCATGTACTTTCATCATAGCAACAACTGTTCCGGGCGTGGAGTCCTCAGACACAGAGTTTGACATAGAGAGTAAGCTTATCACTGGTTTGTTATCATTAATGTCCAACACATCAATAATCAGCTTACAGGAATCAGAAAGCCCCCCTTGATCTTTAGCCTGGACATCAAGCTCGTAATGATTTGCTTTTTCAAAGTCAACAAGGCCATTTAAAGTTACCTCGCCACTATGCTGTTCAATAATAAACATGTTTAGCCCTGTCTCTTCAGTGCTTGCAATGTTGTACGTCACATGACCATTAGATCCCTCATCTGCGTCAGTGGCACTGACTGTGGTCAATTTAAACCCCTTCGCTGCATTTTCAGTTAATATGGCTTTATATACCTTCTGCGTAAACACAGGAGCATTATCATTAACATCTAATACAGTAACATGTATTTGAACAGTTCCAGATAACTGCGGATCACCGCCGTCAAAAGCGGTTAGCAATAACGTAAGCACTCCTTTCTTTTCTCTATCAAGTGGTCTCTGCAAAACCATCTCGACGTTTTTATCTCCACTTGCTTGACTGTGCAGTTCAAGGATAAAATTATCAGTTGGTTTAAGAGAATAGCTTTGAAGACCATTAATTCCTACATCCGCATCGATAGCTCTTTCTAACATGAATCTCGCGCCTGTTGCAGCCGATTCGCTAATTTCAAACTCAATTCGCTTTTTCTGGAAAGTGGGTGGATTATCGTTTATATCCATAATTTCAACCGTAATCGTGTATAATTCCATGGGGTTTTCCAAAATCAACTGAAGATGCAAAGCGCATGGGGTTGTTTTTGCACAA
This sequence comes from Sinocyclocheilus rhinocerous, assembly GCF_001515625.1. NCBI lineage: Eukaryota > Metazoa > Chordata > Actinopteri > Cypriniformes > Cyprinidae > Sinocyclocheilus > Sinocyclocheilus rhinocerous. The sequence goes on from NW_015656630.1 coordinate 3,153,899, forward strand.
AGAGACTCGCGATCCATTTTCTCTTTGATGAAGAGCAAGCCAGTGTCTTTATTGAGACCAATATATTCAGTACTGTCGCCTGTATATATGCGTGCTTTTCCTGACCTCAACCGTTGTAAATCCAAGCCCAAATCCTGCGCGATATTTCCCACAGTGTAGCCTTTGGCCACTTCTTCTGGAATGGAGTAACTGACTTGTCCTCGTGCCGAATGAAGCAGGACGACGGAAAACAATACCGAATACCACATCTCGACACAATGCATTTTTTTCTTCGACTTCACCGACAAACCACAGACAAAAAAAAAAAAGGTTCTCAACAATTTCGAAGTGACGTCTTGTAAAGGGTAAATATAAATTCAAGTTATTTTAATCCGAGTAAGTACAAAACGTCGCATTGGTTTCAATGCAATATTGAGCGATCTGAAAGCGTTTCCTCCTTTCCTCTCTCACTGTGAATATGGGATGATGGGGCAGGGTTTAAAATACACACAGACAAAGTGCTACGTTGACAAACAGCGGCCCTGTGAGTCTAAACCGAGCACTACACATAAAACCACAGCTTATTTTGGGGAATTAAAAAATTAAAAATCAAAACGAAAAACAGTAAAGAATAGTAAAAAATAAAGAATAGTATTAGTAATGATATTTAAAAATCTAGTTATTCTTAACTAACGGAAAGAGAATTTTAGGCCGTTTACTAAGACTGCACTGTCCAATGTCGCTGTCCAATATGTGGTGCTGAAGGTAATCTAAATTGATATTTTAACATGACAATTACAAATAGAGATCGTGTTAATAATGTTTCAAATTATTATTATTATTATTTACCCATTTTATTGAAATATTTGATTTTGTTTGTTTGTTTTGTGAAGAATAAAGCATTGTTCTTACCGATGTCGAATATTCACTTTCTAAACCGTTATTTGCCTTGATTGCGCGCTGCATCGTCTCAGTGAAACTCGGGTCCACCATTAAAACATTATGTCCAGCGAGTGTAGAAAACTTAGAGCCACTCTTCCTCGAGTCAGTCGTCATGCACACTTCATAATTATACCCGTGCGGCAGAGTTCCAGTGACTCCTGTGTCTGCGTAATGCGGTGGATAGTACGGAATAACAGGCAGATTGGACTGATATAAGAAGCGAGATTGTCTCCATCTTGAGGAGCGTTGTCATTCTGATCTTGAATAATTATGTTCACTGTCGCGTTACTGCTGAGCGGAGGAGAGCCTCCATCTTGCGCTTTTACTAGGAAGTGGAAATCTTTGAGTTGTTCATAGTCAAAAGAGCGCACAGCTGTAATCAGTCCGCTGTCAGGATGAACTGACACATATGATGAGACAGAGACTCCATTAACAGTGCTGTCTTCTAGAATATAAGAAACACGGGCATTCTGATTCCAATCAGCATCACTGGCTTTAACTGTAAATATAGAGAGACCAGGTGTGTTATTCTCCAGCACACACGCCTCATAGTGACTTTTCTCAAAGACAGGAGCATTGTCATTCACATCTGATATCTGCACACGGAGAGAGACACTGCTGCAGAGCGCTGGTACTCCCTCATCAGCACATATTACACTGATATTGTACTCAGCTTCTCTTTCTCTGTCCAATTCCTGCTCTGTTTGCAAGCTGAAGAAATTGCTAGACGGAGAAGTAATAGAAAAGGGAATGTCGTCATTTAAGACGCACTGAACCTGGCCATTTACACCTGAATCAAGATCATCAACATTTAGGACTGAAACAACAGTACCAGACTTTGACCCTTCAGATATTGAATGGGAACTAGACACAATATTAATACTAGGCGAATTATCATTAATGTCGAGAACATCGATAATTACTTTGCATGCATTAGATAGTCCTCCTTGATCTTTTGCCTGGATATTAATTTCATAATGGCTCACCTTTTCATAGTCAACCAGACCATTTAAAATTAGTTCACCACTTTTTTCATTAATTAAGAATATTTCGGCCACATTTTTCTCCACTGTGTCAGATATGTAGTACGTTACTACACTGTTGGATCCTTCGTCTGTATCAGACGCGCTCACCATTGTTAATATAGTACCTTTTGTTGCATTTTCTGTTATTGTGGTTTTATATATTTTTTGTGTAAAGACAGGAGCATTATCATTAATATCTAACACAGTGATATGTATCTGCACAGTGCCGGAGAGCACCGGATCGCTTCCATCAAACGCTTCTAACAACAAAATAAGTGAGCTTTGCGTTTCTCTATCAAGTGGGTTTTGTAAAATCATCTCGACGATTTTACTACCGTCTGCCTGATTGTGCAGTTCAAGCCGAAATTTATCAGTCGGTTTCAGCGAGTATCTCTGAAGAGCATGTGTTCCTACATCCGGATCGAAAGCTCTGCCGAGCATAAAACCAACACCTGCCGCCGCCGATTCGCTGATCTCAAATCTAAATTCCTTTCTCTGGAAACTAGGAGCGTTATCATTGATATCCGTGATTTCTATTGTAATCGTGTAGAATTCCATTGGGTTTTCCATAATCATTTGAAGATGCAAAGCACAAGGAGTTGTTTTTGCACAAAGAGACTCGCGGTCCATTTTCTCTCTGCTAAGCAGCGATCCAGTGTTTCTGTTCAGTTCAATGTATTCCGTACTGTCTCTTGAATAAATTCTCACTTTTCCTGACTTTAGTCGTTGTAAATCCAAGCCCAAATCCTGCGCAATGTTTCCCACTATCGATCCTTTTTCCATTTCCTCAGGAATCGAGTAGCTGACTTGTCCTCGCGCTATGTGAACCAGAAGAGTCAAAAACAGCACCGAGCGTCTTACCTTTGCATCAGGCATTGTCCCAATTGCACCGATGATCGAATAAGAAACAACAACTTATCAGTGTATCCTTTAAGCCTATAAAATGAAATGAAATTGTATTGACTTGAATTATGGATGTACTCGGCGAGTTTTCTACAGAAAATCCGTGCAAGAAAATAATATCTGAGACGGTAGCTTTTCTTTCTTTCTCTCTGATATTATGTGATGCTGGGGGTGGGTCTGTAAAATACACAGTTTCTCCTCCATTTGTCGACGAACAGCGGCCCTCTGAGTGTAAATTAGGAATTGCAAAGCAGGTTTATATAGTTATGCCTAAAGAGAATCTTAGCAACGGTATGTACTGTTTTCTAGGCCTATTTATCTCTCATTTAAAACCAGTCATCTGAATTCTCCGATGATTAAATACATGACTTGGAACCAGAAAGGCAAAAGTGAAGAATAAACCTGAAAGTATTTTAGCAAAAGTATAATACTTCCGATCAAAGAACATAATGAAGATCACAGTCCTCTGTTTAATAGTAGTAGACAACTTCACATGAGGCGCTGTTCAACAAAAGTGGTGCTGAAAGGTGTCAAAATGCCTCTGCATTGTACCAAAATAATTCCATATTTTCCAATTATTCACATTCTTCTTTTATTTATTTATTTATTTATTTCACGCAGTTTACATCAAAAATACGACGCTTAACCCAATGCAATCTAACTGTGCCTCATTGGTCCACCACTAACGCCATTTCGACTACATAGAAAAAAAAAGAGGAAAAAAGAGGACAATTCTCTGAGTCTTACAACACATGAAACAATTTGCAAGAACAAATTGTGTGACCGTCATGCACACTTAAGAGTTTATTTTCCTTTTCGAACAAAGGTATCAACTTTACATGCACCAATGCCGAACTTGACAGTTTTCTAGTTAATTGTATGATACGATCTTGAATAACTCGAACCAACACTAGTAATAAGCAACATAAGGAAAACAGTGTGACTTCTGCAAAAGTTCGAGATGCATGTATTAAAATGAAAAGTAAAACAAACAAAAAAAGTTACATAAGTAATTGTTTATTCACGACTTAAAACACGTAATCGCACAGTTCTCCAAGCCTATTTGTTTATGGTCTACTTGAGCAGCCATATTATTTGTCTTTTCCGTTAATAAATAATAATACATTTAATAATATTAATAATAATAATAATAACATTAAAAGTTTAACGTAACCTTTCTTACCGATTCTGCAGAGCTGAGATCGTCGATGGAACTATTTTTCTTGATCGTGCGCTGTATCGTCTCAGCAAAACTCGGGTCCACCACTAAGACATTCTGTCCACCGAGTGTAGAAAATTTACAGTCACTCTTCCTCGAGTCAGTCGTCATGCACACTTCATAATTATACCCGTGCGGCAGAGTTCCAGTGACTCCTGTGTCTGCGTAATGTGGTGGATAGTACGGAATAACAGGCAGATTGGACTGATATAAGAAGCGAGATTGTCTCCATCTGTAGACCTTTACTGATATTATGACAACCACACAAGTGATAAATAAGAAAGAAACAGCAGCCAGTGCGAGAACTAAATAAAATGTCAGGTTTTTGTCATACTGTTTTTCATGCGTAAAGTCTGTGAACTCTGACAACACTTCAGGAAAGCTGTCAGCCACAGCCACGTTAATGGAGACCACAGCGACAGAGACTCCATTAACAGTGCTGTCTTCTAGAAAATAAGAAACACGGGCATTCTGATTCCAATCAGCATCACTGGCTTTAACTGTAAATATAGAGAGACCAGGTGTGTTATTCTCCAGCACACACGCCTCATAGTGACTTTTCTCAAAGACAGGAGCATTGTCATTCACATCTGATATCTGCACACGGAGAGAGATACTGCTGGAGAGCGATGGCACTCCATCATCAGCACATATTACACTGATATTGTACTCAGCTTTTCTCTCTCTATCCAAATCCTGCTCTGTTTGCAAGCTGAAGAAGCTACTAGACTGAGATGTTATGGCAAAGGGAATATTCTCATTTATGACACACTGAACCTGACCATTTACACCTGAATCAAGATCATCAACATTTAGCATTGCAACAACAGTACCAGACTTAGAGCCTTCAGGTATGGAACGGGAACTAGACAGAATCTGAATACTAGGCGAATTGTCATTAATGTCCAGCACATCGATAATTACTTTGCATGTGTTAGAAAGCCCTCCTTGATCTTTTGCCTGAATATTAAGTTCAGAATGGCTCACCTTTTCATAGTCAACATGGCCGTTTAATATTAGTTCACCAGTTTGCTCTTTAACAAGAAACATGTCGAACACATTACTGTCCATTGTGTCAGATATGTAGTACGTCACTACACTGTTGGATCCTTCGTCTGCATCAGACGCGCTCACCATTGTTAATATAGTACCTTTTGGTGCGTTTTCTGATATTGTGGTTTTATATACCTTTTGCATAAAAACAGGAGCATTATCATTATTATCTAACACAATGATGTGTATCTGTACAGTGCCAGAGAGCACCGGATCGCCTCCATCAAACGCTTCTAACAACAAAGTAAATGAGCTTTGTGTTTCTCTATCAAGTGGACTTTGTAAAATCATTTCGACGTTTTTACTACCATCTGCCTGACTGTGCAATTCAAGCCGGAATTGATCACTCGGTTTAAGCGAGTAGCTCTGTAGAGCATTTGTTCCTACATCCGGATCGAAAGCTCTGCCCAGCATAAAACCAGCACCTGCCGCCGCCGATTCGCTGATCTCAAATCTGAAGTCCTTTTTCAGGAAACTGGGAGCGTTATCATTTATATCCGTGATTTCTATTGTAATCGTGTATAATTCCATCGGGTTTTCCAAAATCATTTGAAGATGCACCGCACACGGAGTTGTTTTTGCACAAAGAGATTCACGATCCATTTTCTCTCTGATAAGCAGCAATCCAGTGTTTCTGTTCAGTTCGATGTATTCCGTGCTGTCTCTGGTAAATATTCGCGCTTTTCCTGACTTTAATCGTTGTAAATCCAAGCCCAAATCCTGCGCAATATTTCCTACCGTCGATCCTTTTGTCATTTCTTCTGGGATGGAGTAACTGACCTGTCCTCGTGCAGTTTGAATCAGAAGAGTCAAAAAAAGCACCGAATGCCGTGCCATTGCTTCAGGGCCAGGCATTGTCTCAGCTCCACAGACGCTTTAAAAATACAACACAGTCCGTATCCTCTAAATATATGGTATTCCAAATGCAGACATTAACTCCGTAAACGACGACGAGCGTTGAATAGAAGTGTCGTGTAGGAAAATAATTTGATGTGACCGCTGTATTGTCTTTTTCTCCGTGAAATTGTGTGATACTGGGAAAGGGTCTCTGAAATAAACGGTATCGCCGCTGTGTGTCGATGAACAGCGGCCCTCTGAGTGTAAATAAGGAATTGCATGTCAAAGTTATACATACAAACGCTTTTTATCAACGAATATTAGTTTCTACGCTTATATGACACTGCAAATAAAGCCAGTTATTATTCTATGATAATTGTCATACTATCTGTGTGCCAGGACAATTTCCTGATTAAATGAAAGACTAATAAGCAGGTTGGATGTGAAAATAATCACTCACTGAATAAGTGGTTTTGTAGGTGACAATTAGATTTTGAGTAAAATTATAAGTACAGCACAATAAAGAAGACCATAGCCCTCTTTAGTAGACGTTCATCCAGCGAGGCGCTGTTCAGCGCAAGTGGTGCTGAACGGTGTCAATGTCCCCTAGCGTTTTTATGATAATTGTACATTTTTCCAATGATTCGCTTTAACAACTGTTAACATGTTGTCTACAAGTAGACCTGCAAAAATATCACACTGTAGTTTATTTATTATTTCTCCCTACATTTAAGGCAATGCATAATATTCAGATCTTTGTTCACAACCAAAACATTCTAAAGAATGAGTACATAGAAAAAGAGCCACTCTCTCCTGGCATACATTTAGGTAGGAATCAGAAAACAATTCCATCAATTTACAGGAATAAAATGTGTAGTTAAACTCCGTCTAATCTCGATATTTCAGAAAGTTAAGGCTTTATATAATAAGTACAGTCATTCGTACTTGAGTCAGTTGCCATGCACACCAAAACAATTATACACAAGTTTTCCCGTCCCTTTTCAAACAAACATATAGCTATAACAGCACCCATGGCAATTGTACAACCTTCTAGTCTATTGTTTGATACAGTCCCAGATAACTGAATCCAGCAGTAAGCAACACAGCAAGCAATAAACACAAAGAAATATGCTTCCAACATATGGAAACTTTTGGTGAAGTACGAGATATTGGTATTAGAATAAGGGAAAACCAACACAGTCTTGAGTCAATCCGTAGCTTGTTTATTTATTTATTAGTTTAGCTAATTGGTAGCAAATCCGTATGAATTCTAACGATCGCATTTGTAAGTTTTCGCTTCTGCTGACATCCCACTTGTGTTAAGTTTAGGGATGCAGCTTTTATTTATTTATTTATTTATTTATTTATTGTTGTTGTTTTCATTTACACCATAGGGGGAAAAAACAATTTTGTGCATCTAAGCTGAGCATGTTATAAATATAACAAGTATTAGTTAATAGATAAAGCTGAATGATATTAACATTTAGACTTCCAATTAATTTCAGAGTCCTTACAAGTGTTTTTATATATTTGTGTGTTTATAGTCAACTTGATTAGCCCTACAATACCTTATTCAGTTAAAAATAAATAAAGAATAATTGTTCCAAAACTTTCTTACCGATTCTGTAGACTGGAGATCGTCGATAGAACTATTTTTCTTGATTGTGTGACTCATAGTTTCAGAAAAACTCGGGTCCACCACTAAGACGTTCTTCCCACCGAGTGTAGAAAACTTACAGTCACTCTTCCTCGAGTCAGTCGTCATGTACACTTCATAATTATACCCGAACAGAACCTGAGGAGCGTTGTCGTTCTCATCTTGATTAATTATTTTCACTGTCGCGTTACTGCTGAGCGGAGGAGAGCCTCCATCTTGCGCTTTTACTAGGAAGTGGAAATCTTTGAGTTGTTCATAGTCAAAAGAGCGCACAGCTGTAATCAGTCCGCTGTCAGGATGAACTGACACATATGATGAGACAGAGACTCCATTAACAGTGCTGTCTTCTAGAATATAAGAAACACGGGCATTCTGATTCCAATCAGCATCACTGGCTTTAACTGTAAATATAGAGAGACCAGGTGTGTTATTCTCCAGCACACACGCCTCATAGTGACTTTTCTCAAAGACAGGAGCATTGTCATTCACATCTGATATCTGCACACGGAGAGAGATACTGCTGGAGAGCGATGGCACTCCATCATCAGCACATATTACACTGATATTGTACTCAGAATCTCTTTCTCTGTCCAATTCCTGCTCTGTTTGCAAGCTGAAGAAGCTACTAGACTGAGATGTTATGGCAAAGGGAATATTCTCATTTATGACACACTGAACCTGGCCATTTACACCTGAATCAAGATCATCAACATTTAGCATTGCAACAACAGTACCAGACTTGGAGCCTTCAGGTATGGAATGGGAACTAGACAGAATCTGAATACTAGGCGAATTATCATTAATGTCCAGCACGTCGATAATTACTTTGCATGCGTTAGAAAGCGATCCTTGATCTTTTGCCTGAATATTAAGTTCATAATGGCTCACCTTTTCATAGTCAACCTGTCCGTTTAATATTAGTTCACCATCTTTTGCATTAATTAGAAACATGTCGGCCATATTTTTGTTCATTGTGTCGGAAATGTGGTATGTCACTACACTGTTGGATCCTTCATCTGCATCAGACGCGCTCACCATTGTTAATACAGTACCTTTTGGTGCGTTTTCTGTTATGGTAGTTTTATATATTTTTTGTGTAAAGACAGGAGCATTATCATTAATATCTAACACAGTGATGTGTATCTGTACAGTGCCAGAGAGCACCGGATCGCCTCCATCAAACGCTTCTAACAACAAAGTAAGTGAGCGTTGAGTTTCTCTATCAAGTGGTCTTTGTAAAATCATCTCAACGTTTTTACTACCGTCTGCCTGATTGTGCAGTTCAAGCCGGAATTGATCACTCGGTTTAAGCGAGTAATTCTGAAGATCATTTGTTCCCACATCCGCATCGAAAGCTCCCCCGAGCATAAAACCAGCACCTGCCGCCGCTGATTCGCTGATCTCAAATCTAAAGTCCCTTTTCTCGAAACTGGGAGCATTATCATTTATATCCGTGATTTCTATTGTAATCGTGTATAATTCCATCGGGTTGTCCAAAATCATTTGAAGATGCAACGCACACGGTGTTGTTTTTGCACAAAGAGATTCGCGATCCATTTTCTCTCTGATAAGCAGCAACCCAGTGTTTCTGTTCAATTCGATGTATTCCGTGCTGTCTCTGGTAAATATTCGCGCTTTTCCTGACTTTAATCGTTGTAAATCTAAGCCCAAATCCTGCGCAATATTTCCCACTTTCGAACCTTTTGACATTTCTTCAGGAATGGAGTAACTGACTTGTCCTTCCGCTGTGTGAATCAGAAGAGTAAAAAACAGCACCGAATGCCTTATCATTGCATCGGGGCCAGGCATTCTCTCAACTGCACAGACGCCTAAAAAAATACAAAACAAACAATCCTTGTATCCTTGTAATATATGAAATTCCAAGTGCAATCATAAACTACGGACACGACGACGTGCGATCAAATAGAAGTATCGTGTAAAAAAAACGAGGTGGCAGCTGTATTGCCTTTTTCTCCGTAATATTGTGTGATACGGGGGGAGGGTCTGTGAAATACAGTCTCTCCACTGTTTGACGATGAACAGCGGCCCTCTGAGTGTAAATAAGGAACTGCATATCAAAATTATATCCTTATACATATAGCGCATTTTATCAACGAATATTATTTTCTAGGCCTACATATCACACTGCAAACTAAACCAGTTGTTATTATATGAATGTCATACTGTCTGTATTCTAAAACATTTTGTAGATTAAATAAAACGATTACTATGCATGTTGGAAGTGAAAACGATCACTTACCAAATAAGTTAATTTAGCAGGTAACAGATTTTAGGTTAAATTACAACACAATGAAGAAAACCATAGTCCTCTTTAGTAGCGCTTTATCCAGTCAGGCGCTGTTCAGTACAAGTGGTGCTGAACGGTGTCAAAGTGCCCTTGCGTTTTTATGATTATTTCATAATTATTCTGCATTTTTCGATAATTAGCTTGAACAAATGTTAACCTGTTTTCTACATATAGATCTGCATGAAAAATATCACACCGTTTTTTTTTCTTCCATTTAAGGCAATGCATAATATCAGTCGGATCTTCGCCCACCACCAAAACATTCTAAAGAATGAGTACATAGAAAATCATAGTCACTCTCTCTTGACATACACTTAACTAAGACTCTGACAATAATTCCCGCAATTAAATTTACAGGAATACATTTTGTGAACTCCGTCTAATCTCTGTATTCCACACACTTAACGCTGTTTATAATAAGTACTGTACAGTCATCGTCCTTGAGTCAGTTGTCATGCACAACAAGACAATGTATGCACTAGTTTTCAAGTCCCTTTTCAAACAAGCATATGAATATAACGCCACCCATGGCAGCTATACAGCATTCTAGTCTATTGTTCGATAGGCTACAGTCTCAGATAATTGTATCCAGCACTGAATGGAGCATGGCAATCTGTGACAATTTTACGTTTTCGCAAATTTGTATAAATTCTTACAATCGCATTCGTACTTTTTCGTTTCTGCTCACGTCCCACTGAGATTTATGTTTATAGGTGTGCAGATTATGTTGGCATTAGGATAGTAAGACAGTAAGTTTTGTTTTGTTTCACATCGTAGATGAAACAAGTTAGTGCTCATGTAAATATTAATCATATTAATGCACTTGGAAGGTGAACAGAATATATAGATTATATAGAGTATTAGTTAATAGACAAAGCGGAATGATATAGGTAGACATGGTATGATAGCTATTGCAATGTTCTGATCTTGTGTTCTATGAAAAAAATATGTTCATGGTCTACTTGATTCGCCTTATATTAAATTGTATCAGTTAAAAATAAACAAATAAAAATAATAGTCCCAAAATTTTCTTACCGATTCTGTAGACCGGAGATCGTCGATATAACTATTTTTCTTGATTGTGTGACTCATAGTTTCAGCGAAACTCGGGTCCACCACTAAGATATTCTGCCCACCGAGTGTAGAAAACTTACAGTCACTCTTCCTCGAGTCAGTCGTCATGCACACTTCATAATTATACCCGTGCGGCAGAGTTCCAGTGACTCCTGTGTCTGCGTAATGCGGTGGATAGTACGGAATAACAGGCAGATTGGACTGATATAAGAAGCGAGATTGTCTCTTCCAATCAGCATCACTGGCTTTAACTGTAAATATAGAGAGACCAGGTGTGTTATTCTCCAGCACACACGCCTCATAGTGACTTTTCTCAAAGACAGGAGCATTGTCATTCACATCTGATATCTGCACACAGAGAGAGACACTGCTGGAGAGCGCTGGCACTCCCTCATCAGCACATATTACACTGATATTGTACTCAGCTTCTCTTTCTCTGTCCAATTCCTGCTCTGTTTGCAAGCTGAAGAAACTGCTGGAAGACGCAATAGCAAATGGAATATTATTATTAATGTAGCAGTGAACCTGGCCATTCAACCCGGAGTCAAGATCATTTACATTTAGCATTGCAACAACAGTGCTAGGTCTAGACTGCTCTGATATTGAGTTTGACATGGATACAATGCTTATTGCTGGTTTGTTATCGTTTATATCAGAGAGATCAATTATAACTTTACATGAATCAGACAGTCCTCCTTGGTCGCGTGCTTGTATGTTAAGTTGATAACGACTTGCCTTTTCAAAGTCAGCTGAGCCTTTTAAGATTATTTTCCCGCTTCGTGCATCAACCATGAATAAATCATTTACATCTCCAGTGCTTGACATGTAGTAAGTTATAATCGCATTCGAGCCTTCATCAGCATCAGAAGCGCTGACGGACGTGATGACAGTGTCTTTAGGTGTATTTTCAGGAAGAGTAGCTTTGTAGACTCTTTGATTGAACACAGGAGGATTGTCGTTAATATCTAGCACAGTTACATGTATCCGTACAGTGCTGGTCAGCTGAGGCTCACCTCCATCTACTGCTGTTAACAACAAGGACAACTGCTCTTTGTTTTCACGGTCTAGAACCTTTTGTAACACCATCTCCATGTTTCTGTCGCCATCCGTTTGGCTTTGCAAACTTAATACAAAATTATCTGTCGGTTTCAGTGAATAACTCAGATGACTATTAGATCCGACATCCAGATCAATCGCATTTTCCAACATGAATCTTGCTCCGATTACAGCAGACTCGCTTATTTCAAATGTAATCTCACCTTTAGGAAAACTCGGAGCATTATCATTTATGTCGATGATTTCAACTGTGACATCATACCATTCCATTGGATTTTCCAAAATCAGCTGAAGGTGTAAAGCGCATGGAGTCGTTTTAGCACAAAGAGCCTCGCGGTCTATTTTCTCCTCGGTGAGGAGTATCCCCCTCTCTTTATTCAATCCGACGAATTCGGTGTTGTCTCCAGCAAATATGCGCGCCTTCCCTGACTTCAGTCTTTTTAAATCCAAACCCAAGCCTTGAGAAATATTTCCAACGATCGACCCTTTTGGCATTTCTTCTGGAATGGAATAGCTGATATGCCCTCTCACCGAGTATCGAAACAGGATCATAAAAAGCGCTGTAGCATGCCACATTACAAAGCTGGCCATTTTCCGCCGTTCTTTAGACCCTTAAGATCAGACGGTTTTATTACAAAATAAGGACGTTACACACGAAAGCCCGACCCCAATATGAAATCTACAATAAGATCAGGATATCCATCTACAGTACATCCGACAAAATAATTATTTCGAGTCATCAGGCTTTATTACGCTTCTCTCTGACATCACTGGATTTTGTGGGTAGGTCTGACAGACGGACTGCGTTGTGTTGTGTTGATCAACAGCGGCCCTGCGAGCCTTAACTAAGAATTGCAATAGTTTGTTTCGGACATATCAGAGCAGGACACAAGTGATCTGTCAATCTACAAGTTCGTTAAACCTTGTAAAAATAAATCCTAACCAGGTGCCACGTTGATGAAAAAAAAAAAAAAAATCAAAATCTTTTTAATTCGCAATAAATGCAAACAAACAAATAAATAAATAAAGCAAGGATTGGAAAGTGAAGCTCTGATTTTACTGAACTCCAAAGAAGGTAAAAAAAAAACTAATTATTACTATTTGGCGCTGTCCAGTAGGTGGTTCTGAAACGTTGTTGCAGTATCACAAAATTACCACAAAAGTAAAATAATAATAATAATAATAATAATAATAATAAAGTATGCCACGAAATACATAATCACAGAACACAGAGACTACAAGCAATTTTTTAAGAAAAGTATTTAAGGTGTCGTCTTACCAATTCTGAAAGACTGTTTTCTTCCGTAAAGGTTTTTTCCTTCATTGCGCGCTGCATCGTCTCAGTGAAACTCGGGTCCACGACTAAAACATTCTGTCCACCGAGTGTAGAAAACTTACAGTCACTCTTCCTCGAGTCAGTCGTCATGCACACTTCATAATTATACCCGTGCGGCAAAGTTCCAGTGACTCCTGTGTCTGCGTAATGCGGTGGATAGTACGGAATAACAGGCAGATTGGACTGATATAAGAAATTTCCAAGCAAAACTTATTGAATGTAATTTTAATATCACAAAGACTTTATATTATTTTATTTCATATTTAATTTTATTTTTAAATAACATGTGATCTTACCATTTCAGTACACTCGCCGGTATCTTCTAAGAATTTATTTTCCTTCATTGCTCGCTGCATCGTCTCAGCAAAACTTGGGTCCACCATTAAAACATTTTGTCCACCGAGTGTAGAAAACTTACAGTCACTCTTCCTCGAGTCAGTCGTCATGCACACTTCATAATTATACCCGCGCGGCAAAGTTCCAGTGACTCCTGTGTCTGCGTAATGCGGTGGATAGTACGGAATAACAGGCAGATTGGACTGACATAAGAAGCGAGATTGTTTCCATCTGTAGATCTTTACTGATATTATGACAACCACACATGTTATAAATAAGAAAGAAACAGCAGCCAATGCAAGAACTAAATAAAAAGTCAGGTAGTCGTCAAATTGTTTTTCATGCGTAAAGTCTGTGAACTCTGACAGCACTTCAGGAAAGCTGTCAGCCACAGCCACGTTAATGGAGACCACAGCTGAGCGAGAGGGCTGTCCGTTATCCTCTACAACAACAGTCAGTTTTTGTTTGACCGCATCTTTATCAGTCACTTGTCGCACAGTTCTTATTTCTCCATTCTGTAAACCCACTTCAAACAGCGCTCTGTCTGTAGCTTTCTGTAGTTTATAGGAGAGCCAGGCATTCTGTCCAGAGTCCACATCAACAGCCACCACTTTAGTGACCAGATATCCAACATCTGCAGCACGAGGCACAATCTCAGCCACCACAGAAGCACCAGTCTGTACTGGATACAGAACCTGAGGAGCGTTGTCATTCTCATCTTGGATTATAATGTCCAAAGTCACATTAGTGCTGAGGGGCGGAGAGCCTCCATCTTGCGCTTTCACACAAACACGAACACTTTTCATTTGCTCGTAGTCAAAACCGCGCAGTGCGTGAACCACTCCACTGTCAGCATTTACTGATATAAAAGAGGAAACAGGGGATCCACCCACTGTAGTCTCATCTAGAAGATACGAAATACGAGCGTTCTGGTTCCAGTCATCATCTTGAGCACTCAGAGTAAATATGGACAAACCAGGTTGATTGTTTTCAGTAACATATGTAGTGTAAACACTCTTTTGAAACCTGGGCGGATTGTCATTAACATCTGATACTTTCAGAATTAAAGTTTTCTGACTAGAAAGCGCAGGCGACCCCGAATCTGCAGCTGTGATAGTGATATTATATTCTGCCACACGTTCACGATCTAAAGCAGCATCAGTGACTAAAGTGTAATAATTCCGCAGTGAGGACAGAAGTTTAAATGGAGTATTTCGATCTACTGTACAGACAACGTGACCATTGTCTCCTGCATCTACGTCCTTGACACTGAAAATAGCGATAGTGGTGCCAGGAGGTGCATCCTCACTCACTGGGGTAAAAAATGACATAACACTGATTGTTGGCGCATTGTCATTTACATCAATTAAATCAACTATGACTTTAGCAGAATTTCCTAAACCACCCTGATCTTTGGCCTCGACGCCAAATTCGTATTTCTTTGCTTTTTCATAATCAAGTACACCATTTAACGTAATAACACCTGTTTTTTCATCAATTTTAAAAATGTCGTTTATATTCCCTTTAAAATTAGCAAAACTAAATGCAATCAAACTGTTTGTCCCACTGTCTGCATCACTAGCATTAACTGTTGTAATGTGAGTTCCTTTAGCTGAATTTTCTGCTATTGTTGTTCTGTAAACAGGCTGGTTAAATACTGGTGCGTTGTCATTTGCATCTAGTACATTCACCTCTATTTTCATATTACCAGATCTCTGAGGGTTTCCTCCGTCTACCGCCGTGAGAATGAGGGATAGTCGTGGATGCTGCTCTCTGTCTAGAGGCTTCTGAAGCACCATTTCAGCATATTTAACTCCATCGGGGCTCGAGTGTTGTTTCAAAATAAAATAATCATTACCTGACATAATATAATTTTGGAGAGCATTCACACCTACATCAGGATCATCTGCGCTTCCCAGTAAAAAAAGAGCTCCAGGTGCGGCCGATTCACTTATTTCAAGATTAATTTCATCTTTAGGAAATGTTGGCGAATGATCGTTTACATCCAGTATTTCCACCGTGACATGATGTAGTTCCACTGGATTATCAAGTATTATTTCAAATGTGAAGCTGCACGGAGTGGTCTCAGCGCAAAGCTGCTCTCGGTCAATTCTCTCCTTTACAACCAAAATCCCTTTGTCCGATTTCATCTCTACGTACTCAGTGCTGTCGCCAGACACGATACGAGCCCGACCCGAGCGCAGTCTTTGAACATCCAGACCAAGATCATGAGCTATATTTCCAATCAGCGACCCTTTCTTTATTTCCTCTGGAACGGAGTAACGAATCTGTGCATTTATGTTTGAGATCGAACAAGCAGCCATGATGAACAAGACCCTCCATAAGAAAACGCGATCCAATGCCTGCAATCGCCTTTGATAAAGAAGCCTTGCACTTAATATAATTATTTCCATTTTAAGCATTCCGATTACACAGCGGATGTTGTTCAATAGCAAAAATGATCACACAGTAATTTTGTTCATCTGCTGTTTGTCAGTAACTCTCTTCTTCATCGACGCACTTTGGTCTCCGTCGCAATAGTCTTGTCTGCATCATCAGAGCTTCACCAACCACAGCCAGTGACGAATCAAGAGTAAGTGTTCATATAGCCTATATTTTTGTTAACCAACAGCGGCCCATAGAGTTGATAAAGATGAACAACATTTGTAAATGCTCAAAAATAGTTCAACCCTGAAGCGCAAGTCTGTGTATTGACTACAATAACAACTCAAAGAAAAAAAAAAGAGAAAAAAAAACAGACCAAATCCATGAATCATCCAGGCTGGATCTTGCCAAATAATCCTGCCAAATTGCTAAGAATGCGAATCAAATATATCAAAAAATAAAAATAAAAATCTCTGTTTTTAAGACTAAAAATAATTTTTTTTCACCCTCAGACGTCTTGTTTTCCCGTCAGACCTCAACAAAACAATTAAAATTAACGTCTTGTAAGCTTACTATAACCTAAATATTTCATTTAAAATAAAATTTATTATATTATATTATATTATATTATATTAAAATTTTATTTTAGATGGTCTTACCATTTCAGGCGATTCTGCATCTTCTAAGAGGCTTTTTTTCCTTCATTGCGCGCTGCATCGTCTCAGTGAAACTCGGGTCCACTACTAAGACATTCTGTCCACCGAGTGTAGAAAACTTACAGCCACTCTTCCTCGAGTCAGTCGTCATGCACACTTCATAATTATACCCGTGCGGCAGAGTTCCAGTGACTCCTGTGTCTGCGTAATGCGGTGGATAGTACGGAATAACAGGAAGACTGGCTCCATCTTGCGCTTTCACACAAACACGAACACTTTTCATTTGCTCGTAGTCAAAACCGCGCAGTGCGTGAACCACTCCACTGTCAGCATTTACTGATATAAAAGAGGAAACAGGGGATCCACCCACTGTAGTCTCATCTAGAAGATACGAAATACGAGCGTTCTGGTTCCAGTCATCATCTTGAGCACTCAGAGTAAATATGGACAAACCAGGTTGATTGTTTTCAGTAACATATGTAGTGTAAACACTCTTTTGAAACCTGGGTGGATTGTCATTAACATCTGATACTTTCAGGTTTAAAGTTTTCTGACTAGAAAGCGCAGGCGACCCCGAATCTGCAGCTGTGATAGTGATATTATATTCTGCCACACGTTCACGATCTAAAGCAGCATCAGTGACTAAAGTGTAATAATTCCGCAGTGAGGACAGAAGTTTAAATGGAGTATTTCGATCAACTGTACAGACAACGTGACCATTGTCTCCTGCATCTACGTCCTTCACACTGGCAATGGCAATAGTTGTTCCAACAGTTGCGTCTTCAGAAACAGGGCTCGAAAATGACATAACACTAATAACTGGTGCATTATCATTTACATCAATTAAATCGACTATGACTTTTGCAGAGTTTCCCAAACCGCCTTGGTCTTTTGCTTCGATATCAATTTCGTATTTCCTTGCTTTTTCATAATCAAGTACCCCACTTAGTGTTATAGCGCCAGTTTTTTTCGTCGATTTTAAAAATGCCGTTTATGTTCCCTTTAAAATTAGCAAAACTGTATGAAATCAAACTATTTGTGCCACTGTCTGCATCACTAGCATTAACAGTTGTAATATAAGTTCCTTTAGGTGAATTCTCTTCTACTGTTGCCCTGTAAACTGATTGGTTGAATACTGGTGCGTTGTCATTTGCATCTAGTACATTCACCTCTATTTTTATATTACCAGATCTCTGAGGGTTTCCTCCGTCTACCGCCGTGAGAATGAGAGACAGTCGTGGATGCTGCTCTCTGTCTAGAGGCTTCTGAAGCACCATTTCAGCATATTTGATTCCACCGGGACGTGAGTGTTGTTTCAGAATAAAATTATCATTAGGTGACATCATATAATTTTGTAGTGCGTTTAGACCTACATCAAGATCATCTGCGCCTCCCAGTAAAAAATAGCTCCAGATGTGGCTGATTCACTTATTTCAAGGTTAATTTCGTCTTTAGGAAATCTTGGCGAGTGATCGTTTACATCCAATATTTCTACCGTAACATGATGTAGTTCCATTGGATTATCAAGTATTATTTCAAATGTGAAGCTGCACGGAGTGGTTTCAGCGCAAAGCTGCTCTCGGTAAATTCTTTCTTTTACAACCAAAATCCCTTTGTCTGATTTCAGCTCTACGTACTCAGTGCTGTCGCCAGACACGATACGAGCCCGACCCGAGCGCAGTCTTTGAACATCCAGACCAAGATCGTGAGCTATATTTCCGATCAGCGACCCTTTCTTCATTTCCTCTGGCACGGAGTAACGAATCTGTGCGTTTATGTTTGAGATCGAACAAGCAGCCATGATGAACAAGACCCTCCATAAGAAAACGCGATCCAGTGGCAGTCCTCGCGATTTGTAACAATGAATCCTTCTACATGCTCTAATCACAAACATTTTTATACGTGAAGTATTCAAATTACAAACTGTAGATGATGTTCCGCATTCAAAATATCCACAAATACATCTAGTTTGTTTGCTATTAGCCAGTGACTGTCTCCCTTCATCGACTCTCTTTAGTCTCCTCCACAATCTCTCCTACCAGCATCAGCACAGCTCCACCAACCACAGGCGATCACATACATGCGTTTCTACAAATCAACAGCGGCCCTTAGAGCTGAGAACGAGAAACAACACTAGCATAAGCTTTGAAATGTCTTAGAACTAGAGTTAAATTCAGTCAATAGACCTCAACAATAACAAAAATGAACAATATTGAACAACTATATATCAAATAACACTCCACAGTTCTCGTAAATTTTAATTTAACTGTACATTGCACTACTTAAATATAAGCAAACAAACATGATTCCTTTGTTAGTTAAAATAAATTCTAAATCAGTTTAAAGTGAGGTATTATGTAAGAGTGAATTAATGCAGTGCGACAGATCACCCCTTTTACAGACAGAACAGACTTTAAATCGAATCACGATTTTAAGGTTACACTTCACGTTAAGACTAAATTCCTTAACATTAGTTAATGCTTTACTCATCAGGAACTAAAAACGATTAACATTTTATAGCGTTTATTGTAATAGTTTAATGGAATCACATATACTACCATTGTTTCTTAATTTTATGAATAAACTATTATGAACAAAAGTGATTTAATACTGAACAATAATATAATTTCATACTAACATGTAATAAATGCTGTAAAAATGTAATTGTTAGTTCATGCTGAGTAAAGCATTAACTGGCGTTAATGAACAAAACCTTAGTGTATACTAATTGCGTAGTGCAAATGGTTTTCCGATATTACAAAGTAAAACTTATTGAATGTAATTTTAATATCACAAAGACTTTATATTATTTTATTTCATATTTAATTTTATTTTTAAATAACATGTGATCTTACCATTTCAGTACACTCGCCGGTATCTTCTAAGAATTTATTTTCCTTCATTGCTCGCTGCATCGTCTCAGCAAAACTTGGGTCCACCATTAAAACATTTTGTCCACCGAGTGTAGAAAACTTACAGTCACTCTTCCTTGAGTCAGTCGTCATGCACACTTCATAATTATACCCGTGCGGCAGAGTTCCAGTGACTCCTGTGTCTGAGTAATGCGGTGGATAGTACGGAATAACAGGCAGATTGGACTGATATAAGAAGCGAGATTGTCTCCATCTGTAGATCTTTACTGATATTATCACAACCACACATGTGATAAACAGGAAAGAAACAGCAGCCAATGCAAGAACTAAATAAATGGTCAAGTTCTCGTCAAATTGTTTTTCATGCGTAAAGTCTGTGAACTCTGACAGCACTTCAGGAAAGCTGTCAGCCACAGCCACGTTAATGGAGACCACAGCTGAGCGAGAGGGCTGTCCGTTATCCTCCACAACAACAGTCAGTTTTTGTTTGACCGCATCTTTATCAGTCACTTGTCGCACAGTTCTTATTTCTCCATTCTGTAAACCCACTTCAAACAGCGCTCTGTCTGTAGCTTTCTGTAGTTTATAGGAGAGCCAGGCATTCTGTCCAGAGTCCACATCAACAGCCACCACTTTAGTGACCAGATATCCAACATCTGCAGCACGAGGCACAATCTC
Organism: Sinocyclocheilus rhinocerous; assembly: GCF_001515625.1. Classification (NCBI taxonomy): domain Eukaryota; kingdom Metazoa; phylum Chordata; class Actinopteri; order Cypriniformes; family Cyprinidae; genus Sinocyclocheilus; species Sinocyclocheilus rhinocerous. The sequence continues at coordinate 3,174,216 of NW_015656630.1, forward strand.
AGCCACCACAGAAGCACCAGTCTGTACTGGATACAGAACCTGAGGAGCGTTGTCATTCTCATCTTGGATTATAATGTCCAAAGTCACATTAGTGCTGAGGGGCGGAGAGCCTCCATCTTGCGCTTTCACACAAACACGAACACTTTTCATTTGCTCGTAGTCAAAACCGCGCAGTGCGTGAACCACTCCACTGTCAGCATTTACTGATATAAAAGAGGAAACAGGGGATCCACCCACTGTAGTCTCATCTAGAAGATACGAAATACGAGCGTTCTGGTTCCAGTCATCATCTTGAGCACTCAGAGTAAATATGGACAAACCAGGTTGATTGTTTTCAGTAACATATGTAGTGTAAACACTCTTTTGAAACCTGGGAGGATTGTCATTAACATCTGATACTTTCAGAATTAAAGTTTTCTGACTAGAAAGCGCAGGAGACCCTGAATCTGTAGCTGTGATAGTGATATTATATTCTGCCACACGTTCACGATCTAAAGCAGCATCAGTGACTAAAGTGTAATAATTCCGCAGTGAGGACAGAAGTTTAAATGGAGTATTTCGATCTACTGTGCAGGCAACGTGGCCATTTTCTCCTGCATCTAGATCTTTGACACTGAAAATAGCGATAGTGGTGCCAGCATGTGCGTCTTCACTCACTGAGCTTGAAAATGACATAACACTAATAACGGGTGCATTGTCATTTACATCAATTAAATCAACTATGACTTTAGCAGAGTTTCCTAAACCACCCTGATCTTTGGCCTCGATGCCAATTTCGTATTTTTTTGATTTTTCAAAGTCAAGCACCCCAATTAGAGTAATAGCACCTGATTTTTCATCTATTTCAAACACTTCATTTATGTTTCCTTTCAAATTAGCAAAACTATATGAAATCAAACTATACATTCCACTATCTGCATCACTTGCGTTAACAGTTGTAATGTAAGTTCCTTTAGGCGCATTTTCCGCTATTGTTGCCTTATAAACTGATTGGTTGAATACTGGTGCGTTGTCATTTGCATCTAGTACATTCACCTCTATTTTCATATTACCAGATCTCTGAGGGTTTCCTCCGTCGACCGCCGTGAGAATGAGAGACAGTCGTGGATGCTGCTCTCTGTCTAGAGGCTTCTGAAGCACCATTTCAGCATATTTAACTCCATCGGGGCGCGAGTGTTGTTTCAGAATAAAATTATCATTGGTTGACATAATATAATTTTGTAGAGCATTCACACCTACATCAGGATCATCTGCGCTTCCCAGTAAGAAACGTGCCCCAGGCGTGGCCGATTCACTTATTTCAAGATTAATTTCGTCCCTAGCAAATATTGGCGAGTGATCGTTTACATCCAGTATCTCCACCGTAACATGATGTAGTTCCATTGGATTATCAAGTATTATTTCAAATGTGAAGCTGCACGGAGTGGTTTCAGCGCAAAGCTGCTCTCGGTCAATTCTTTCTTTTACAACCAAAATCCCTTTGTCTGATTTCAGCTCTACGTACTCAGTGCTGTCGCCAGACACGATACGAGCCCGACCCGAGCGCAGTCTTTGAACATCCAGACCAAGATCGTGAGCTATATTTCCGATTAGCGACCCTTTCTTCATTTCCTCTGGAACGGAGTAACGAATCTGTGCGTTTATGTTTGAGATCGAACAAGCAGCCATGATGAACAAGACCCTCCATAAGAAAACGCGATCCAGTGGCAGTCCTCGCGATTTGTAACAATGAATCCTTCTACATGCTCTAATCACAAACATTTTTATACGTGAAGTATTCAAATTACAAACTGTAGATGATGTTCCGCATTCAAAATATCCACAGATACATCTAGTTTGTTTGCTATTAGCCAGTGACTGTCTCCCTTCATCGACTCTCTTTAGTCTCCTCCACAATCTCTCCTACCAGCATCAGCACAGCTCCACCAACCACAGGCGATCACATACATGCGTTTCTACAAATCAACAGCGGCCCTTAGAGCTGAGAACGAGAAACAACAATAATTAAAGCTATGAAAAGCTAGTCCCAGAACTAGAACTGCGGTGCTTTCCATTATTTGATCTTGATTAAAGGATAAATTATCCCTAAAACACTATACAGTATATACTAAGACAAATACTCATTAACCATCAATTATTAACGTAAATGTTAATCTTACTGTACACTGAGAAGTAGCAGAAATCAGAAGTGCTATAATTCCCTACTATTGAAAAAATGATTTCATGATAATATTACAGATTACATATTTGCCTTTACAGAGAAAACCTTATAGCCCTTAAAGCTGCTTAAAGACTTTAAGTTTACGACAAGGTTCTGTCCATTAACATTAGTTGTTGCATTAGGCATGAACTATTAATAAAGAATAATTTTACAGATTGAATTAATCTAGAGTAATGTAATTATTATACAGTTTTTTTTTTATTGAAATGTTAAAAGTGCTGCTAATGTTAATATGTACAAACTGAATTGTTAAAAGTAGTACTTTATACAGTGGTGGCCAAAATTATTAGAACACTAGTATTTTCACCAGCTAAGAAATGGTTTTAAGTCAGTTATTTCCATATTTTGCTGTAGTGTGTCAGTAGGAAATGTCAGCTTACATTTCAAAACATTCATTTTGCCATTAATTGCAATAAACCAGTGATATTTTTGTTTGCACAAAGAGTCTGACCATGAAGAAACAGAACAAACTGAGACAGACTAAATCCAGAAGAACTGTGGCGACGTCTCCAAGATGCTTCAAGAAACCTACCTGCAAAGCTACCTGAAAAACTTGAAAAACTAGCACCGAGGGCAAAAGCTGCTTTAAACGCAAAGGATGATCACACCAAATGTTGATTTAATTTAGTTAATATAAGTTAATTGATAAAGAAAATCTATTTATGACATTTTTTGACAGCATCCTAATTTTACAGCATTTTTACACAAGGCCTAAAACTTTCAACAGTACTGTAGCTTTGCAGGTAGGATTCTTGAAGCATCTTGGAGACGTCGCCACAGTTCTTCTGGATTTAGTCTGTCTCAGTTTGTTCTGTTTCTTCATGTCATTCCAGACAGACTGGATGATGATCAGATCAGATCTCTGTGTGGAGCACTGGCTGTTGTCAGACTCTTTGTGCAAACAAAAATATCACTGGTTTATTGCAATTAATGGCTAAATGAATGTTTTGAAATGTAAGCTGACATTTCCTACTGACACACTACAGCAAAATATGGAAATAACTGACTTAAAACCATTTTTTTAGCTGGTGAAAATACTAGTGTTCTAATAATTTTGGCCACCGCTGTATATAAATGTACCCATATTAATAACTGCAGGGGGAAAAAAAACGTTTTGTCATGGTCGCGAATGCATTGAACAACTCTTGTTTAAGAACTGAACCTAATTGTAGCGTTCTATATGTTTAACATAGCTTAGCAGACCAATATTACAAACCACAATTCAGTATACGTAATTTTAATATTATATGGACTTTTTATGAACAAGTGATCTTACCATTTCAGGCATCTCGGCATCTTCTAAGTTTTTTTTCTTCATTGCCCGCTGCATCGTCTCAGTGAAACTCGGGTCCACCACTAAAACATTCTGACCACCGAGAGTAGAAAACTTACAGTCACTCTTCCTCGAGTCAGTCATGCACACTTCATAATTATACCCGTGCGGCAGAGTTCCAGTGACTCCTGTGTCTGCGTAATGTGGTGGATAGTACGGAATAACAGGAAGATTGGACTGATATAAGAAGCGAGATTGTCTCCATCTGTAGATTTTTACTGATATTATTACAACAACACAAATAATAAATAGGAAAGAAACAGCAGCCAGTGCGAGAACTAAATAAAAGGTCAGATTCTCGTGTTTTTCTTGTGTAAAGTCTGTGAACTCTGACAGCACTTCAGGAAAGCTGTCAGCCACAGCCACGTTAATGGAGACCACAGCTGAGCGAGAGGGCTGTCCGTTATCCTCCACAACAACCGTCAGTTTTTGTTTGACCGCATCTTTATCAGTCACTTGTCGCACAGTTCTTATTTCTCCATTCTGTAAACCCACTTCAAACAGCGCTCTGTCTGTAGCTTTCTGTAGTTTATAGGAGAGCCAGGCATTCTGTCCAGAGTCCACATCAACAGCCACCACTTTAGTGACCAGATATCCAACATCTGCAGCACGAGGCACAATCTCAGCCACCACAGAAGCACCAGTCTGTACTGGATACAGAACCTGAGGAGCGTTGTCATTCTCATCTTGAATATTGATAGTTATTGTCACTTCAGAGCTCAAGGGCGGGGATCCTCCATCTCGAGCTGTCACGTTAAAAGCAAACGATTTTAACTGTTCAAAATCAAATGATTTAACTGCATGAATAGTGCCAGTATGTGAATCTACAGATACTAGAGAACTTAATGGTGCACCACGCATGTCTTCGTCCTTCAGGAAGTAGGACAATTGCGCATTGGGACCCCAGTCAGCATCATTTGCTTTAACAGTCAGTATAGTGAGACCAGGATAATTATTTTCACTAACGAATGTTTTATATTCCTCGAACTCGAAGATTGGCGGATTGTCATTGACATCAGATATTTTTACATTAAGTGTTTTGTTTGCGTGGCGCGCAGGACTTCCTTCGTCTGATACCAAGATGGTTATATTATATTCAGCTAGGCTTTCTCGATCAAGAATATCATCAGTAACTAAACTATAATATTCCGCGAGAGATGACTCAATTTTAAAAGGTATGTTTTGATTTATTGAGCACTGAACAAGACCATTTTTACCAGAATCTGCGTCCTCTACGTTAATGACGGCTAGAGTTGTTCCCACTGGGGAATTTTCAGGAAGAGTGTTTGAGAACGACATCAGCTGTATGGTTGGAGAGTTGTCATTCTCATCAATTACATCTATAACAATTTTACAAGTATCTGAGAAGCCTCCTTTGTCCCTCGCATTTATATTTAATTGATATCTATTCTGAGATTCATAATCTAAATTATTAAGAAGTCTAATCTCACCTGTATCTGTGTTTATCCCAAAAAGCTCACTTGCTTCTTTGCTTGCAACAGCGAAGGAATAGGAAACATGGCCATTTACACCTTCGTCAGCATCAGCAGCACTAATGGTACCTATGACAGTACCAGCAGGTGAATTTTCTCTAACTTCAGTTTTAAATACTGACTGTTTACACACTGGGGCATTATCATTGGCATCCAGAACAGTAACGTGAATTTTTACAGTGCCTGATTTCTGAGGTGATCCACCATCATTTGCCACAAGAATCAATTGAATCTCATCGCGCTCCTCTCGGTCTAGTTCTCGTTTTAAAACCATCTCAATGTATTTGTTGCCATCGGTCTGACTATGAACCTCCAGTTTAAAACTATCAGCTGGATGTAGTTTATAGCTCTGTATACCGTTTAGATCTACATCTGTATCTATAGCGCTGTCTAAAGGAAAGCGCGCTCCTAAAACCGCGTTTTCAGCTATTTTCAAATTAATATTTTCTTTCTGAAATAACGGTGCATTATCGTTTATATCTTGCACCTCGACTGTGACTCGATGGAGCTGGATAGGGTTTTCAACGATAAGATCAAAGCTGAAGCTGCAAGGCGTCATCTGCTTACAGAGCTCCTCGCGATCTATCCTTTCTTTAACTACTAGAGTCCCTTTGTCTCTGCTCAGATCGACATACTGTCGTCCGCCCTTTGTAACGACGCGAGCTTTTCCAGATATGAGTCTACTTATCTCTATCCCCAGATCCTTGGCGATGTTTCCAACGAATGATCCCTCTGGCATTTCCTCCGGGATGGAATATCTCGCATTGCAATATATGACGTCCACTCCGTAAAAGCAGAGAATGAAAAGCACAACCTGCCATTTTGACTGTGCGGAAACCATCCATGGATTGTGTAAATTGCTCGATAACCTTAAGAAAACCATCCTGAGAAGCTGTGTCGTCAAACGAAGAGTGGAACAAGAAAAGCCATTAAAATCCTAAATCCGCCATAAAGCATTCATGTTCTTTCCATCGGAAAAAACGCTGCATTTGCCCAACCTACAAACACGTCAGTAAGTGACTGGCAATACAGACTACTGAGCAAAGAAGTGCTCTACTCAGATGTTAATCAACAGCGGCACTCAGAGCTATAAAGACGCAAATACAAGACCAACAGCCTCAATGCTACTGTTACAAGCCAAAATTATGACATCAATACCACAATAATAATAATAATAATAAGAAGAAGAAGAAGAAGAAGAAGAAGAAGAAGAAGAAGAAGAAGAAGAAGAAGAAGAAGAAGAAGAAGAAGAAGAAGAAGAAGAAGAAGAAGAAGAAGAAGAAGAAGAAGAAGAAGAAGAAGAAGAAGAAGAAGAAGAAGAAGAAACTGCCTTATGTGAGACAGGCTGTTTAAATCAGTAAGAGACAAAAAGAGGAAACCGTGAACCATTTCAGCACCATGAACAGCACCCGAAGAATTAAAAAATGAATAGAATGCTCGATTCTCAGACTATCTTTAAAAATAAATCTTAACAGCAGGTTGAAAATAAAGAAAACATATAGTTTTGCAAAATACATTGATTTATCAAAGACAAACTTATTTATTTTCCAAAACATATCACGATTTCTTTCAAATCAAATCTCTCAGTTACAACATATTTATTTATTTATTTATTTATTTTAATCAGTAGTGTCCAATTAACAATAATATCGCAACAACTAAATCAGCCAGTCAGTTCTGTGCGTTTTACCATGGTTAATCATATATTTATAATTTTAAAAACGACATTATCGAACACGTCTTCTTTACTTCAAGTTTGAATAACATCAATAGGTTGAACAAGCGAAGATTTATGGTGTAATGGCCATAAAGACGTCGAGGCAATTATTAATATTAATATTCATTTTAATGCGTCTATGCATTAATCCATTCATGCATTCATGTTGGGATCTTACCATTTCTTGTAGCTCAGAATTTTCAAGCATGTTCTTTTCCTTCATTGCTCGCTGCATCGTCTCAGTGAAACTCGGGTCCACCACTAAAACATTCTGACCACCGAGAGTAGAAAACTTACAGCCACTCTTCCTCGAGTCAGTCAGGATAATTATTTTCACTAACGAATGTTTTATATTCCTCGAACTCGAAGATTGGCGGATTGTCATTGACATCAGATATTTTTACATTAAGTGTTTTGTTTGCGTGGCGTGCAGGACTTCCTTCGTCTGATACCAAGATTGTTATATTATATTCAGCAAGACTTTCTCGATCAATCAAATCATCAGTAACCAAACTATAATATTCCACAAGAGATGACTCCATTTTAAAAGGTATGTTTTGATTTATTGAGCACTGAACAAGACCATTTTTACCAGAATCTGCGTCCTCTACGTTAATGACGGCTAGAGTTGTTCCCACTGGGGAATTTTCAGGAAGAGTGTTTGAGAACGACATCAGCTGTATGGTTGGAGAGTTGTCATTCTCATCAATTACATCTATTACAATTTTACAAGTATCAGATAGGCCTCCTTTATCCCTCGCATTAATATTTAATTGATATCTAGTTTGAGATTCATAATCTAATTTATTGAGAAGTCTAATCTCACCTGTATTTGTGTTTATCCCAAAAAGCTCACTTGCTTCTTTGCTTGCAACAGCGAAGGAATAGGAAACATGGCCATTTACACCTTCGTCAGCATCAGCAGCACTAATGGTACCTATGACAGTACCAGCAGGTGAATTTTCTCTAACTTCAGTTTTAAATACTGACTGTTTACACACTGGGGCATTATCATTGGCATCCAGAACAGTAACGTGAATTTTTACAGTGCCTGATTTCTGAGGTGATCCACCATCATTTGCCACAAGAATCAATTGAATCTCATCGCGCTCCTCTCGGTCTAGTTCTCGTTTTAAAACCATCTCAATGTATTTGTTGCCATCGGTCTGACTATGAACCTCCAGTTTAAAACTATCAGCTGGATGTAGTTTATAGCTCTGTATACCGTTTAGACCTACATCTGTATCTATAGCGCTGTCTAAAGGGAAGCGAGCTCCTAAAATCGCATTTTCAGCTATTTTCAAATTAACATTTTCTTTCGGAAATAACGGAGCATTATCGTTTATATCTTGCACCTCAACTGTTACTCGATGGAGCTGGATAGGGTTTTCAACGATAAGATCAAAGCTGAAGCTGCAAGGCGTCATCTGCTTACAGAGCTCCTCGCGATCTATCCTTTCTTTAACTACTAGAGTCCCTTTGTCTCTGCTCAGATCGACATACTGTCGTCCGCCCTTTGTAACGACGCGAGCTTTTCCAGATATGAGTCTACTTATCTCTATCCCCAGATCCTTGGCGATGTTTCCAACGAATGATCCCTCTGGCATTTCCTCCGGGATGGAATATCTCGCATTGCAATATATGACGTCCACTCCGTAAAAGCAGAGAATGAAAAGCACAACCTGCCATTTTGACTGTGCGGAAACCATCCATGGACTGTGTGAATTGCTCGATAACCTTAAAAAAACCATCTTGATAAGCTGCGTCGTCAAACGAAGTTTGAACAAGTATGAATGAACATTATAATCCTAAATTCAAAATAACGCAGGCTATTTATGTTATTTTCATCGAAAGAACACTGCACATGTCCAACCTACAAACGCGTCAATAAGGGATGGGCTATGCTCTACTCAGATGTTAGACAACAGCGGCGCTCAGAGCTTCAAAGTCGCAAATACAAGACCAACAGCCTTAATGCTACTGTTGCAAGCTAAAGTGCAATATCAGTTCAGTTCCACTAATAGTATTTTCAGTAAACATATAGAACTCCGTTATGTTGATATACATGTTAACCACAAGCTGATTAATTAGTAGCAGGCAACATGACAAAAAAAAATAATAATAATAATATTAATTTCAGCACCATCGGAATGAACAGCACCCGACGAATTTAATCCAGAAACAATGTTCGATTCTCACGCTCTCACAAAAAAGCTCCAACGACAGAAAAAGTAGCGCTTCAAGAACTATTCTCAAGAAAAGTTAAAAAACTCACCTTGAGCACTTGACATGTAAACTTATTTCTATTTAATAAACTTACTCATTTATTTTTCCCTCCCCACTCTAGCCTAGTAATTATTTGTATATTTATTTTTTAATGTTATTGTCTCATTAGGAGGAATATCTTCATTTTATTCCATTTAAGATTATTTGGATGAAATCATTTGCTAAATAAATAATTGTTGATTTTGTTCAGATCAAATTTGATCAAATAAACTGATAATTGTATTTATGTTGTTGTTTTCATCAGCTAGCATCATCAACGAATAAACCAGCCAACATCTTTACCGTTTTAACATGTTAGAGTAGCCATATTATCAAACATGTCTCTTTAAATTCTTGTTTGAATAACATCAAGAAGTTGTGCTTTGTGCCTGGTTGTACAAGTGAATGTGCTTATGGTCAGTTGCCCATACAGATTTAAAGTCTTTTGAGTCTCTATTAGAAAGTTAATGATTTAGATATTAATGTACATCACAATCATGCATCCCAGTTAATTTAGAGCAATATGATTTTTTTTCTTACCTTTAGATGTCCAGTTCACAGAGGAGAACATGAAACACAAAAATGAGAACAAACAAGTTAGGACTGTTTACATGAAATCTTTAAGGTTTTAAAAAAGACACCACAAAGCATGATATTATGGTAAAGTAAAAAAAAAAAAAAAATATATATATATATATATATTATTCAATAATTAATTCATTTTTGTAATAGAAAATATAAGCAGTGAGGCAGTTTTGACAATTTTTTTTTTTTACAATTTTGTCCTCAAAGTCATGTGATGTGACCAACAATGTCTTGTGGTGCAACCAGTTTACATCGGGAGAATATATTATTCAATAAGCCATAAACAATTATTGATTGCACATGCACCTGTGGAACAGTCCTTAACATACTAGCAATTAAAGTCACAGTGACAGTGATGTCCATAATATAAGAAACCTAAGACATTGCTACAGAGAGACAGGAAAATGGCAGCTTCATCCTTGCATTGGCAAATCATGTGTAACCATGTTTCCTCATGTTTGATAACTTTTCTGGAATTAAAGGCAGTTAAATGTGAGAAATGTTTTTTTTTTCAAGATTATTTTCTTAAGGTGTTTTTTTTTTTTAGTTTAAAATGTTTTTATGTATGTATTTATGTATTTATTTTTCTGTGTCAATTTGTCATTTTTTCAAAGTACTATGACAAGACAACAAAAATTGTCAACTAAAATTCAAAATTTTTTGAAAGCTTAGTTTTTAGAAGATAAGTTATAAATATCAAAAAGCCACAGTAAAATAACACATTGAATGCTACGAAATAACATGGAACAAATACTTAAAACAATTATTTGAAAAAATTACAAGGTTTTTGGAGATACTTTCTGACAATTAAAAGGTGGTGGTGGGAATAAAATAAAATAAAATAAAATAATGGAGAGTGGGAAATTAAATGGAAACAGAAATGAAATGACAATTACAATTCCATTTTTTTTACCTTATGTTAATATTATTTGTGCTGCAATTATTTTAATGATTCTTTTTACAAGAATCATAGCAGTAAGTCTTTCACAGATTAATTAATATGCAGAAATGTCTACGTCTTTTTTTTTTTCTTTTTCTTTTTTCAAAATATAAGAATCAGCACAGAATCACAAAAAAAAACACACAAAGTGAAGCCAACACTAATCAAATGAATTAATTTACCAGAGTGGGGTAGCTGAGTCCTTCACCACTGGTGTCACTACATGTGTTTGTTGTTTTTTCATCACAACACAAAGTCTGAGAAAAAGGAATTGTGTTTTCATTGTAAGACATGATAAACTTAAAATCACTGGTGCGGGGAGCCTGTGGTTAGATAAGTATCATAATTGTAAGAGCTGCGGAGAGTTCCTGCTCCATCCACCTCTGCATAGTTGGGAGGGATATAGGCGCTGGGAACAGCAACTGCTCCATCAAACAACAGTCTGGGCTTTCTCCTGTGACAAAACTTCACTGCCACGATCAGTATGATGAACGTCAGGAAGAAGGTGGACACAGAAACTAATGCAATGATCAAGTAGGACGTTAATTTAGAGTTGCTGTCCTCATAAGTCATATCTTTTAGTTCAGGAACTTCAGAAAGGTTGTCAGAAATTAGTACATTTACAGCACAGGTTGTAGACAGAGATGGCTGTCCATTGTCTTTCACTGAAATAACGAGGTTCTGCTTCATATTGTCAGATTCAGAAATGTATCGTTGTGTTTTGATCTCTCCACTATGGAGACCAATGGAGAAAAGTCCAGGATCAGTAGATTTGACAATCTGATAGGACAGCCATGCATTCTGTCCAGAGTCAGCATCTACAGCGATCACCTTGTACACTGTAGGACTGCTGCGCAAATAGAGGAGGATTGTCATTCACATCTGAGATAAATAATTGAATTGTCAAGGAGGTGGATAATGGTGGAGATCCCCCATCTGTGGCAGTGATGGTAATGTTATAATCAGATTCTTTCTCTCGGTCTAGAGCTTTTGTAGTCACTAGAGAGAAATCGTTTTTAACAGATGGGTTCAGTTTGAACGGAACATTTTGCTGAACAGAGCAACGAATCTGCCGGTTTTCTCCTGAATCTTTGTCTTGAACATTAATGATTCCCACCTCAGTGCCTGGCTCAGAGTTTTCAGGTACTGGATTGTTCAAAGATTTAAGGATGATTCTAGGTGAATTATCATTAACATCAGTTATATCTATTATAATTTTAGCAGTTGATGCCAGTCCAGATGCATCTTTGGACTGAATTATCATTTCGTAGTTTTTTTCATTTTCATAATCAATTTCTCCAACCACCATAATTTGTCCTGTTGTTTTATCAATAGAAAACAATTTTACAGCTTTATCTGAAATTCTGCTGAATTCATACGTCACTTCCCCGTTTGGACCTTCATCAGCATCAGTGGCGCTCACTCTGATTATTTCTGTTCCTGAAGGTGTATTTTCAGCCAGAGTGACTTTATAGACAGACTCACTAAACACTGGGACATTATCATTAGCGTCGAGAACAGTGATGTGTATGACAGCAGTGCCAGACCTCTGCGGTGAACCACCATCAGTGGCTGTGAGTATCATATCTATCTCCTTCTGCTGCTCACGATCCAACTCCTTTTCCAACACGAGTTCAGCGTATTTTCCTCCATCTGCACTATCTTGAATATCCAAAACAAACTGTTTATTTTTCTCCACTGAATAGCCATTAACATCATGTTGCCCTATATCCTTGTCATGCGCCTCATCCAAACGAAATCGCTGGCCTTTAACTGCTGATTCTCCGATTTCAAAGTTAATACATTCATTCGGAAATCGTGGTGCGTTGTCATTTATATCCTGAATTTGCAGAATTATTCGGTGCACTTCAAGAGGGTTTTCCAGGACGAGCTCATAACTGAGAATGCAGGACATTCGAGATCCACAAAGCTCCTCTCGGTCTATTGTCTCTGTCACGATTAAATCACCAGTATTCAGATTAATTTCACAGTACCGTTTGCTGTCCTCCGTGTCAATCCGAGCTTTACGAGCAGACAATTGTTTCACATCAATCCTCAGACCGTTGGCTATATTTCCAATCACATACTGGCGCTTCGTTTCTTCTGGAAAATTGTAGCTCAAATCAGCACAGACTGTATTTAGAGGAAACAGAAGAAAAACCACGAAAAACGCAAATAAAGGACCTGAAAATAATCTGTATTCCATTTTTGAAGAGTTAATGTTGCACCTTCTCAACAGTAAACTAATCTTAGAATTTGTAATAATTCTATCTGTGTGGACGGACTGTTACTCCATTTTGTGCGGCGTTTAACAGACAGAGCTCATATTGCATTACAAATGGGAGGAGAGACACATCACTCAGCACACTTAGTGAATAGCGACACTGTGAGTATTTTTCTGTTAATTGCAACACTCAAACATTTAATGAAAAAAACGACAGTGATCAACTAAGTGAAATCTCGTGTTTGACAAGGCGTATTATTGTAAAATAATAGTGTACATAAATATGTAGCTATATTTATATTGGGAAGGATCTGAAAATTGTCACGCAATCAAAGATAAACCACAAAAGACAGTTCTGGCGCTGTCCAGGCTTCTGGTGCTGAAACTGGTTGACCTTACAGAAATTGGACGAAAATAAAAATTAAATTATCTTCATATTCATATTAAATAAACGGGTAAACCCCTTTTAAAGGGGGGGGGGGGGG
>NW_015656630.1:3187555-3204032 GCF_001515625.1 Sinocyclocheilus rhinocerous
GAATGTTGTCTATTTACTGCTTCAGCCGCACTTGGTTCTTTAGTAAGTTTTAACGTAAATGTAGACTGGATTTTTGATCTCAAAATGATGAATGGTCTAAAACTTTTAGGCAACCTTCGTGAAAACTTACTAAAAAGCTGTTTTTATTTATTTATTTAGACTAAAACAACAGCTGAAAATCGCAAGTAACTTTTAAATCTAGCAGAGATTAAATACATATTACAAGCCAAAACCATATTGTCCAGTCTAAACACTTCTAAATACCAAAAATTCACAATAACAAAACTTAATATGGAAGAAAAACAAGACAGAGGAATTCTTCAAAAATAAACCTTTACAATGATGAATACATTGTTCAAGTACTGGTAAAGGTGTGCAAGAATTATGTACATTTATGAGACCCAAAATTTGCGACAAAAATAATTATGACTACTTAAATTGTGTTCATTATAGCAGTGGCAAATGCCTTTTACAAATACGCTGATATGAAATGCCCTAAGATAATAGATATCAATTGTACACAAACATGTTTGAAGTTCCAATATATTGCCAAACAAAAACGCTGTTTAAACATGAACCGCCTTAACGAAGTGAGTGATAGAATTAATGAAAATATCATTAAAAAAAATAATAGGCCGAGACACCATGAAAAGCAAAAAGACCGTTCAAAAAATAAAAAATAAAAAAATAAATAAAAAAATTAAGCCTCTCTTACCTCATCTTCATTTTCTGTAACGTCAGTTGTTGTCATGCTCGAGCCAAAAAGAAAACTGCGCTCCTTTTTCATAGTCCCACCAGCAGGAAGCGTGTTTTCATTATACGAGCTCACAAACTTAAAATCGCTGGTGCGCGAGCCTGTGGTTAGATACGCGTCATAATTATAAGAGCTGCGGAGAGTTCCTGCTCCATCCACCTCTGCATAGTTGGGAGGGAGATAGGCGCTGGGAACAGCAACTGCTCCATCAAACAACAGTCTGGGCTTTCTCCTGTGACAAAACTTCACTGCCACGATCAGACTATAGAGACCAATTGAGAAAAGTCCAGGATCAGTAGATTTGACAATCTGATAGGACAGCCATGCATTCTGTCCAGAGTCAGCATCTACAGCGATCACCTTGGACACCAGAGAGCCTGAGAGAGTCGCTTTAGGGACCATTTCAGTCATTAAAGACTTTCCATCAGGAACAGGGTATAATATCTGTGGATAGCTATCATTCTCATCTGTTATGAAGACTTTCACAGTCACGTTACTGCTGAGCGGTGGAGATCCATTGTCTCTGGCAACAACTTTGACAGTGAAGTTTCTGAACTGCTCATAGTCAAATGATCTTACGCTGTAGGACAGCTGTTCAAATACAGGAGGATTGTCATTCACATCTGAGATAAGTAAATGAATTGTCAAGGAGGTGGATAATGGTGGAGATCCCCCATCTGTGGCAGTGATGGTAATGTTATAATCACTCTTTGTGTTTTGATCTCTCCACTATAGAGACCAATTGAGAAAAGTCCAGGATCAGTAGATTTGACAATCTGATAGGACAGCCATGCATTCTGTCCAGAGTCAGCATCTACAGCGATCACCTTGGACACCAGAGAGCCTGAGAGAGTCGCTTTAGGGACCATTTCAGTCATTAAAGACTTTCCATCATGGTAATGTTGTAATCAGATTCTTTCTCTCGGTCTAGAGCTTTTGTAGTCACTAGAGTGAAATAGTTTTTAACAGATGGGTTCAGTTTGAACGGAACATTTTTCTGAACAGAGCAACGAATCTGCCGGTTTTCTTCTGAGTCTTTGTCTTGAACATTAATGATTCCCACCTCAGTGCCTGGCTCAGAGTTTTCAGGTAATGGTTTATTCAAAGATTTAAGAATGATTCTAGGTGGATTATCATTAACATCAGTTACATCTATTATAATTTTAGCAGTTGATGCCAATCCCGATGCATCTTTAGCTTGAATTCCCATTTCATAGTTTATTTCACTTTCATAATCAATTTCTCCAGCCACCACAATTTGTCCCGTTGTCTTATCAATAGAAAATAATTTTGCAGTTTTCTCTGACATTCTGCTGAATTCATACATCACTTCTCCATTTGGACCTTCATCAGCATCAGTGGCGCTCACTCTGATTATTTCTGTTCCTGAAGGTGTATTTTCAGCCAGAGTGACTTTATAGACAGACTCACTAAACACTGGGACATTATCATTAGCGTCGAGAACAGTGATGTGTATGACAGCAGTGCCAGACCTCTGCGGTGAACCACCATCAGTGGCTGTGAGTATCATATCTATCTCCTTCTGCTGCTCACGATCCAACTCTTTTTCCAAAACGAGTTCAGCGTATTTTCCTCCATCTGCAGTATCATGGACATTCAAAACAAAATGTTTATTTTTCTCCAGTGAATAGCTGTTAATAGAATTTTGTCCAATATCCGTGTCATGTGCCTCATCCAAGCGAAATTTCTGGCCTTTAACTGCTGATTCTGTAATTTCAAAATTAATACGTTCATTTGGAAATCGTGGTGCGTTGTCATTTATATCCTGAATTTGCAGAATTATTCGGTGCACTTCAAGAGGGTTTTCCAGGACGAGCTCATAACTGAGAATGCAGGACATTCGAGATCCACAAAGCTCCTCTCGGTCTATTGTCTCTGCCACGATTAAATCACCAGTATTCAGATTAACATCACAGTACCGTTTGCTGTCCTCCGTGTCTATCCGAGCATTACGAGCAGACAATTGTTTCACATCCATTCTGAGATC
The DNA here is from genome assembly GCF_001515625.1 of Sinocyclocheilus rhinocerous. Classification (NCBI taxonomy): domain Eukaryota; kingdom Metazoa; phylum Chordata; class Actinopteri; order Cypriniformes; family Cyprinidae; genus Sinocyclocheilus; species Sinocyclocheilus rhinocerous. The sequence continues at coordinate 3,190,318 of NW_015656630.1, forward strand.
CTTGGCTATATTTCCAGTTACATACTGGCGCTTCATTTCTTCCGGAATATTGTAGCTCAGATCATCGCAGACGGTTCTCAGAGCAAAGAGAATGAGAGCAACGAAATACGTAAAAAAAGGAACTGAAAATAGCCCGTGTTCCATTTTTGAAGATTTGATGTTGCACCTTCTCAACAGTAAACGAATCTTAGAAATATGTTATAATAATTCTATCTGTGTCGACGGACTGTTACTCCATTTTGTGCGGCGTTTATTCTAACAGACAGATCTCTTGTTGCATACATTACAAATGGGAGGAGAGACGCATCACTTTGCAGACTTAGTGAATAGCGACACTGTGAGTATTTTTCTGTTAACTGCAACACTCAAATGTTTAATGAAAGGACTACAGTGATAAACTAAGTGACGTGTCATATTTGACAAGGCGTATTATTGTAAAAAATAGTTTGCATAAATTTGTAGCTATATTTATATTGGGAAGGAACTGAAAATTGTCACGCAATCAAAGATAAACTATAGACAGTTCTGGCGCTGTCCAGGCTTCTGGTGCTGAAACTGGATGACCTGACAGACACTGGACGAAAATTAAAAATGAACTTAACTTCATATTCATATTAAATGGAAGGGTAAACCCGTTTTACAAGAAAATGGATGACTGTTCTCTATTTACTGCTTCAACTACACTTAGTTCTTGAGTAAGTTTTAACGTAGATGTAGATTGTATTTTTGAAATCAAAGTGATACATGTTCTAACACTTTTAGGCAATCTTCGTTAAAACTTACTAAAAAGCTAAGTTTTTTTAAAAAGACTAAAACAACAACTGAAAATCGCAAGTAACTGTTAAATCTAGCAGAGATCAAATACACATCACAAGCCAAAACCATATTGTCCAGTCTAAACACTTTTAAATACCAAAAATTCACGCTAACAAAACTTAATTTGGAAGAAAAACAAGCCAGAGAATTTCTTAAAAAATAAACCTTTATATTGATGAATGCAGTGTTCAAGTACTGGTAAAGGTGTGCAAGAACCATGTAAATTTATGAGACCCCAAAAAATTGTGGCATAAATAATCAGGACTATTTAAATTGGGTTCATTATAGTGGCAAATGGCTTTTACAGATACGCTGATATGAAATGCCCTAAGAGAGAGAGAGGATATCAGTTTTATACAAACGTGTGAGGTTTTCGTAAATTACCATACAAAATGTTATTTGAACAGGAACCGCCTTAATAAAGTGGATAATATAATTAATTCAAAAATTATTTTAAAAAAAGTATAATAAGCCGTCACCATGAAATGCAAAAAGACAGTACAAAAAAGTAAAGCCTCTCTTACCTCATCTTCATTTTCTGTAACGTCAGTTGTTGTCATGCTCGAGCCAAAATGAAAATTGTGCTCCTTTTTCAGAGTCCCACCAGCAGGAAGCATGTTTTCATTATACGAGCTCACAAACTTAAAGTCGCTGGTGCGGGAGCCTGTGGTTAGATACGTATCATAATTGTAAGAGCTGCGGAGAATGTCTCGTTGTGTTTTGATCTCTCCACTATAGAGGCCAATGGAGAAAAGTCCAGGATCAGTAGATTTGACAATCTGATAGGACAGCCATGCATTCTGTCCAGAGTCAGCATCTACAGCGATCACCTTGGACACCAGAGAGCCTGAGAGAGTCGCTTTAGGGACCATTTCTGTCATTAAAGACTTTCCATCAGGAACAGGGTATAATATCTGTGGAGAGTTATCATTCTCATCTGTTATGAAGACTTTCACAGTCACGTTACTGCTGAGCGGTGGAGATCCATTGTCTCTGGCAACAACTTTGACAGTGAAGTTTCTGAACTGCTCATAGTCAAATGATCTTACAGCATGAATCACCCCTGTATCTCCATTAATAGATAGAAATGAGGACACTGGGACCCCACTGACTTCACTGGGAACCACAGAGTACAGTACAGTCCCGTTCTGTCTCCAGTCTGGGTCATTTGCACTGACAGAACAAACAGAAGTGCCTGGTCTGTTATTTTCACTTATATAAACACTGTAGGACTGCTGCTCAAATGCAGGAGGATTGTCATTCACGTCTCCGACAAATAATCTAATAGTTTTAGATGACGTTAAGGGCGGGGAACCCTCGTCAGTAGCTGTAATCGTGATATTATATTCAGATTCTCTCTCTCGGTCCAACGCTTCCGCTGTTACTAATGCAAAGTGGTTCTTAATTGATGGTATTAGTTTAAAGCGATCGTTATGCTGAATAAAACATTTAATATTTCCATTAGATTCTGTATCTTTGTCCTGCACGTATATAACGGCAACTTCTGTACCCACAGTCGCATCCTCCATAAGCGGCGTTTTAAGAGATTTAATCATGATAAAGGGAGCATTATCATTAACATCACTGATGTCTACCACTACTTTAGAAGTGGCTGCTAGACCAGCTCCGTCTTTTGCTTTAACTCGAATCTCAAACGAAGGACTGTCTTCAAAGTCTAATGACCCTTTAATTGTTATATCACCCGATGCTGGGTCTATTGAAAAAATAGGTTTTGCATTCACTGGCATATGACTAAATTCATAAGTAACATCTCCGTTTGCTCCTTCATCAGCATCACTGGCACTCACAGTAACCACAACTGAGTCTACCAGAAGGTTTTCAGGGACACTCACCTTATAGACTGGCTGAGAAAAAAATGGTTTATTATCATTAATGTCCAAAACGCGGATTTGTATAACTACAGTGCCTGATTTCTGAGGATTGCCCCCGTCATAAGCTGTCAAAATGAGAGAATGCTTGTCTTGTTTTTCACGGTCCAGTTCATGCTCCAACACTATTTCTGCATATTTCCCAGTTTCAGCACTAGTCTGTACAGCTAAACTGAAATGCGGGTTATCTGAGAGTCTGTAACCTTGTACTGAATTTATTCCACTGTCCGGGTCCGCAGCCTCGTCTATGGAAAACCGAGACCCTTTATCTGCGGACTCTGGGATATCTAACTTTACCTCACTGTGGGGGAAGGCCGGGTTGTTGTCGTTTATGTCTTGAATCTCCAGAGTTATACGGTGTAGTTCAAGCGGGTTTTCCATGAAGAGATCAAAAGATAATGTGCACAAAGGTTTTTGTCCGCAGAGCTCTTCTCGGTCAATCCTTTCATTTATAACCAATTCCCCATTCTGCGCGTTGATTTCACAATAGCGTTTTTTTCCATCAAACTCAATCCTTGGCTCCCGTGATGAAAATGTATTCCTATCGACTCCTAAATCCTGCACAAGTTTGCCGACCACTGACCCTCGCTTCATTTCTTCTGGAAAGGAATAACGAATATCTCCCAAGCATAATGAAACGGCGAACGAATAAAGGACAATGGCTTTCCACACCGATCGCCGCGACGCATATGCTGCAGTGCATTCCATTCTAAGTAAACGTGAAGGAGATTCTTAAAGACAATTTCATAGGCCTATTACTAAGACATATATTGTCCTCAGACACAAACAGCAGTGGTATGAACATGAGAAGTGTGATCTGAAAATAGAATGCAAAGCAAATGGGTGGACCGATGAACAAATACCCAGCACAGATCAACAGCGACACACTGCGTAGTGTGAAAAAATCTACAGGCAAAATGTTACACTCGTCAGTGAACTTATTTCATTTTTAAAGATAAATTTCTAAAGGCACCGTAGTCTACAACTCTTTCAGGATGTTGAAAATGATCATGTGAAATTTGAATAACACAAGGCTCAGGAGCAGACAGAGGCGCCGATACTTTGATTTATTTTGTTACAAGAAGATACAACTAGTAGCGGTTTTCCTCACACTAACAATAGTGGAAATCAAATGGAATGCATTCTAGAATTTGGAAGAAGAAATAATTTCTATTAAAATATCAAAGGAAGAAAACATAATCAGTTCAAACGCATTTTAAGGACTTAAGGGCATCATCGTCATCGTTTTTTTTTTAAAGCTGTGTTTCTGAGTCACAATACAGACAGGCAATATTTAAGGATTAAAACAGATATTTACCTCTGTACACTCTCCTTCGTCAGACAGGCGCAACATATTAGAATCGATGTCACTCCTTATCAGAGTCCCACCAGCAGGAAGTGTGTTTTCATTATATGAGCTCACAAACTTAAAGTCACTGGTGCGCGAGCCTGTGGTTAAATACGTGTCATAATTGTAAGAGCTGCGGAGAGTTCCTGCTTCATCCACCTCTGCATAGTTGGGAGGCAGATAGGCGCTGGGAACCGCAACTGCTCCATCAAACAACAGTCTGGGCTTTCTCCTGTGACAAAACTTCACTGCCACGATCAGTATGATGAACGTCAGGAAGAAGGTGGACAAAGAAACTAATGCAATGATTAAGTAGGACGTTAATTTAGAGTTGTTGTCCTTATAAGTCATATCTTTAAGTTCAGGAACTTCAGAAAGGTTGTCAGAAATTAGTAAATTTACAGCACAGGTTGTAGACAGAGAGGGCTGCCCGTTGTCCTTCACTGAAATAACGAGGCTCTGCTTCATATTGTCAGATTCAGAAATATCTCGTTGTGTTCTGATCTCTCCACTATAGAGACCAATGGAGAAAATTCCCGGATCCGTAGATTTGACAATCTGATAGGACAGCCATGCATTCTGTCCAGAGTCAGCATCTACAGCGATCACCTTGGACACCAGAGAGCCTGAGAGAGTCGCTAAGAAACTAATGCAATGATTAAGTAGGACGTTAATTTAGAGTTGTTGTCCTTATAAGTCATATCTTTAAGTTCAGGAACTTCAGAAAGGTTGTCAGAAATTAGTAAATTTACAGCACAGGTTGTAGACAGAGAGGGCTGCCCGTTGTCCTTCACTGAAATAACGAGGTTCTGCTTCATATTGTCAGATTCAGAAATGTCTCTTTGTGTGAACCCCATTGACTTCACTGGGAACCAGAGAGTACAGTACAGTTCCGTTCTGTCTCCAGTCTGGGTCATTTGCACTGACAGAACAAACAGAAGTGCCTGGTTTGTTATTTTCACTTATATAAACAGCATATGTCTGTAACTCAAATGTAGGGGAGTTGTCGTTGATGTCTGAAACTTGTATGTTCAGAGTTAGATTCGAGAATAAGGGGGGTGTACCTCCATCCGTTGCTGTTATTGTTACATTATAATTTTCGATTTGCTCCCGATCAAGCGAACGAGTTGTAGTGATAATGAAATAAGACTTGATGTACGGCTGTAGTTGAAATGGCAGACTTGAAGAAATGGAACAACTAACCCGGCTGTTTTCACCGGAATCTTGGTCCTTCACGTTTATTACAGCGATCTCTGAACCGGGTGGGATGTTTTCTGGGATTTGGTTTTTCAGAGACTTTACTGATATAACAGGCGTGTTATCATTTATGTCATCTATTTCAATAACAACTTTACAGTGGCCTGTCTGACCTCCACCGTCCTCCGCCTGCACTTCCATCTCGTACGACGAGGACTTCTCGTGGTCCATCTGTCCAATTACAGATATTTCTCCATAATTTTCGTCAATTTTAAACAATTCTTTTGTGTTGTCAGATAGGTGATTGATATAATACGTTATTTGTCCATTTGCGCCCTCATCCACATCGGTCGCAACAATTTTGATGACAGACGTTCCGAGTGCTGCATTTTCGAATAAACGAGTGTTGTACAAAGGCTGCGAAAATACTGGTGCATTATCATTCACGTCTATCACGAACACTTCAATAACAACAGTTCCAGATTTAGGAGGATTTCCCCCATCCACCGCAGACAATATTAAGGAATGTTCTCCTTTTGTCTCTCTATCCAGGCTGTTTTTCAAAACAATGTCCACATACCTGTCTTTATTTGATTTTGTATCAAGAACAAAATATTTGTTTTGACTAAGCATGTAGGTCTGGACTGAATTCATTCCAACATCCAAATCGCGTGCACAAGCTATTTGTAATTTACTTCTGGTAGGTGCTGCTTCGCTTATTTCTAGCTTAATTGAATCTTTGGGGAAAACAGGAGGGTTGTCATTGATATCCTTGACCTCCAAAACAACGTTATGAAGCTCTAAAGGATTTTCAAGAATAAATTCAAAGTGCATGAGGCAGGGGGAGGTCGTTCCGCACAGCATCTCTCGGTCGATCCTTTCTGAAACAACAATATTTCCAGAATCTAAGTCTACTTCACAATATCTTTTATCCCCTCGGTAATCCAAACGGGCTTTGCGAAACCTCAAGCGATCGGAATCCAAATTAAGGTCCTTACTTAGACTTCCAATAAAATATTTTGTCTTTGTTTCCTCCGGCACAGAATAACGAACATCAGCAGAGGCCATGCAAAAGAGAAGCGATGTTATCCATAATCGCCATTTGGCCAAACGCAGTTTAGACATTTTCGCCATATTTTCTTGGTGTAATAAAGTAAAGCGTTGTTTCGAAACGCTTTTCACAAACAACCGATTTATGACGTCGTCGTCCGCACTGCTCTTTCGGACAAATGTTAACAGAACAGAAAGATACCCGCACCAATGGGTGTGTTCTTATGCCCTAAAACAGCAGAGTTAGTCAACAGCGACGCTGTGTGGTTGAATTGAGTTTAGGTTTAGTCTGTGAGGTTTATTTCATGGTGAGCAGATGCCCCATAATTACAGAGTTTTTTTTTTTTTGTAATGCAGGTTTAAATCCACTGTTTTATTCTTAGCTGGTATGTCACAGATAACCCTGAAATAGTATTCTTTCCTAAAAAGAAGACCTGGTTAATACAAACCCCTAAATATACACGAAGTATTTCCGTATAATCTCTACTAATATGAGATTATAGACTTTGTTTTAATTCAAACTGTTTGTGAGCATTTATATGGATAAAGAGTCATTTGTTTATAATTATTTTTTAGCGCATGTATAGATGTAGTTCATGCCAGCTTCGCACACCAAAAACTGGCGCATATTTTCAGCACCATGGACAGCGCCTCCGTATAGTCGTGGAACAAGGCAGCTGAAATAGAAAGCCCAACTTCAGATACAGGCTAAAATGTCCGTTGAATAAAATTTGATTTGGAAAGGTATTCCATATTCAGTATACTGAAATTAAATTATAAATGATTGTTTTAAAGAAAATAGAGTATGCATAGTTAAGAAAGAGAGAGAGAGTACCAATTAAGCCTAAAATAGAAACAATAATAAAAGAATAACTGCACTACATTTGCTAACTGATAAAATGGAAAATAAACAGCCTATTTCTACTGTATTGAACTTGAACTGCACACATCTGGTATCCTGTGTTACAGTCAGCAGCCTACATCTAATGTACATTTTAATAGAAATTTTCCAAGTTCAATGCCTCGCCTTTGTGTGTGTGTGCACCAAACGTAAATATTACGTCAGAATGTTGCATAAAAATCAAATGCGCCCCGAAAGATGGCAGTTTCAATGCACATATTATTATACTCCACTATTTTATCATATTTACACTCAAAAGTTCTGGGCTAAAAACACTGCAACAACAGTGAAAAGAGCTCAGCAGAGGTTGTATTTCATCAGACTGTTGAAGAAGGCCAGACTTAGATGTCAGCCCCTCATCTGTGTCTATAGAGGCCTCGTCGAGAGTATTCTTACCAGTGGTATTTTAGTGTGGTAAGGCAATACTACCCTGGCTGAGAGGAAATCACTGTAACGGGTCATAAAAACTGCAGAGAGGGTTATTGGCTCTAACCTCCCTCCTATGGACTCTATATATACTCAACGTTGCAGACGGAAAGCACAGAGCATCCTCAAGGATAAACATCACCCAGCTCATGATCTGTTTAAATGGGTGGATATGGGCTACAACCTGAGACACAGCAGGCCTGTGAGTATTAGTACTCACAGGGCCCGTTTGTACAAGAGCTTCTTTCCAGCCACTTTTATGTTAGTGGCACAGGACATCAAGGAGGGAAAGAAGTATCCCATCCCATAACTCTCTCTTACTTTGGAGGACTAGTACTTTCTATCTCACCTGTCTATGGACCCATGGACAGATATTTGTGTCTCCTATGGTTTCCCCATAGGATCCCCCCCCCCCCATATAAAGCTTGACTCTGCGAAACAAACAAGAATTCCAATGTACCTGTACTACAATGTACCTGTGCAAATGGCAATAAAATTCAAATTAAATTAAATTAAAGTTTAGCCGTTCAAATTTGCATTTTGCATTACTTCAAATAATTTCTGACCCAAACACGCAAACTTCATTTAATACTTGTATTTCATTCCTTGGAGAACAATAACATTGGTTTGTTTCAGAAGATTTATGATTTGTGCAGGTGAAACGTTCAGGTCCGCCTTCTTTGAATAGTCACTGAAAATCTTGCAATAGAATGCTCAGTCAAGTTACCACATGCACTGCCACTGTAAGCTGGGAACCAGTTTAATGACAAATATCCAGCTGGTAAAAAGTGTTAGGTTAGCACATTCGATGTTTAAGATAAAATGCATGTGAGGTCATGTTATTTTTAGAGTAGAAGATGAACAAATATTTAATATAGACTATTATTCAGGCCAATGCTGTTTACTAACAATATAGACAGGCAAAATATAAACCACAGATAAATCTCCAATACTTATGAAAGAAAACTTTATTTGTGATTTATAAACAAAACACATTACCAGATTTCATAAAGTAATATAAAATAATAAACACCATTACACTGATGAGCAGGTGTACAAAAAAATGTCCAACAGATTTGCAGTCAAAGTCAAAAGCATAGTGCCACTTAGGCACTGGATGAATTGATATATAATTACTACACACAAGCAGAATACATAGACCTTTTTATTTCCTGTTTTATCATTTTTGATTTTTTTTTTCTTTTTTCTTTTTTTGAAAGGAGAGGTTTATATCATAGGGAAATATGAACTGGCTCACACTACAGTGTTATTGATTTCAAAGCCTAGCACAAAATGAAGGATTGATCCTTTCAAGTTGCAAAAATCATAAGGTTGTAAAGAAAAGCAGTTTAGACCAAAAACACTACAGCATTACATATAGCTAGTATGTTAATGTTAACGTTGATTGCCACAGAGCCGACATCGTTTTGGTGTCTTCTTTTTACGCTCTATGCATGTATGTAATCAGTGTATGTTTGTGTATGAATAATTTGATTAATGTCTACATACTTCAGCAGAGACGATACTCATCTCCAGTTTCATCATAAATGAGAAAAAAAATAATTATGAAAAACATCTGTTCATTTATATCTATATATAATTTCTGTTTTAATTGCGTTTAACATGCAAAACAGTCACTTGGTGATCTGACAGCACTGAACCACATCTGAAAGAGACTCAAGTGAAAGTGTGTGTGTATATGTATGTGTTTGTGTGTGTGCTTTGTGATGATACGGTCTCATAGCAGCACGAACATCTCTCCTTTACTGAACAGTATCTCTACAGACTTAGAAGGGAAAGAAAGGACAGATGCGCTCCCTCTTAAAAACAGAAAATTTAAGCATGATGTCTGAATGTTAAGAAAACATTCCCATTATTTACAAAATTGTTATCAACAACTATGGAACTGTCATGAAGCTATATCTCATCATTGATTATATACAGTAGAAAAACTCTCTACTGCCCACCACTGTGGTCTAATTTCCACTCAACTTCTATTTTTGCCATAGAAAGCACCATATGCTGTAGTTAAACATGTCCATAATCATGGCTGCATAGTCCATGGTGGTTCAACTGCTGTGAGAGCATAAACACTGGTGTGTCTTGAGTGTATGTGTGCATGTAGTGGCCAGTACCTGTGCTCATGTTTCCAGCAGAAGAAGTGACAATAATATTAACTTGATTTTCTGCTCTTTCTTGTTACATTGTACAATACGAGCCACCAGGGGGCAGTACTGACATGGGGCCAGCAATGCACACCAGATAAAGGGAGGTTGGCAACATCAGATATGCGAAAGTTACAAGCAGTAGCTAAGGACAAGTAGCTGGACTAAGACATAAAGCTGTCAAGAAGTGGGATGACATCTATCAAACATTAAAAACAGCAGCAAAGGAAGTGGGTGTGTTTTGAAATGAAGCCACAAGTATTCATTCTGCTATTTTACAGACTTTTGAGAGGCTGTTGTGCTTCAGTCCTGTGGTGATTTTAGGTGTACAGCATGTGGACAGCCTGTTCATAGTGTGTTATGCATTAGAGAGCAAGAACACACATCAATTTGTGATTTGTATTCATACAAATCATGGGTGTGGACTGTATAAGATGAGATTTACTTGCTCTTAGAAAATATACTGAGTAAAGCATCATTCTGAGATTTCAGCATTACTTTGGGAGCAGGACAGAAGCACTAGAGATCTCTGTGCCCTGTTCTAGGACGTATTTGTGAGTGTAAAGCAAGTGATTTCGCTACTACATTTCCATCTCTGTAGGCGTCTATTTTTGATCTCCTCTAGAAATCAGACACTGGTCTTTCTGATAAAGTTGTAGTGTCTTTTTGTTTCCAGCGGATCAAGGAGTGAGGCGGGGCCAGGGGTGGTTGTTTCTTCCCCATTTGACATTGAGGGAGGAAGGCAGGGATGGAGTTAGAGAAAACTCTTGGTATGGCATGAGTTCATATCCAGTTTAACTGGATTCATTTGATACTTTTAAAAGAGGAGAGGGACTTCCCTCATTGTGGTTGAAAATGTCATTTACAAGGTGCGAGTGGGCTTGGTTTGCATTTTGCAGACTGGAGTTCTTTCTTGGACATCGCTGTTTAATTTCTGCGCCAGAACTAGAAAAATAGCCAATCAGAGTAACAGGTTCACAGGGTTAATTTTAAATTTCTCTTCTTTCTTCAACTGGAATTGGTAAATAAGGTATATAGAAGGAACTTCTCTCTTTACATTTTCAGTATTTTTGGTTTTCTCTTTCTGTCAGCATTTGCTACAAACATAAGTTAATAGCTGTAATATTGTAGTGGGACGTTCTTTGCTACTCCTCGCCATCATCTTTTCCTTTATCTTTCTTGTCCTTCTTTTCCTTCTTCTTCTTTTTCTTCTTCTTAGACTCCTCTTTCTTTCCGAAGGTGATGAACTCACCCTTATCATCAACGGCACCTGGGTCCTGCCGGATGGAGATGATGGCAGGAGAGCCGGGAATAATGAAGGCTTCAGGGGGGATCTCTCCCGGCTTCAGGGCTTGTGGAGGACCGTAGCCGGGGCCTGCACCGTAGCGGAAGCTCCAGCTGTTACTGTTGATTCCAGCTCCAACAGGAGGGGACAGCTGTCCCTCTCCCTCCCCATCTGAGTGAGAAAAATTACAGTGATTAGACTGTCATCATTACTTTCCTCATATAAACCAAGATATTGTGTTGCCTAATGGATCAAAAGTCAGGTTTAAAACCAAAAATACAAGCCCTAAATTTATAGTAGATGAATTAATTTTTATATATTTTTGGGGAGACAGAAACGTCAGAGTGATACAACTTGTCCTGATGTTATAACAAACCAAATGAAATCTTATTAAAGAACGAAAGTCTTGAAATGAAAAAGTTTGGCAGGGTTAATTGCAGTTGTAAAATGTAATATGGTGTGACTCCCCAAAAATTTATAATAATATATTTATTATTAATAATTCATGACGTAAATAGATGAATGAATGAATGAATGAATGAATGAATGAATGAACGAATGAACGAACGAACGAACGAACGAACGAACGAACAAATGTTATTGCTTTTAACTTCATGGTTACACAACATAAGTCTCTGCATTTAAACTTTTCTTAAAAACACTTTATTTCTTGGCACATGTATAATATAATATAATATAATATAATATAATATAATATAATATAATGTAATGTAATGTAATGTAATGTCTTTTTTCTAGAGATGTATGGCAAAAAGTATTTGCACCAAAACCCTGATTGGAGAAGCACGTTGGTTTTCTTTATTTAACACTGATCTAAACCTACAAATAATACACACAGAGAGGGACACTGGATCACTCTGGAGTGCACTTTCATACAATGTTCATGTTTGAAAGTGTACTACCCCAACAGGGACATAGAGCTGAGTCAGGTGTGAGAGACTTATGTACTACTTTCCCTACAGAAACAGGGCTCTTTGCCACACCAGTTACTCTATGACCTACTTTCATTTCTGTGTTTTATTTAGATCTCACCATGGCCCTGAAATGCAATTCTGTTTTTTTTGATCTGTACGTTTATTATGACAGTACCGCACGGCTTATTTCAATAAATGCAAAACCTAGCAGGGATGATCCATTTTGATATTCTTTCCTCGGCTTAAATGAATCTGCATGGGTGGATTGTGCGTCTATGTGTGTGCGCAACAGCTAGACTAAATTAGAAATCTGTTCTCCTGCTCAGTTTCAGGAACATGTCTAAATTTAGACACGTCAAATCCTGCAATTAATATGCAAACTGCTCTTTTTTTCTGTGTCTACTGATCTATTATGTATAATCTTGACCATCCCAAAAATATACCACCTCTCTGTCCATACAGAACAGTCATGGTAAACAGATGGTACAGAAAAGAGTCAATGAGGAAGTTTACACGCACACGTTCACAGAAGCACTGTGTGCCGCCCCCTGGGCTTGACAGATCACATTTGGCTGAGAAGGTTAGAAATTGTGGTTTAGAGTGGTAGCATTTACTTGCAGAGTGGTCAGATCTCTAGTGAGAGAGTAACTCATATGTTCATGTGTTAGTCACACCTCACTCCATCTCCCTGTGGCTTTCATTATGGCAGCAATATCAGTGCATGTGTGTGTCTGTGTGTTAAGTTTCATGTCAGAGCAGGTCAACTGAGCAGACTAGTTTTTGTCCTCATGAGACTAAAGAGAAAATCAGCAGAGTGGAGCTGGAAGCAACAGTCTAAAACTGACTTTCATTGCATTTCTCTCTTTGTTGTACAGGTCAGTGACAAAAATGTCCACATTCATATAGTTTTGAAAAAGTAGCCTACAATTTTCAAGAACTTTAAATTTTATGACTCTAAAAATAAACACAAAATAGTACAAATTTTTTTTTCTTCATATTTCCATTTGTTGGTTGCACCACATGACTTTGATTCTGCAAATGTTTTTCAACTGTTAATGAGCAGTGAAGCAGTTTTCTTAAAAAATAAATAAATAAATAAAAATAAATTCCCCAAAGAAATAAAATAAAAGATTATGACAAAATAGTTTTGGTTTTCTTTTTAAGAATTTTATTAATTTAATAAAGCTCTTTTTAGTATGATAACAGGATATTTGTCACATTGACACTCTGGGTTTATTCCAAATCCATTTTATTCTAGAAATTAAAAACATGTTCATCACAGAAGGTGTTTGTATGTTTGAAGTGCATTTTTTAAATGCATTTTTCAATAAATTACTATATTTTTGTATTCATTTTTTCATATGGTTAAATTTTTGTTACCATTTTCAAGAACTTTCAATTTAATGTCTCTAAAAATAAAAGAAAAAAATAATTATATTTTTGTCCCTGAATCTTTCTGCTTGTTGGTTGCACCACATGACTTCAATTCTGCTAACGTTTTTAAACTATTAATAAACAGTAAAGCAGTTTACTTATTATTTCATATTTTCTTTTATTTTTTCTCAGGATAGTTGTATCACTCTGAAACTCAGAATTTATGCCAAATTAATTTTATTCCAGAAAATAAAATTATGCTTATCATAGAGGAGATATTTTCAAGTCATTGTATATACAAATTGTATTTGTATGTACTTTTTAATTGA
>NW_015656630.1:3204340-3210544 GCF_001515625.1 Sinocyclocheilus rhinocerous
ATGCTGTGTCTTGATATTCAGTCAAGATTGTGATAGATTTTAGTTTGATGATTTTCTTTGCCTTAATTGTGCCCAAAGAGGGTATTATGGTCATTAGATAATGCTGTTCTGTGGTTTAGCCTTAGTATCCAAATGTCTAAAATTATTACTTTTCCTTTTAAATAATATAAAATATCATTAATCATTTTATTTAATCTTCTTTTTTTTCCCCATAAATCAATGCTATTGGTCACCCTTTATGTTCCCCCCCCCCCATTTCATGGTAAGTAGCGGTTTTGGACATTTGAGGTTTATGCCTGACAGCAACAATATAGAGCAGCATTACGTATTGTATTGCTATATCAGTGCAGCCAGATAAATGTGTGCATTTAAAGACAAATACTTGATCTAATATGCATTCACGTGTAAGATGCATATGTGCTACTTTTTGTGCTATTTCTTGTCCTTTCAGGCCTCCGGTCTTTACTTTTTCCTGTGATGTTTCTACCTCTCCATTCCTCTCCCCTTCCACACCTTGCTCGTTCTTCCATTTTAAGTATGGCAGGTTGCCATGGAAACCTCCTCCCCCACCCCCGCTCGCCCACTCCCAGCTGCTGCCGCTGCAGTATCTAAGATTCGTTGTTGTTGCCTGGCAACAAGTCACACAGTGTTTCCTAGCAACAGGACCGGAGGGGTCTGCCAATCCTGAACCTCTGTGCATCTCCAACCCCCGCATCCCCCCTCGTTTCTTCCAGCATCACTCTCATTCTATCATCCCTTTCCTCCTCTATTACTCGCCGTCTCTCTGCATCCCACATGCTTCATCTTTTAAATGACTCTCAGTATAGCATCCTCATATATCTCTCATATTCATCTGTGTCTCATTTTCCTGCTTGGCCTCTTTTCCGTTCCTCCTGTTCCCATGACCTCAACCGTGTTGTAATTTACAAGCACTAAACCAGCACTTACACAACACACCTGCGTTGCCTCAATAACACAACATTAGCCTGCTAATAATCACTATTTAGTTGGACAACTAGACTGGGTTTCAAAAGTCTATCAGATTTGCAGTGTGTAGTTCGTCCTTCTGCTTCACCTCTCTGCAGGTTGCTAATAAAGAATCAATGGATTTCTCTTTTTCCTCTCCTCTTTTATCGCTCTGTGCCTCTCTCGATCTGTCCCACTTACTCTATCCGTTTCTTCCCACTGTCTGATGTCATTCCAGTTCAGCTCTGCTCTATCAGCCTGTCAATATCTCCACCATCCACCACCCAGGAGACCCACCACTCTTGCTTCATTCCTCTAATGGCACATTAGATTGATCGTCCTCTGTCTATCTGGCTGATCTTTGAGGAGAAGCATATCTCAGTAATGCAAATTCAATAACCCCAAACAGGCCTCGTGCATCACAATATTTAGATACTTTGGTTCTGAACTTCAGCAGAGTTAATGAAAGATGCCATTTGAGCACAATGGGCACATACACACTAGAGGTAAATTGGGTTGTCAATTTACCTTTTAATGCTTAATCCTGTTCTGTACACACACAGGTCAGTAATTTACTGCCTTCTACAACTGAATCAACTCCTAAAAAAAATCAGGTAGTGACAAAAGCATTTACAGAAATTCTACTGGGGTGCATTTCCCAAAAGCATTGTTACACAGCGATTGTCTTAAAGCGTTAGTTTACCCAAAAATAAAAATTAGCCCATAAATTACTCACCCTCAAGTCATCCTAGGTGTATATGACTTTCTTCTTTCAGACGAATCCAGTCGGAGTTATATTAAAAATGGTCTTTGATCTGTCAAGCTGTTTAATGCCACTCAACGGGTGTTTCATGCATCAGTCCAAAAGAAGTTAAATAAAAAGTGCCCATCCATAAAAAAAAAGTGTCTCTCACGGGTCCGGGGGGTGAACAAAGGCCTTCTGTAGCGAATCGATGCATTTTTGTAAGAAAAATATCCATATTCAAAACGTAATAATCACGTTAATGTAGCTTGCGCCAACAGTTGTACACAGAAGCAGCTCCGGGCAGATGACGTATGAGTTCAGCGTTGCGCATGCGCCGGTGAGTCTCTTGAAAACCAACGTTTGTTAACAGGAGCAAAGGAAGCAAAGCTTCCTTACTTTAGCAAAGGAAAACCAGTCTCCTCTTGGCTTATATCGAAATCCTCCGACATTCTTCTTTACAAATCCTAGTTTTGTACTTCTAATAAGTGACCGTTGTTTTGTTTTGATCTCTCCGCTGCGTTTCCACGTGCGTCACTTCTGAGCATGCGCAACGCCGACCTCCATACGTCATGCGCCTGGAGCTGCTTCTGTGTAGGACTGTTGGCGCAAGCTACATTAAAGTGATTGTTACATTTTGAATATGGATATTTTTCTTACAAAAACGCATCGATTCGTTCGTTTGTTCACCCCCTGGAGCCTTTTTTTTAATGGATGGGCGCTGCAACTGGATTCGTCTGCAACACCCGCTGAGTGCCATGAAACAGCTTGAAAGATAAAAGAAAATTTTTTATATAACTCAGACTGGATTCGTCTGAAAGAAGAAAGTCATATACACCTAGGATGACTTGAGAGTGAGTAATTTATGGGCTAATTTTCATTTTTGGGTGAACTAACCCTTTAAGTTCCGCCGTTACCATCATAGATCAACGATTCAGTGTTTCCCAAACCCATATTTGAAACAAACATTCACAAACAGCATTGCAAACCTGTGTGGTTGGAACTGTGGTTAGACCTGCGGTTAGAAGCATAGATTCTTCTTAGTATGGCATGTGGTCTTAAACAAATTATGCACAATAAGCAAGCTAACATGCAGTACAATCTATATATTTTAAATATGATGCATTTAAATACATACATTTGAATCTATATATTTTAGAATGTACTTAATAAGTGCCGTTTTTGAAGAGTGTGCATATGAATAAATGGGCAACTATGACGTAAGAGAAAACTGTGATGAATAAAACCTAAAATAAAGCAAAATGGAAAAGAACAAAAATAGTGAAGTAGTCACCAGCTGCAATGTTCATTACAGCATCATATTGGATATCTTGAATTAATGAATTAGTAGTTATTTCGCATGTCATCATTAAAGGAATAGTTCACCCAAAAATGAAAATTCTGTCATTAATTACTCACCCTCATGTCGTTCCAAACCCGTAAGACCTTCATTCATATTTGGAACACAAATTAAGATTTTTTTAATAAAATCCGAGAGCTTTCTGACCCTCCATAGACAGCAATGCAACTGTCAAGTTCAAGACCGAAAAAGGTATTAAGGACATTGTTAAAAAAGTCCATGTGACATCAGAGGTTCAACCGTAATGTCATGAAGCTACAAGAATACTTTTTTAATCTACAATAATACATTCACGAGAGTACTACGATGCATGCGTGTGGTGCTGCTGAAGTAGAACCCGGATGCGCTGCGCTTTGTTTACAAGCAAAAGAAGATGCAAGCTGTACATAAAACAGTCTTCG
Organism: Sinocyclocheilus rhinocerous; assembly: GCF_001515625.1. Lineage (NCBI taxonomy): Eukaryota > Metazoa > Chordata > Actinopteri > Cypriniformes > Cyprinidae > Sinocyclocheilus > Sinocyclocheilus rhinocerous. Next base: position 3,207,810 of record NW_015656630.1, read on the forward strand.
TAAACATGTCTGAATTAGCAATTTTTTTCCCAGCCTTACTTATTTGAACCAGAATATGCAGACAATGAACTAAGAAAGATGGTACGTCTTGGTACTCTCATGAATGGCAGCAGAGACTGACACGGAAGAGAAGAAATTGTTGAATAAAGTCGTTATTTTTGCTTTCTTTGCACACAAAAAAATTATTCTCGTAGCTTCATAACATTAGGGTCGAACCACTGATGTCACATGGACTATTTTAACAATGTCCTCACTACCTTTCTGGGCCATAAACGTTTCAGGTGCGTTGCTGTCTATGCAGGGTCAGAAAGCTCTCAGATTTCATCAAAAATATCTTAATACCTGTACCGAAGATGAACGAAGGTCTTACGGGTTTTGAACGGCATGAAGGTGAGAAATTAATGACAGAATATTCATTTTTGGATGAACTATCCCTTTAACAACTATCCTATATTGTTGAACCAACATGGTTCAAACCACGGAAATGCGACCATGTTCAGGAAACAGTTAGTTTCTACAACAATGCATTATACTATGCTTGTTAAGCAGCATGTTTTACACTGTCAACATTGTGCAATGTTGTTGTAGGGGAATATATCATTAACTAGTTGTTAATGACATATTTAAAATCAAATCAGTTGTGCTGCTCCTCTGTACGCATGGCACAAGAAATCACATGGAACTAGGTAAGCAAATAAGAAAGAGCCCATAAAAAATACAAATGCCCCATCTTGGAAATAAGCCACATAACAAAATATATCTACCTGCACTTGCCTACTTTATTACCTCCATAAACTGGATTGCTTTATAGGCCAAAACAAGCCCAAAGACGCTCAAAGGGGTCATATGATGCAATTTCTATTGTTCCTTTTCTTTAGTGTGTTATGTAGCTATTTATGCATGTATACGATCTGCAGAGTTACAAAGCTCAAAGTCTCCCACAAAAGGATTTATTCTATCTAAAAGAGAAGGCTGATCCAGACCGGGCTAAAACGCCTCATTCAAACACGCCCCCACATTTCTACATCACGATGTGGAAATGTTTGCGTAATGCCGCCCAAATGTTCATGCAAAGAAAGAAGGCGTGGTTTCAGGAACCGCAGTAGTGTTGATGCAGCCATGTCAGGGAGACGCTGTGTGTTTCTGTGCGAAAGCAAAAGCACTTTATTTGGCCTTCCAAAAGTAGATGCAATGAGGAATCATTGGTTAAGATTTATTTACAACAGAACAGCACAACCCAGATGTTCAAATTTGTGCAACGCATTTTATGGACGACAGTTTTATGAACCTAGGAGAGTAGCCTACAAGGCTGACTGTGCAAAGTCTATTTCTAAAAAAAATAGGTCAATTCCGACTTTGCTATGACAATCTGGCGCTTATTCTGAATCATCTACTGTAAGTATGTTTTCTTAATAGTTTAAGTATTTGCTATTGACAGTTCAAATGCAGAGTTTTGCGCCATGTAGAGTATCGCGTCGTGTGTGTGTGTGTGCGTGAGAGAGAGACAGACATCACAGTGGAGTCAGCTTTCTTAATCGCGGCTTGTGTACTGCAAATACATACGAACATCATCACTGTGTCTGTCACGCGACTCGGTTCCCCTTTCGGGCTTGAACTGATGGTAAAACTAAAGACATTATTAACTGTCTTGATATTTACTTTGAAAGCTGAAGCTCGCGATTATGGTGAAAAATAATGTGTTTTTTGAACATTAAAGCATGTCAACATATTCTGTTACACCAAATACACAAAATAATGATCTTTAAAATAGCATCATATGACCCCTTTAATACGTGTTGCTTATATTAATAAGTAGAAATGACAAACAAAAACAAAACATGATGGCTCTGTTGACAGGGGTTTAGTTAAAAATCACGTAACGCAAATCTGAACGTAAAGAGTCTTTAGTCGCTGTAATATCACTTTGGTCAAAAATAGCAGATACCAAATGCCAGACGCCAGAACACTGGTGTCAATCACTGCATACTTCACTCCCATTATTTAAATGCGGTTTCTCTCCCATATTTAAATACGGTTGTTACTCCTGAAACTGTGTGCTTGGCCATTGTGCACTTACCCAAAATAAACACATTTGGTTCATTGTGTCAACTAATGATTATGTTGCCTAATTATGTGCTGAAATGAGGCATTTGAGGGACGCACCACTAAATTACAAATGCAATTCTGTCAGGGAAGAACTGGCCTTGATACTAGGAATCCGCATTTCAAGCAAAAATAATATTCGAAAATTGCTGGGTATTATTCGATTATTATTCGAAAATCGCACCCCTCCCCCGCATGCACGCACAAACACCCATAAACAGAGTGAGAGGGAGAGAGACGGGATTCACGCTTTCAATCTGAATGATAAACTGATTAATTTAGAAGATAGGCTACCTTAACTCAAGCCATATAATGATTGTAACGTGCTGAAACATATTAATATAATATGCTATACATAACCAAATGATGGCACTTATTAACATAACAGTACGTCGATTAGCATAAATCAACTGCTCATAAGGCTAAGATATTTCAATATAATATAATAATAATATAAAAAAAAAAATGGAACCCCTAAAGGGAATAGATACGAGATGGAAGGAAAAATATACGTTTCTTCAATATCTTCTGTCGCAATTATATCGTTGGGCAATTATACTGTATATAAACTGCGGGCATCAGGGAGCTGCTATTAATATGCGGGGCATTGAAATCGTTTTTGAACGCGCGCA
>NW_015656630.1:3210621-3210746 GCF_001515625.1 Sinocyclocheilus rhinocerous
GCTAACCATGTCCCTCATGTCCCTTCGTAGAACGCGTTATTTGTTTTCCGCGCCTTTCTAAACACAGATTCAGCCACACCTCTAACACCTCTAACGGTGTTTGTGGTCCGCACAGAACTCTTATT
>NW_015656630.1:3214263-3226192 GCF_001515625.1 Sinocyclocheilus rhinocerous
CAATTATAGCATTGGGCAATTATACTGTATATAAACTGCGGGCATCAGGGAGCTGCTATTAATATGCGGGGCATTGAAATCGTTTTTGAACGCGCGCATGTTTTTTACTTTCACTTTCGAGATTCACGATCACATACGGAGCAGCACTCTGCAGTACTTACCACACATTTTACAAGATTAGATGTTTGTCAGTGCTGCTCAGGATCTGCAAATCATTTGCCATCATCCTATCAGTCATCTCTCCTTACTCTGTTTATGTGGTAAGTGAAATGTTATGTACTGTAACGTAACAGGCTACCGTTAGCAAGCGGCTAACCATGTCCCTTTAGTGGCTCCGTAGAACGCGTTATTTGTTTTCCGCGCCTTTCTAAACACAGATTCAGCCACACCTCTAACCCAGTCGGGGGTGTTTGTGGTCCGCACAGAACTCTTATTTGACATCGTCCCAAGTTACTGTAACCGTTATATGCTACGCAAGTCTTTTTTTATGCCACGCAAGTCTACAGTGTGCGCGTGAGACAATGTGTTCTTCTGTTTTCTTTGACAGCTTTTAGGTGCGTTATTGGCAGCGCCACGCTCTGCTTACATGAACGCGTCACCACTGCATCAGCACGGAAAACATGGGGAAATTTTTTAAGACAATAATCGCACAACCTATTAGATATTCTGTAATTAAATCAACTAATCGAATATTCGAAAATCGTGACCCATCCCTACTTGATACATCAGTACATGTTATGACTTCTATGGAAGAAGAGAAGGAAAATATGCTAGTAGATCTATAAAAACGACACACCACGGACCACAGCAAGTCACTGGCTGGATTGCTAGTTGCAGAAAGTCTGAAAAAATTAATGGGAAAGCTCGAGTCAGACTTGCAGACTTGTTCCCTGTCATTTTGGATCTAGGGAACAGTATTGCAACACAAAGAGACAACGCAAAGTACATCTTGTATTTGGATTGAGGATCTTTCAGGGCATGCAAGACTGTAAAAGAGCAAGAAGAGGCCAGAGAGAGAGGAAGAGCTGACATTTTTGGATGAATAAACCTAACCTGCTTTAAACAGGTTGTTTTAAACATGCATGAATCCATGTCACTTTGAATCAGCTTCAATTTGGGTCAAAAAGTTTCAGTCGGTCTTGATTTCTTCCTAAGATTCATTACGAGAAATCCAGAATCACCATATGTATTAGGCATTTTAATTAAAACAGATGTAATAGGTTGATGAACATGATAATTTGCAAGAGAGAAAATTACTAGATTAGCAAGAGCATGAAGTTTTGCGAGAAGATGATGGAGTCGTTGGTTTCAGATGATTAAAATTTAATTACACTGCCGACGTCTTTAAGGTGTGACCTCACCTGCTGCACTGGAGACTGTGGGCCAGTTCTGGACCAGCATGCCTTGCGCTCCCTGCATCACAGCTGATGCCTCCTCCATATGCACAGAACTAAAAAGAAAACAATTAGCATGTCATTGGTCTTGAAATATCACAAATCTATTATTAAAAATACACCGAGAAAATATTCAGTAAAACTGATTCGAAAAATAAAAAACATTAAAATACAGCTTCACTTTTGGGCAGTGGCAGATGAGGGGGACAGTTGTGTTATGTGTCAAGAGCTGCTGTGTTCGCATGTATTTATTTAAGCTTTGGTCTGAAGGTGCGTGATGGTGAAGGTACATGTGACAAGAGTGTGCTAGACTATATGTGATCTAATGTGTCTGTGCGTGAGGTGATATGTGTGTGGCATGCGAGTTGTCATGATGGTGTCATGATGTTTTAACTCCTTCAGACATGTTGACTGGAAAGCACATTGATAGAGTGTCTAAATATATACAGGAAAGAAGGCAGGAAGATGATAAAAAATGAACTTTTTTAAGTATATTAAAAATATATTTTAAATATAAAAGATATATTTTGAAGTATATTTTAGATATTTTTCAACATCCACAAGATTACTTGTTTTACTTGAGTAGTGACATTAGATGAGGTGTTAAGATTTGTATCATGAACATAAAATACCATTCAAAAGTTTGAGGTCATTAAGATTTTTTAATGTTTTTGAAAGAAGTATCTTATGCTTACCAAGGCTGAAAAATAATAATAAATAAATACATACAAATAAAATAAAAAATCCTGACCCCAAAATTTTGAACTGTAATGTCAGTGTACAGTATTTGTCTTAACTGCAGTAGCATATTTTTTTGCAGGTTTTTAAATTCTTTATGTTGATGCCTAAAACAAGTGAAAAAATATGCCAAAAGACAAAATATATTTGTATCAAAGATGGGTTACTCATAATATCTTACGGCATATTTTAAATAAATGTATCCTGTTTCGAGGGTTTTTATATTAACTGGAAAATAAATATTACAAATAGGATTTTCTGCAGTGTAGGGAATGATGAAGAAACATAGAAGAAATGTGAAAAGAAAGATGATATAAAAGTGAAAGTGTTCATCAAAGAGAAAAATATGTGGATTGTATGGATATATATTACCATTTCAGCGCCTCTCTACTCTTGCAAAGGGCCATTTCATAATCTGATTTCCCCTAATACATTGTTCAGTTTCTCTACCATCTTTATCTTCCCTCCATTCCTCTCTCCATTCCTCTCTCTCGGACTGTCAGCAGGCCATGCATAACATAAGCCTGGGAATTTGTGGTAGACAGTTGAAGATGTAGTATGTACTTAAAATTTCAACAAATACCACGCTACACCCTAGAGCTGCGAGTATGCATTAAAAAGCATTACGTTAAAGGGACATTTCATTTCCTACATACACTTTCCAGCGACGGCCTTTGGCTTTCAGCACGGATCAATGTGTTTATCACCATGGAAACCACGATCAGACAAGCACCCACATAAAGAGCAGGACTGTGAATTTTGCCACAGCACTCCTATACATCCATTATAAATGTACAGACATGAGGAGCAGAAAGGAAGTGGGTATAGCAGGGCATCTGCAATGCAGCACAGGGTGTGCCCAACCTGCTACAGCTCCCATAACTCTCATCCAGTGTGTGTGTGTTAACATTATGGATCTTTCTAATTCCCTTAAAGCTGAAATGCACCCGTGCCTTGTGGCAGAGTGAATCAGTAACTTTCTTGCCTAAGGAGAGGCTTGTCGATTGAGGGGTGTGGATTTAAAGCCACTGGAGAGGAGGTTTGTATACTGGAGGTGTTTGGAGTAAGTCGAAATGAAGAGGAAGTATGACAGAGAGTTGAGCAATTCAGGAATTATTCATCTTAATTTGTGGTTCATTGATGGTCAATGAAAAGTTATGAATACATAATGTAAATCTAAGATTCAATAATAATAATAATAATAATAATAATAATAATAATAATAATAATAATAATGTGATATACTGAATTTACAGAAAGCTTTAAAGACCCCCTACTGAAATTAAACTGCACATAATTGTTGAAATTCAAATAATCAATTTAATTAAGGATATGCAATATACATTATCGTTCAAAATTTTGGAGTTGGTAAGATTTTTGTTTTTGAAATAAGTCTCTTATGCTCACCACCAAGGCTGCGTTTATTTGATCAGAAATACAGAAAAAAATTGTAATATTGTAAAAAGTATTATTAGAATTTAAAATAACTTTTCTATTTGTATATATTTTAAAATGTAATTTATTTTTGTTATAGCAAAGCTGGATTTTCATTAGCCATTACTCCAGTCTTCAGTGTCACATGATCCTTCAGAAATCATTCTGATATGCCGATTTGATGCCCAAGAAACATTTCTGCTTAAAAACAGAATGCATTTATTTGAAATATAAATATTTTGTAAAATGATAAATGTGTTTACTGCCACTTTTGATTAATTTAATTCATCCAATTTAATGCACGATATTAAAACTATCAGTCGATACTGGCTATTCAATTTTGCATGCTCACTTTTTTCTCTATTTAAATACATATCACATTAATATCACTTTTACCTTCATCTAATGCTCACTTTAAAAACACTAATAATTTAATAACACTGTAGCAAATTCTCTCAAAATGTTTCAAAATATCAAAATGAATATTCTGTACATTATAATGTTGTGATGCCTAAATTAACCTTTCACTAAATTAACATTTAAAATGATTCCGTTTCAATTTTAGTGTTTTATTTTTTTTTTATTTAGACAAAACCAAATAGAATTTTAATATATGCGATTTATCGGTTATCGGCCATGCCAATCATCTTATCTGACAGAATTAATATTGAATTTAATACTGGTGCATATCTAAATGTAATTTTTTTTAGTATGCAAATTTGTACTATGTTTATATGGTGCTCTAAGTGGCTCAGTGAAATTCCATCTAATTTGTCCCCTGTGCCCCTTTTTGCACCAGCCTTCAGTCACAGAAAACCACATAAAACACACATACACACGCACACACACACAAAACCATCCCCGGAGATGAGCCCACAGGGTAGCACAACATTATCACATAAAACAGACAGTCATTCACCCTTTGGAAACTCTATGTTTCTGGTGGTTAGAGGAGGGGGCCTTGTTGTCTCCAGATGTAAGTGTGTGTGCATGTGTAAAGAGTTAGAGAATAAATATTTTGCATTTCAGAGATGACTCATTTTGTCAGTATTTGTGCATCGAAATACCCCCCCTGAGATTTGAATTTCCTGCTTATCGGTTGTGGGTAAGCTCACACAATCAGCTCATCTGCTAGCTTGTCCTTTATGCTTGTTTGTGAAGGACTGTGCATCTGCTGTGGAGAATGCTGATGACCTACATACTCAAGATCAGACTGCAGAGCCACTATGCCAGGGTAAGGCCCTTAGCAAACGCTTCAAAGCTTGTGTTTGTGCGTGATGAAGACAGACAGAGCACAGTTGGTCCACAGAGAAAGAGACAAGAGGTCAGGAAGAAGTCAGAGAGCTCCTGGTGGTCATGCTTCTGGTGTTTGGATGGGACTCTATTACAGCTACTGCAGACAGAAGAACTGACAGTCTTTCTGTTTTACTAACTGGCTCCTTGTAATTTCTTATTTCACCCTCTTTTGTTAAAACTGATCAACAGTAAATATATACAGAGACAAATTGTATGCCTATAATACTATGATTTCATGTGGTTGTGGAATTAAATCTGATATATTTCTGATTTGCACTGCTTCCTAAATTAACTTTGTAATCAAGAAATATGTAGGGGAAATATATTGGATGACAGAGTAAGGTTAAAATGGGTTAATACCATAAAAATACATTTGTAGTGCATCAGACTTTATGAACTGAACAATATGACCAATGCTGTTTCAGTAAGTTGTATAAACCAGTGTTGTTACTGTTAACTAAAATTAAAACTATTAAAATTGTTTTCATTAATTGAAATAAAGCTGAAATAAAATACAATTTAAACATTAGATGAAAAACCTAAACTGTAAAACATAAACAAAAATTAGAAATGATGCTTCGGCAACTAAATGAAACAAAATCATGTTTAAGTACTTGCACATATTTAAGTATAATAATAATAATAATAATAATAAAGCTAAATAGAAATATTAATTCATATTTTAAACTAACATAACAATTATTAAAACCTTATTAATTATTAAATTATATTATATTAATTATTTAAAAAAATAAAATGAAAACTGAAAATATAAAAGACAATTCAAAATATGAATAAATATCATGGTAGTACATTAATAATACTAAAATAAAAATAACTATACAAATAAAAACAAAATATGTATTTTTTTATAAAAAAATACAAATATTACAATTATACATTAATCAATGAACAATAGTATATTTATATAAAAAAAGAAAAAATCATTAACCTAGATTATTAAATTCTAAATGGTTTTCATTGTTAATTTATGGTACCTGAAGCAATATCTAATGTTGCAAACTGAACCATACTCTAAAAGTGTAATATTTTTTTCTAATGAGTGAAATAGCAATTCTTTGTTTAATGAAAATAATTTGAAACATTTTATGTAATGTATAATATTTTGAGGATGCGTTTAGCTTCTGCTCTCCCTTCTATTTGATTAAGTTCAAACACGATTGTTTCCTGCATAATGACATTGAGGGTCAGGATTTTATTATTACCCGTCAGGAAATTAGGAAATTAGAGATGGACATGATTCACAGTGCTTTTGCACTTTTACTCAGCTACCAAACTCAAGACCAGAACAAGCACTTAACTTTTAATTTTTATTTAGCTACAGCAAACAGAGAAGAGATGTTTTCCATAACAGTTCAGAGAGGACTGTAACTCTTTCAGGACATTATTAACAGCAAAAGTGCTTACCTCTGCACTCCTGCCCTCAACGAAGCAGAGTAACGCCAGTCAGCATTTGGTCCTTTGGGCTGGAGAAGGAGAGAAAGAGAGAGAAAGATGAGGAGAGATAGAGGGAAAGAAGGGGTGGAAGGACAGAAAAGGGTTAGATACATTCTCATCAATAAATCATGCTGTTCTGTGTGTGTGTTTCTGTCTTGTATTTTAATATGAACCACAGCTAAAGGAGACCAGAACTACAGGGACGGTTATTGGCACTATGCCATGGCCCATGACTCACTGGTATAAAACTTCTATGTGTGGAGAGAGTGTTCTTCATAATAAAGCACATGAAGGACACTTGACATTCACCTAATAACATACACAACATTACAAGGGATGCACAATATATGGTACCATATGGTTAATGATTGATATTAGTGATTTTAATATATCGGCATTGGCAGATATTAGATATTTTATTATGTATATGATCAATTCCACCAACACTTTTGAAGTTGTAAATAAAGATTATTGGAGCAGAAAATCTTTTACAAGAAAACGATATTTCAGTCTTTCTACTTAAAAAAAAAAAGTCTTACTTTCAATTTCTTTGAGATTATTTGTGAAATTTACTAGTGAAATTTCTGAGTGAAAACTGTTTCAACACCATTTTTCAGTATGTTTTTACATTTAAACCATAAAAAGTCTCAGATTTACTTTGTAATTAGTTCATTAGTAATTAGTCAAATTTACTAGCAATTTTTGAGTGAAAATTGTTTCAAAGAAGTGGCAAGAACACATTGAATTAAACAAGAAATTTTGAGGTAGAAAGACTCAAATGGTATTTTCTTGTGAAATATATTCCAATAAGCTTTATTATTCATTTACAACTTTGAAAAATCATTTTACAGTTTAGATAATCTTTGCCATAATCTAGTGCTTATTCAAATTATCCTTAAAGAATTTGTAAATGTATTCTTGATGGAATATGCGCTTTTTATATTTTCAATTGTAATTCTGTGATGACTAAATTCACCTCATAGCTTTTAAAATGACTGACTGTGGTGATTTTATTTAATGATTATAGAATCATAATTTTAATATCAGCCATTTAGCACTTATCAGCCATAACATTTAAATAAATACATATTTGGTATCAGCCAAAATTTTCATATCTGTGCATCACTATAGCCATTACCACACATTTTTAAATGACTTCACCCTTTCTGCTACATCAAGTCCCTAAACATCTTTCTCTTCTCCCAGCATCCATCTCCAGCTGACCTCATGTAATATGAAACTTGAGCATTTTCTGCTCGTCTCAACCAAAGCAACTCAATCTGAGCACTGGTCACAAGATGACCATTCACCTTGCAAGCCTCAAACATAAGATGGTCATCTGTTCCTCCAGCAATTCACAGTGAATGAATTAAATGGCCTTGCACAGAGGGAGAGCACAAGCACGTAGTTGCCACTCTTTTTATATTTGTCCTAGTAAAAAAAAAAAATAAATAGGTTGGGTAATATGCAATAGGATGAGGCATTAGAGAATGGCCCAGATAATTTGAGTAAATAACATTCTTTAATCAGGTGAATTCAGGGGAGAGAGAGTGCGTGCAAAAAGACTTTGCTTCGCTCTCACAATGTAATTTGCAGGGTTTGAGAATCAAAGGCTGGAGGTTAATTTCATTGCCTGCTCTCTTATCTTGGACAGACGGCCTCTGCTCCTAAATCCTCTGCAGTGTCGAATGTGCTGCAGTGCCTCTCACAACACATCTGAGGCTGTCAAGAGCATCTCTGCAAACTCTAGTTATTTTTGTACTGTAGACTATTTTTTTAGACTATTTTTGTCTTTTTTAAACCATCTGCAACATCTCCTCCCATGAGCCAGAGATCAAGGCTGCACCGCCTTTGGATCATGTTCTGGCTAATTAAAACACATTTCACGAATCCATGGCTGACAGAGTGAACATGAATTCACACCAATTACAGTGACAAAAACACATAAATTGAGCATCTATGACAGCAAATGCATTGCACAGGCAATATACTAAAATGTATCCTATCCTGCATTAACTTTGAGGAGCTTTTTTCCCCAAAATGATCTATGTGGCACCCAAAACATATGTTACTTCAGTGTAATTTAGTGTATACAAAATAATGTTCAAATTCAAATAAAATCTTGGAGTAAAGACAGTGACATGGGAGTGGAAGGAAATAATCCTGAAAATGTGATGACAGCTTCAGATGTGGGAGCAAATGCCTAAATCATCATAAATGCAATGTACTACTCTAGAAAGTCTTGATGTTTGACACTAATGCAGGGTGAAGCAAAGCACTGTAAAGCTGCACTAGATAACCGCACAGTACAACAGGAGATGACAAAGTCAAAAGCTTCTGACACGTGGGCACAGAGCTTTATTGCAACTCTTGGTCTGACCAAATTACCTTTTACACTAAAACATACTGGAAACCAGAGTAGCACTATATTGAGCTAAAGCTCAATTCTGGTTTCCAGTATATCTAGTTTTATTTAAATTTAGACAGAACTTGTGCTGCATGAGAACATTTTACGGTTTTATGTTTAGTTATTTAACATAAGTGTAACCAAAATTATATATATATAAAAATGCTATAGTAAATAAATGGTGAAAAGTGGTTTAACATACAGCATTTCCTGGTTAAATATTGTAAAATGAATCATTTTTAGAAGAAAAAAAATATGAATTACCAAATAATTTGTGGTTTAAATCTACAAAATACTCAAAAATAATGACTAAATTTATGGTAAAAATCAATAAATAAACATTCTCAGAAATTCATGTGTGATGCATCACATTATGATTAGATTTTATTTAAATAATTATTCTTTTTAGCATTTATTTATTTAACATTTACTGTTATTTAGAATATATGTAAAACCCCAAACACTGGCATCTTTTTTTTTTTTTTTACTGTAAATTTGATAGTTTTTTTTCCAGTTTTTGTATTTTTACGGATATATACTTTCTAATGAGACACACCTGTAGTGCTGCATCTGGCATACTAAGCCTGCGAACAAATCCGCTCCCTCCTGTAAAAAAGCGCTCGGAGCCCCAGGTGCCACTGATGGGTCGGCCCGTGTTGTAGAACATGAACGTGTCGCTGCCCGAAGTAGCAGTCAGACAGGTCTTGTAGCAATAGGTTTTGGTCAGAGAGCCATTACCCCGGACCTCAATATGATGAGGCTCAACCTTGAGGTCTCGTCTAAGCACCACATTGTTATTGGGTTGAGAGCCACCACCACCACCTCCGCCTCCCCCTCCTGAGCCACCTTCCGCTTGGGCCTTCTGGGACACGCAGCAGGGCGAACAGGACCCGGGCTGGCTGCAATAGGCATGGCAGCGCACGATAGCCAGCACAACCACTGTCACCAAGAACACAAAGGTAGTGGCGCTCAAGGCTACAATGAGGTATAATGTCACGTTGGAAAACAAGAGAGAGCTGTGAGGGCGGATAATTCGTTTGGGGTCAGGCGTGACTTTTAGTGGCACCTCCATGACAGCGACGTTGATTGTAGCGGTGGATGACAGAGGTGGTTCGCCATGGTCCCTTACTAGTACAGTTAGACTGAAAGAGGTGGAGTTGTCTTCAAGGACGCGCCGCGTGGTACGAATTTCTCCTGTGTGTTCGTGAACTTTAAAGAGATCCAGATCGCTGGCCTGGTCCAGCAGATAGACGACCCATGCGTTCTGTCCTGCATCTGCATCATAGGCCACTACCTTTGTGATCAAACTTCCTGGCTCTGCATTTTTCTGAACTGTCTCTGTTAAGCGTGTGCCATTGGCTGGAGGACTCACAATCTCGGGCGCATGGTCGTTTTGATCCATTATGTAGATGTAGACAGTGGCTACACGGCTGAGTGGTGGGATACCCCCATCCTGAGCTTTAACCTGGAAGTGAAACTCCCGTAATGACTCGTAGTCAAAGGAGCGAAGGGCATAGGCAACATCTGTGTCCGCTTTAATTGACACATAGGAGGTGACCGGGATCCCGTGATTGTTGTCGCGAATTAGTGTCCTCGTAGTCCACATTGCTCTTGACTCTGATTTCTCCAGTGTTGGTGTCCATACTGAACATCTGCCTGACCCTGTCTGGGGTGTAACTGCTGAATGAATAAAGCACCTCCCCGTTTGTTCCTTCATCTTGGTCTGTGGCTTTCAGTTTGATAACCAAAGTGTCTTTGGGCGAATTTTCAAGCAATTTGACTTTATATACTGAGCTGTCAAAAACGGGGTTGTTGTCATTCGAATCCAAGACGCGAACGTTAATTTTAGCTGTACCTGTTCGTGCTGGTGTGCCACCGTCTGTCGCTGTCAGGATTAACTGATGGTAAGGGGCGAGCTCGCGATCCAAGGGCTTTTTGAGAACGAGCTCGATATGCTTAGTATTCAACGAAGGCTTGTTGGAATCGAGAGCGAAATGCTCGTTTGGGCTGAGCCGGTACAATCGAACCGAATTGGTACCGATGTCCGGATCTTGCGCGTGCTCGATCGGAAAACGAGAGCCCGGCAAAGCCGACTCTGTGATCTCCAATTGATACTCGTCTCTGGGGAACTGCGGCGTATTATCATTCACGTCTATTATCTCCACATCGACATTATGGTCTTCATTTGGGTCCTCAAGAAGAACCTCTAGATTCAAAACACACGCGGCGCTTGTATCACACAATGTCTCTCTGTCAATTCTCTCGTTTACCAATAATTTTCCATTCTTATGGTCCACGTACCTTTTGCCGCTGTCAGAGGTTACCTTAATCTTTCGGGTGGAGATCTTTCGAACATCCAAACCCAAATCCTGTGCAATATCACCTACAATCGTTCCACTTTCCGATTCCTCTGGCACGGAATATCTTATTTGTCCGAGAGCAAGGCCACAAAATAATAGTAATAGCAAAAAAGAAAGAGGCACTTTTTTGTCTAGGCAATCACATATCCCTGCAACAGCCATCGCAAGATCATAGGAACAGCACTCCGCCTTGTCAGCTTGCAATATCTTGCCTCCCACTTCAGCATTAAAGGTTTTACATTTATATCATTCACGTCTGTTATCTCCACCTCGACATTATGGTCTTCATTTGGGTCCTCAAGAAGAACCTCTAGATTCAAAACACACGCGGCGCTTGTATCACACAATGTCTCTCTGTCAATTCTCTCGTTTACCAATAATTTTCCATTCTTATGGTCCACGTACCTTTTGCCGCTGTCAGAGGTTACCTTAATCTTTCGGGTGGAGATCTTTCGAACATCCAAACCCAAATCCTGTGCAATATCACCTACAATCGTTCCACTTTCCGATTCCTCTGGCACGGAATATCTTATTTGTCCGAGAGCAAGGCCACAAAATAATAGTAATAGCAAAAAAGAAAGAGGCACTTTTTTGTCTAGGCAATCACATATCCCTGCAACAGCCATCGCAAGATCATAGGAACAGCACTCCGCCTTGTCAGCTTGCAATATCTTGCCTCCCACTTCAGCACTAAAGGTTTTACATTTATTTGCACAATGGCCTAATTGTCAGTTCCATTCTAAACGCGCACGGATGCGTCCATGTTTCCTTTGTCCGCGCTTATCCTTTTTTTTTTTTTTTTTTTTTTTTTCTACAGCTAGTTCATGCCGCACTGCACTCAA
>NW_015656630.1:3232178-3250810 GCF_001515625.1 Sinocyclocheilus rhinocerous
CTCTCTCACAGTTTCAAGCCACCCCTCCCATTCGTTCTCCTTTTCCTCCTCGTCTTCATAGCTCAGTTCGATGGTGTTGGTGCGGCACACCGGGGGAGGGGCTGCCTACTCAAATATAATGCATTCTGATATTCGAAACCTTGTAAGAAAATATAACAGCTTGATGGAAGCAGCCAAAAAGCAACAGCTATATTTATTAATGTCATTAAATTTGGAGGAAAAAAAAAAAAAAGCTACACGTTAATTAGAAAGCGAGCATTTGGGATGCATTATCTTTCCCTGAACTAGGCCAGTGCGTTTTAAGCTTTGGTTCATCACTTTTGGAGAGTCACGGTTGAGAAAAAAACACTCAAAATTAAATGCGTTCCAAGTGTTTTTCTGTAAGAGATTGGATACTGCTGTATCTATATAACTGGCTGTGATACTACCATGTATTAAAAAAAATGCAAAAGAGTGTAAAAAATGTTTAAAATCTATAGTAAATGTAATAAGTAAAAAGCTGTTAATTGGATACCTTGCCGTGTAGTAAACAAAATTGTATTTAAAAACACAAAACGTATTTGTACTGTTTAATATAGTAAAAATGCTAAAGCAAAAGTAAAAGTTACCTTTTTTTTTAGTTAGTACTTTTTTAAATTATGAATTCATTCATTTTATTTTGTTTTAGTTAAACAATCCTTAGTTTGCTGTCAAGTAAATCTACACCTGACAATCTGTAGAATCTCACTGTTCTGACAGGCTGAGACTTCTCAAACATGATTATCGTTGTCAGCGCCCAAAGAATGGCAATCCAAATTATTGTAGATTACCAAGCGTTTTAATGTTTCAGAAAATGTTGCTAATGTTTTGAAATACAGAATACGTTTATTCTTTATTGGTCACAGAACGGCTATATTCATTAAAATCTATAATAATTATACAGAATGCGCATTTCTCTCTCCGTCTGTGGCTTTGACTTCAGACAGACCAGGTCATCCGGGCGTGCGCGCCTGGGGCGCTCTGTGCATCCGTCAAAATGCGCCACAGTGAGGGAGCGTGTCACTCTGAAACCGCTGACATAAACTAAGCCAGGGCAGACTGTCAGCGTAAACCCGTCGCATTAGAGTCGCCTCATGTCATCACCATATAAAGCAGTAGATTAAACTCTTCTTTCAGATCAGAATTCGTTATTTTTTTAAATCTAGCAATTACTATCAAAATTGTATTATATTATGTTGTTTTAACGTTAACTAGACATTTTGTGCTACATATTTAAGAATAAAATGGGCCATTCATAGGTCAAAGTTCATTATAATAGGAACTGTAACTTTTTTTTTGCAGTATTGGGTCACTAGAACACAGAACAGCAGGTGGCAAATGGCAATCAAATGTCTTTGTTCTATGCCAGATAGGTGTAGGCTGAATTTGTATCGATTTGGGATCACTATTTTAAATCAGAACACACGCACACACACACACACACACACACACAGTGGTGGCCAAAATTATTAGAACACTAGTATTTTCACCAGCTAAAAATGGTTTTAAGTCAGTATTTTTTTTTCTGTAGTGATTCAGTAGGAAATATCAGTTTACATTTCCAAACATGCATTTTGCCATTAATTGTAATAATCCAGTGAGATTTTTGTTTGCACAAGGAGTCTGACAACAGCCAGTGCTCCACACAGAGATCTGATCTGATCATCATCCAGTCTGTCTGGAATGACATGAAGAAACAGAACAAACTGAGACAGACTAAATGCAGAAGAACTGTGCCAACGTCTCCAAGATGCTTCAAGAAACCTACCTATGCGCAAGTGCACCGAGGGCAAAAGCTGATTTAAATGCAAAGGATGGTCACACCAAATGTTGATTTAATTTAGTTAATAGACGTTTATAGATAAAGACAATCTATGTATGACATTATTTTTGACAGCATCCTAATTTTACAGCATTTTTACACAAGTGCCTAAAGCTTTTAACAGTACTGTAGCTTTACAGGTAGTTTTCTTGAAGCATCTCGGAGACGTTGCCACAGTTCTTCTGGATTTAGTCTGTCTCAGTTTGTTCTGTTTCTTCATGTCATTCCAGACAGACTGGATGATGATGAGATCAGATCTCTGAGTGGAGCAATGACTGTTATCAGACTTAATCACTGGATTATTACAATTAATGGCAAAATGAATGTTTGGAAGTGTAAACTAATATTTCCTTCTGACACTCTACAGCAAAAGATAGAAATAACTGGCTTATTTTCTAAATATATACATATTTTTCTTTCAGTTAATGTTTACCCCTTTTTCCCTGGGATGAATATGCCGTATGGGTGAAACACTAGGCAGTGTTTGTGCATTGTTTTCATAGTGTCTTTGTTTTGATCTTTTTGGAAACTACTGTGAGTGATAACAGATGTTTTGCAGCACAAAACACTCTGTAAGCAAGTGGGTCAGATACCCAAATACTTTTTTGACTTTCAGACATCTACAATCCAGATTTTGTTTCTGATCGCACCTGCTGTCTCTCCTGAACCCCCACACAATGCACATTTGTTTTTGACACCGGATTGCTGATAGATTATCAAGACATATTTGCAAAATACAAACTGATTTTTATTGTGCAACTAATAAAACTGGAATAATGCACAGTGAATGAAACTTTACTACAGAGACAAGTTAACAAAGTCTCATATAAAAAATCAAGTCTTTTAACAATGGAAGGTTTGACAGGTTTGGTCTTATAAATCCTTGTTCTACTAGGTCTCCACTTCAGGAAATTTAAAAGCTTAACCAGGCCTATCATTCTGCATGTGCATGTACTTTCACTGTCAGTGTGCAATAACAAGACTGTCTTGACATTTACTAAAGTGAGTCGTAGCTTTGGGGAACTGAGTGTGGTGAGTTGTGAATGATAGAGAAAGCACTAAGTATAAGACTGCCAACTGACAACTTCAAAATAGAATATAACAGCCTAAAATTAAAATTCTCACATATTTCTATACTAGAATGTATGTTGTCCATTTGTGATGATTAGACTACAACTGCACTAGGGAGACAGATTAAGATTAAGACAGATTAAATGGCTCTCCTTAGAAAACACTTTTTTAAAACCCTAAATATAGAGCTAGACCTTCTCCCTATATCCTTAAATGACAACATTTGTGACCCTGGACCACAAAACCATAAGGGTCAATTTTTTGAAATTGAGATTTATACATCATCTGAAAGCTGAATAAATAAGCTTCCCATTGATGTATTGTTTGTTAGGATAGGACAATTTGGCCGAGATACAACTAATTGAAAATCTGGAATCTAAGGGTGCAAAAAAATCTAAATATTGCGAAAATCGCCTTTAAAGTTGTCCAAATGAAGTTCTTAGCAATGTATATTACAAATCAAAAATTAAGTTTTAATATATTTACAGTAGGGAATTTACAAGATATCTCCATGGAACATGATCTTTACTTAATATCCTAATGATTTTTGGCATAAAAGAAAAATCAATAATTTTGACCCATACAATGTATTTTTGGCTATTGCTACAAATATACCCCAGCGACTTAAAGGGGTCATATGTTTGTGGTCCAGGGTCACATATGTGCTAAACAATGCTATAAACACACCATAGCTAGACACCAAGAGCTTGTAACACTCCAAAGAGAAAGGAAAAAATTTAAATCGCATCATATGACCCCTTTAAGACTGGTTTTGTGGTCCAGGGTCACATTTAGCTAATCAGACTGTTGAAAGATATTAGTATCTTGAGCTTTGACCTGTGAACTTTGACCTTTGGCAGGACAGAAACCCATTACAAGTGGTACTCCTCCTCCCCTGACCCTACTTACATAAGTGTGCCAGATTTTAAAAGAGATGCACCCATCTGAGAGACACCGCACCGACAGCCTGCACCAACAGTGCCCTCAGCAAGGGCATCCAGAGTCACACCACCCACCGCAGTGTGCACTAAAAACCTCTCTTCCTCTGTCATTCACGTTCTCTCTCTTTCCCACTTCCTTTACATGCACGTCTTCTCTCATTCTTTCTCTCTGCTCTGCCAGTTGTGGCCTATATTTGGTGTTGGTGATGTAGGTCATGATAACCGAATGGTAAAATTAGAATTGTTTATTCCTTTGCACTACTGAATGATAGATATTTTGGCTATGAACCAACTCTGACACTTGTATATCAGATGCACAGTATTTTGGTCTAATGTTTAAAATATCTATAATATATAGACAGTAAAGAATGCAGAAATATATGCTAAAAATATTTTAATGGGATTTAATTTGTCTTTATGACTTGTTTTTAATACAAATTTCTAAAAATCCTCAAACAAGATTAATTACCTGACAAGTAATAATCTATATTGAGAAGATGTACAGATTATATATTATATATCATAAAATATAGATATATTGTTCAGAGAAAATGCACTACTGTTCAAAATTTTGAGGTTGGGAATATCTTTTAATGTTTTTATGTAAGTGTCTTATGCTCACCAAGGTTGCATTTATTTGTTACATTAAAAATACAGTAAAAACAGTAACATTGTGATTGTGTGATTAATTACAATTTAAAATAACTGTTTTCTGTTTTAATATATTTGATGATGTAATTTATTTCTGCAATGGCAATGCTGAATTGTCAGCAGTCGTTACATCAGTCTTCAGTGTCACATGATCCTTCAGAAATCATTATAATATGGTGATTTGCTGCTCAAGAAACATTTATTATCAATGTTGAAAGCAGTTGTGCTGTTTAATATATTTTTTTAACAATTATACTTGTTTTTCAAGGTTAGAAAGTTCAGCATTAATCTGAAACAGAACAATTATAAATGTCTTTACTGTCACTTCTGATCACTTCAATGCATCCTTCTAGAATAAAAGTATTCATTTGTTTAAAAAAATAAAAGTCACCCCAAAAAGTCTGTTTTACCTACTGGTCGAATTTTATATAAGTACAAACAAGTAAAAAATTAAATAATCTGCCAGTAGACTGAGACAAAATCAAAATACACTCAAGCTACAATCTATGAAACTGAATCGTAATATCTTCAATGTTGTTTCTCAAGTAAATGTGTCTTGTTTTAGGGATTTGATTTTAGATATCTCAATGAAAATCAAATATGATAAAACATGTCAAAATCAGTGTGCACATTCAGTTTAGGACTCTATTTACAAGAATGTTTATTGCCGTTAGTTTGCTTTAATCAGTATAGCAAAATACACTTGTGTAGTTCCTAGAACTTGGTTCCTGAAATTATTTTAAAACACAGTGCTAGAAAGTGTATGTGAGGAGACAGAGAGAAAGATAAATGTAATAGGACTGCATGTCCTCAAAGAAATGAGAGGCAAAACATCATGGGAGCAAAAGGCGTGTTGTGTGTAACACAAAGTGACAGTAAAAAATAGAGAAAGAGGGTATCTGAAATGATTGTGGGCAGAGTATGGTTCAGAAGGATGATGTAAGACCCCTACTGGCTGAGGTATGAAATAAACACCTCATAGTAAGGATCTCACACATCCCTGAAAGCCATCACCAGCACTGCAGCCAACAGAGGGCACTAGCAAACCATCCACAGCCTCTCTCTCTCCGCATTCTGTTCAGCTTGACTCATTCTGCCACCTGCAGCCCTCTGCAGAGATGACCCACCCTTCCTCTCACTGATACACTGCAGGGAACCATCAACTGTTCTTTCTATTGCCAGAACCAACAACCAGAGAGAGGCATCTGAACAGAATGGATATGTAAACCAGCATGCATATGCAAAAGAGCAAATAAATGATGATATAAACCAATGATATATGTTATAGCACCATCAGCTTGCTTTTAAAATGCTTTGCTAAATGCATTTGCATTGCATTTGTACAATAATGACAGGCTAATGGATCGCTGTAAAGCTACAAAACACATTATTTGTATGCTCTGACATTTTTAGTGAAAGAGATTCTGCAGAATCCTTGTTGATAACCTTGTAAACAAGAAATTATGCAGATGCACATCCTCTCAAATTTGAGCTTTCATGAATTTAGAGAACCTGTGGAGATAAATGGGGATTTTGTGAAACATTCGTCATTCATGCAATCTGTTTGTTGTGCTCTGCACCTCCGTTTCATAAAAAATGCATCCATCTGGAGGGACAGAAATCCCAGAGTGACCTTAACAAAAGGTTCAGGTCATGTCTGATAGAAACAGAAGCCAGCAGACACACAGTTCATGCCTTGCAGCGCGCAGACAACAGGCTTAGCCGTTTACAGTCAGCTCACAATAAATAACACTGAAGCGATGATAGTGTCTGTAATTACCCACAGTCTGTACTATGACTCATTGTCTGTCACAATGCTGAAGCACTGACTCAAATCCATGATTCTGCCAAGCATATATTCTAATGAATAGCATACACAAGCACAAAAAGACTCATTCACTTTCCTGTGTTAACCTCGTAGCATTACATTCTGCAAATAAACTTGATGTTTGCCCATAAACCACATATTCACAGCTGGCTGAAGCAGTAATGTCATAACTGAAGCATAATCCATGTGACTCAAGCTGAATAATACACATGATATGCGGAAGACAAAGCAGGTGACATTCATGCACACAGACTGAGAAATAAGAGGTGATACTGTTAAATCTTGATTTGCATGTAGATGTATATCTATAAATGAGCACAGCACATTTTTACCAAGAATGTACAAACAACATAAAAAAATGCATATGGTACAAAATCTCATCTTAACACTTATGATGCATATAACTACACAATTTTTAATTTTGTAATTTAATCTAAATATAAACATTTGTGAGTTTTGACATTAATTGTGGTTATTTTTTTATGTCTCATTATATATGACAATGTGTTATGTTGAATATCTTTTTTTCATTTGTGTTGCATCTCTTTTAAATGAACTAGTATATCAAATTCACAATAATCTCGATAATTTCTTTGTGATTCGGACTAATCCTGATCTTAAATTCAACTCACTGATTCAGTGATCTGCTTGCAGTGGTTAACAGCTCACTGGAGGAGATGATTGTTAGTGAATAATGTTTTTTTTTTTTTTGTCTATTTGTTAATGAGTGGTTTGTGGACACATGATATGCATGTTGTTAATATTTTATTATTATTATTTTTCAATTAAATATGTATTGTAATTGATGGGGTTATTATTCAGTATTTCAGTCAATTAGATGTACATTTCAGATACCTTCTCTTTTCATTTAAACCTATGGGCTAATTAAGTGAAATCATTCAATTTGCATTCACAGTTTTGCAATTATGAAATAGATGTAAATATTTATATGCCTGTATTTAAGTAAATAATAAATTTACCTTTCAGATGAATCTCTTCTACTCTGATTTTGCTTTGTCTGTTATTTAATTATTCAACTAAACTGCCAAAATAGAATTTGAAATAGAATAGTTGATTTTGTATTTTACAATATTGAAACACATATTTAAGTATTAATAAGAATGACATGAAAAGTCATTTATATATTCTGTAAAAAGGCTTCTTGCCCCAGATAGGGGGCCATTCTAGCTAGGAGTAATACTTTTACATTTTACTATAACAACTAAATTTGCGTATGCATCCTGCACATGCTGAAATATGTTATGGACACACTTAATAAACATTAATTACTAATTAATAAATAAATCTTTATAGATAGATAGATAGATAGATGAGAGCTCAAATCTGAATAATAATAATAATCAAAATAATAAATTTCTGTTACAAGAAACCAAAAGCCTAAATGTCAAGTTTATAACTCTACAAAGAATAATGTCTGTCAAAATAAACTGAAACTTCAGTAGTGCAGTCTCACTCATGTGACGACTCGCAGGGGTGGGAAGTAAAATGCCATTGTGCCACTAGAGGAATCATTCCATCTGACAAGTTCAGAAGAGGGAGCAAGAGAGGGAATGAGACCTTGAAAGAACAAGAACCATAAGATCTTGTTTAAAGCCATATAGACCAATCCTATGTAATTCCATAAGTGATAACAAACATATGAATTATTTAAACAACAAATAAAAACATGCACAGTAACATGAACTGGGTTGCACAGTACGGGGAAATGAGGATCAGTTTCTTTACACAGCATGAAATCTGCTGTGTGTTTTTCTCACAGAGTCAGCAGCATGTCCCTCTCATTAATGCATTGAGAGACTTCGATATAATGCAGGTGGGACTGCAGCACTCCAGCAGTCCAGAGACCCACAGACTTTTAATCCATCTATCTCCCTCAACCAGCTGGGCAAAGCAGAACCCAGTACTGACCCAATTGCACAGAAATTTGCACAGGTCCTGATCCCTGTCCTCTGTCAAGGACTCGGGGAAAAAGATTCAAGAGGCATGACTAACTATTAGACGAAGCTACTAGAAACATGGAGCATAAGTCTGAGACCATTTCAAGACACAATAAACATACATATTTACATTTATCCATACATTGGCAGCATCATTGAACATGCAGAAAAAAGTGTGAGAAAGTGTAAAACTAGAGCATTTAGTAACTTTTTCACATGCAAAACTCAGTAACAAAAATAAAGTTATTCAAAAACCTTTAAATAAAACCCCAACTCAAATCAGTATTCTGAGCAGTAGGTTAGTGAAGCTTATTAAACATCATTTAAATTCTCTTTGAAGACTTGGGAATAGCTGTTGCAACCTGCTTCAATCTGCAACTGCAGTTTAACGTCATTAAAGAGTTATAATTAAAACAGATTTCTTTGATTAATTAATAATCAAATCATTAAAGATGGGGCACAAAATGAGAGCAGTGCTACTAAGGTCTTGATGAGCTTGCATAGCAGTGAGGTGGCGCTGTCCAGCACTGCTGGTGCTGAAACTACACTACATACAAGCTTGAGGCATCTGAGTTGTGGTAGTGATTGACACAGAAAAACTCCAATCATAAATATGATAGAAATAATGCCAATAAAAAAACCAAAGATGACTGCTTTTTTTAAAATTAAGGTCATTGAAATATTTTATTTTGGGTAAACAATGTAAACACAGGCTTTGTGCTGTAAGTTGCATCACATGTGCATGAACCACATTTTCAGCATAATATCAAGCTAGAAAAATAAATGATGTTTTGCTCCACTTCTATATTTTTCTATAAACTAAATATGTGCTAATATTCCACTATTTAAAAAAGCATGCATATAGTGAATATACGAATAGTCCATATAAGTGTAATTTCAGCGACTTTATAAACTGAGGTCTTAAATAATGCTCACCTTCCCAGTGGTAGGAAGAGTTTGGGTTCGTGTAAAAGTATCTTCTCCATGAATGCTGATCAGTTCAGCCTCTGCAGGAGGAAATGGCGAAGGGAAAACCACCATGTCGCTCTTCATTGTGTCTGAGCTAAAACAAACGTCATATTGTTGCGTCGATTTGGAGTAGGACCAGCTTCCGTCTGGATGTGTGCTGATCACTGGAGCGCTGTACCTGCTGAAACTGCCATCTGTCCTGTAGCATTTAACTGCTATCAAACCCACAAGACTTAATAAAAAAGTAACTGCTACTGAGATAATAGCGATAAGCAGATACAGATTCAGATCGGAAAAACTCTCCTCTTTAACAGGAACTTCATGTCATCCAGACTCTCAACAACCACAACATCCATGGACATAGTTGCTGAGAGTGATGGCTCTCCATTATCAGACACTGTGATAAGAAGTGGGTGAGTTTTTAAGTCATTGTCACTCATTTGTCTCTTAGTCTTTATTTCTCCAGTACTGCTTCCAATGCGGAAGAGATTTGTTCCTTTGGGTTCAGTTAGATGATTAGACAGAAGTGCGTTATATCCAGAGTCAGCATCAACAGCTCTGATCTTGGCTACAAAGTATCCCGCTTCAGCAGAGTAGGGAATGTTCTCACTATTAACTGATCCAGGTTCAGAATAAGGCGGTAAAATAACCGGACTGTTGTCATTCTCATCTATAATAAACACATTTACAGTCGCATTACTTCTCAGAGGAGGAACACCGGAGTCTGTTGCCTCAGCAGAGTAGGGAATGTTCTCACTATTAACTGATCCAGGTTCAGAATAAGGTGGTAAAATAACCGGACTGTTGTCATTCTCATCCAGAATAAACACATTTACAGTTGCATTACTGCTCAGAGGAGGAACACCAGAGTCTGTTGCCTGAACATGGAAACTAAGTGTTTTCTGTTCTTCAAAATTGAAAGACTGTAGGTTATACAACTGGCCTGTCAATGACTTAACACTAACAGCATTTATGTTTGCTTTGTTATCCACAATGGAATAAGAAATTTCAGCGTTTTCATTTGAATCTCTGTCAACTGCTGACACTGTGTAAATGAGGGTTCCCGGGGGAGTGTTTTCTTTTACATAGACAGAAATAGTTTTTTCGTTAAATTGTGGAGGATTGTCATTCACATCTGAAACGTCAACATAAACCACACTGGTGCTGGAAAGTGGTGGGGTTCCTTCATCTACTGCTACGAGGGTTACATTATACTTTGAGATGTTTTCCCTGTCAAGCTGGCCTTCCAAAACAACAGAGTAATAATTCTTGTAGGAAGACTCGAGTTTGAAAGGTACATTTCCCAGCAGCTTACAACTCACTTTCCCATTCATTCCACCATCCTTATCGGAAACTGTGACCAGAGCCACAGCAGTGCCAGTTTTTGCATCTTCTCTTAAAGAAGACAGCAGGGACGTTATTACTATTTCTGGTGCATTGTCATTAACATCTATGACTTCAATTAGTACTTTACAATTAACCGTCATCGGGGAAAGCCCCTTATCATGGGCCTCTATTCTAAGTTCATAAAAAGCTTTGTCCTCAAAATCAATATCTCCTTTTACCTTGAGCTCCCCTGAATCAGGGCTGATTGCAAATACATCAAGATTTTTTTCCTGACCATGACTGCTAAATAAATATGTTACCTCCCCATTTGGACCTTCATCCATGTCAGTGGCACTGAGTTTGATAATCTTAGTTCCTTTTGGTGTGTTCTCTGTCACACGGACTTTATAAAGAGGACTGCTAAACACTGGAGCATTATCATTAATATCTAAAACATTGACAATAATTTGCAATGTGCCTGACCTGGATGGTTTCCCTCCATCGAAAGAAGTCAATACTAGTCGAATTACAGGTTCTTTCTCTCTATCTAAAGCTTTTCGAAGGATTAGCTCTGCAGACATGCCATGTTCACCACCCTGGTTTACTTCTAATGAGAAATGTTCATTAGGACTCAGGTTATAGCTTTTAATAGAGAAAGTCCCTACATCTTCATCCACTGCACTGATCAAGGAAAATGTAGCTCCTGGCTGCACTGATTCAGAGATATTCAAAACCTGAATTTCAACAGGGAATGCAGGAGAATTGTCATTCACATCATTAACGTTAACTATCACTCGACTCAGACTGAGAGGATGGTTTACTATCGCCTCAAAATTCAAGGAACAGGATGGAGTATTAGGACATAGCTGCTCGCGGTCAATTCTTTCAGCAACGTACAAGACGCCAGATTTCAGATTCACATCAAAATACCTCGTCCTCGTGCCGAATACAAGCTGAAATGCCCGCGATTCCAAATCCTGGACGTTTAAATTCATGTCCTTCACCACATTTCCGACGACAGTTCCGATATTTACTTCCTCGGACACGGAGTAGACAATCTGACCATCCACTGGCACTGAAACACACATCACGAGCCAGAGGAAAGTAATATGTGGGAACCTTAAGTCCTTCCTGTCTGCCATCCTTCCGTTTGAGATGGCAACGTGATCAAAACAATACAAAGGTGATCAAAAGCACATCAAAACTTTGTAGACACAATGAAGAATGAGACTCACGGAAACACGCCACGAAAAGCATCCAGACCGTGACGCTCGGTTATAGGACGTCACTCAGCGAAATCGTAGGCGGAGTTGAGACGGTATATGGAAAATATTAAAGTTTAGCGGTCTACAGTGACACCACGCGGAGTACGTGCGGTTCTGTGTGGCGAAACCACACAAACATGCCGCATCACTTAAGGAAATAACCACGTATTGTAAATTAACATAAACCCCGAAAGAGCTTTGCTAGTCTGAAGAAGTTTGCATAAGCTATACCCATATCAACAACAAACGCGCAGGAGTTCAAAATACAGTAAGTCAGTACAGTATACAGTTAATGATTTTGTGTGAATACTATATTACATTCGGGCAAACTGTTAATGTTAGAGAAAGCATGAGAAAACTTTTTTTGTTCTCGTATTATGAATGGAACTGAATCCTTTGAATACATTTGCAACACACTTAAATTATTACGCGTATCCAGAATCCTGATTAAATTAATTAGCTAAATGTTGAAAACATTAGTTTATTGAAAAAGTATATTTTATTGATTTTAACGCAAATAAATAAATTAATTAATTACAAGCCATACATTTTATAGGGATGAGCGAGACAACCCTCCACATACTGTGTCGCGAAAAATTATAGAAATTCCTATAATTATTATACAGATGTTAAAGTTCGTCGAAAAGAGTACTTTTCGTTAATGCTTAGGCTATTGGTTTGTTTACAACACAGATTTTCATTACAATTTTAATTGTCTTTTAAATTCAACCGTCCTTCACAGAGATTCAATCCTTCGCCATATTTTCAAAAACTAGCCTCCTTTTGACTCCATGGAACAAAGTTCAAGACTTGACAAGAGTATATGCTTTCACTTAAGTGAACCTATTCATTTTTTCAGTGTTAAGAAATTCTAACATGGGAAATGCAACGCTTGTTTGCCATTACATCAGCCCTGATCTGACATTTTTAACGTAATCCATTGCATTTGATGGCAAATGGGTGGAATTTAACTACAGATATTTACAATTTGAGCAGCAGTGACACCAAGGTTATTAAGTGAATCCTATTTACACCTAGGTAGCACTACAGAGATATAACACATTTAAAAGCCAACAGAAGAATTATGTAACACTGGAGTAAAGTATAATTCCTTACATTTATATAGCACTTTTCTGGCCACTCAAAGCGCTTTACATAGAAGGGGGGAATCTTCTCAACCACCACCTGGATGATGCGACGGCAGCCATATTGCGCCAGAACGCCCACCACACACCAGCTTATTGGTGGAGAGGAGACAGAGTGATGAAGCCAATCAGCAGATATGGGGATGGTTAGGAGGCCATGATGGTCAGAGGCCAATGGGCAAATCTGGCCAGGATGCCGGGGTTACACCCCTACTCTTTTTTGAAGGACATCCTGGGATTTTTAATGACCACAGAGAGTCAGGACCTCGGTTTAACGTCTCATCCTAAAGACGGAAGTATAAAACAATCTGTGTGTGTACACATACATTTGAACACGCACAATTTCCTATACAACTGAAAAATATGAGACCACATAGCCCTACAGATACTATGGCCTTTGGAATGATATGTGAAGCTGAAATGCTCCATGTACTAAAATCACATATTTGCTTGATACGGTAGTAAAAAGTTACTAAGCTACAAAAAGTTCACTATGATGATGTTTTCGAACTGTGAAATTTAAGTTTTATCTTACCTTGGTAGTGTTTGGAAGTGTTTGAGTCCTATTAAAAGTGTCTCCTTCATTAATGCTGATTAGTTCTGCATCTGACAGTGGAAAGGTCGAAGGAAACACAACTACATCACTCTTTATTGTGTCTGAACTAAAACACACGTCGTACTGTTGTGTGGATTTAGAGAAGGACCAGCTTCCGTCTGGATGTGTGCTGATCACTGGAGCGCTGTACCTGCTGAAACTGCTGTCTGTCCTGTAGCATTTAACTGCTATCAAACCCACCAGACTCAGTAAAAAGATGACTGATACTGAGACAATAGCGATGAGCAGATACAGATTCAGATCCGAAAAACTCTCCAGAATAAACACATTTACAGTCGCGTTACTGCTCAGAGGAGGAACACCGGAGTCTGTTGCCATAACTTGAAACTGAAATATTTTTGTTTCTTCGTAATTAAATGATTGCAAACTGAATATTTCTCCACTTAAAGAGTTTATATTTATCAGTGTTGTTATAGGAACACTGGAGCTGGAACTTTCTGACAGTGAATATGAAAGTTCTGCATTTTCACCAGTGTCTGAATCATCAGCGGACACTTTTGTCATGAGACCTCCAGCTTGACCATTCTCACTTAGAAAAGCGTTAATAACTGGTGCTGGGAAATGTGGAGCATTGTCATTAACATCAGAGATATGTAGAGTTATAACAGTGCTGCTGGAAAGAGACGGAGTTCCTTCATCTGCAGCTGTAATTGTGATGTTATACAGAGAAGCGCTCTCTCTGTCCAGAGGTCCATCTACCACTAGAGAATAATGATTGTTATATGACGTCTCCAGTTTGAAAGGAAACGAGCCTTTCAGAGCACAGTGTACAATGCCGTTTTTACCTCCATCTTTATCAGACACTGTGACTAAAGCTACAGCAGTTCCTGACTTTGTGTCTTCTTTCACACTTTCCAACAGAGAAGTCACAATTATCTCTGGTGCATTATCATTTTCATCCATAACTTCTATTAAAACTTTACATTGTGTGCTCTTTGGTGGACTGCCTTTATCTCTCGCCTGAACTCGCAATTCAATTGCAACATTTATCTCATGGTCTATTTGACCCTTCACAACAATGTCCCCAGTTTCAGGAACCACAGTGAATAGACTTTGCTTTTTTATGTTTCCATGTTCAGCTATTGAGTAAATAATGTCACTGTTGGTGCCCTCGTCCAAATCAGTAGCAGTCAAAGAGATGATTCTTGTACCAACAGAAACGTTTTCACTCACCTTTATCTTGTACAAAGGTTTGCTGAAGACAGGCTTGTTGTCGTTTATATCAATTACATTAACTATTACACTTAATGTGCCAGTCTTTGCAGGCTTTCCTCCATCAATCGCTGTCAGTACAAGAGGAATTACCGATTGTTTTTCGCGATCTAAAGGGTTTTGGAGCATTAATTCAGCAGACACACTCTGCTCTTCAGTTTGCACGTCAATAGAAAAGTGTTCATTCTTGCTCAGTTTGTAGTCTTTCAGTGTATTAATGCCAATGTCGTTATCTTCAGCTACAGGAAGATGAAATCTCTCCCCTGGAACAACATCCTCTGTAATGTTTATCGTTATAACGCTGTCCACAAAATATGGAGCAATATCATTAACATCCAGAACATTTATTTCAATTCGATACAGGCTATGAGGATTTTGAACAACAGCCTCCAAATTAAGAGCACACTGCTGAAGATCGAAGCATAACTCCTCCCGGTCAATTCTTTCATTCACAAACAACGCTCCCGTTTTTAAATCCAAATCGAAATATTTCCTGTTGGATCCAGACACAAGCTGCAAGATACGAGATTCCAGAACACTGATCTTGAGATCCTTTGCTATATTTCCGACAACAGTTCCCTTATTTACTTCCTCCGAGACCGAATAGACAATCTTGCCGCATGAAGATCGCCATAAACAAAAATGCAGAGCTGTTTTGACGCACAGATATCTTAAGCTTTCCATAACCGTTTCTTCAAAGCCTCAAATATTAATCCGTTTAAAAAACGCAGTTTTTTTTTGTCTCGTTGCTGCCAGGACATTAGTCTCTGAAGCCTGTATAATACCTTATCAATTCCACATGACTACAGTATATACGGTTGCTCTTCCACTGTAAGGGAGGAGCCTCATTTTAATAAAAGGAGTGCTTTAAATTCGTGGTCTGCAGCGACATCGCGCGTTTTAACTGCATAATTATTTAAGATATTTTATTTAAATTGCAATTTACCAGAGTATAAATGTATTCTTTAAAGAATGGGATTTGTTAATTGCAAAGTATAAATGCAATCAACACACTTACGTCTGTAAATATCCCCAGCACTTGTTAAAAAGGGAATACATTCTGTTGGTTGTAGGAATCAGACAAAATAAAATGTATCTACATCTAACCGAGATGACCAAAATGTACGGAAAGAAAAGCGAGGACGAAATGTTCATTGTCCATGGTGCTGAAAACTGTTATAGGATAACACCACCTTAAGACTTCGATATTGTCTTTGTTATTCATAAAGCGCATTTTATTGCATTTTGTCTACCACCATTTATTTATACTTGTCTTTTTTTCTGTCACTTAATAATAGCAACGACGACAAAGGCAATGGAATTCAGTTCAGCGAAATTAATTAAAAGAAGCGACAGCAACAGCTTGACTCAAATCCAACGTAATTTCAAATCCAACGCATCAACTACTAAAACAATAAATGAGTAAATAAATAACAAATATACATACTTACATAAATCTCCATAGAATTGAATTCTAACTTTTTTTTAACACAACTAGGTTTCCAAAATCTTCTTACCTTCTCAGTGCTCGGAAGAGTTTGGGTTCGTGTAAAAGTATCTTCTCCATTAATGCTGATCAACTCCGCGTCTGCTGGCGGAAATGACGAGGGGAACACGACTACATCACTCTTTATTGTGTCGGAACCTAAACACACGTCGTACTGTTGTGTGGATTTAGAGAAGGACCAGCTTCCGTCTGGATGTGTGCTGATCACTGGAGCGCTGTACCTGCTGAAACTGCTGTCTGTCCTGTAGCATTTAACTGCTATCAAACCCACCAGACTCAGTAAAAAGATGACTGATACTGAGACAATAGCGATGAGCAGATAAAGATTCAGATCTGAAAAACTCTCCTCTTTAACAGGAACTTCTGTGAATGATGTCTTTATGTCATCCAGACTCTCAACAACCACAACATCCATGGACATAGTCGCTGAGAGTGATGGCTCTCCATTATCAGACACTGTGATAAGAAGTGGGTGAGTTTTTAATTCATTGTCACTCATTCGTCTTTTAGTCCTTATTTCTCCAGTGCTGCTTCCAATGCGGAAGAGATTCGTTCCTTTGGGTTCAGTTAGATGATAAGACAGAAGTGCGTTATATCCAGAGTCAGCATCAACAGCTCTGATCTTGGCTACAAAGTATCCCGCTTCAGCAGAGTAGGGAATGTTCTCACTATTAACTGATCCAGGTTCAGAATAAGGCGGTAAAATAACCGGACTGTTGTCATTCTCATCCAGAATAAACACATTTACAGTGGCGTTACTGCTCAGAGGAGGAACACCGGAGTCTGTTGCCATAACTTGAAACTGAAATCTCTTTGTTTCTTCATGATTAAATGACTGTAAACTGAATATTTCTCCACTTAAAGAGTTTATATTTATCAGTGTTGTTATAGGAACACTGGAGCTGGTACTGTCTAACAGTGAATATGAAAGTTCTGCGTTTTCCCCAGTGTCTGAATCATCAGCGGACACTTTTGTCACAAGACCTCCAGCTTGACCATTCTCACTTAGAAAAGCGTTAATGACGGGTGCTGGGAAATGTGGAGCATTGTCATTAACATCAGAGATATGTAGAGTTATAACAGTGCTGCTGGAAAGAGACGGAGTTCCTTCATCTGCAGCTGTAATTGTGATGTTGTACAGAGAAACACTCTCTCTGTCCAGAGGTCCATCTACCACTAGAGAATAATGATTGTTGTATGAAGTTTCCAGTTTGAAAGGCAACGAGCCGTTCAGAGCACAGTGTACAATGCCATTTTTACCCCCATCTTTATCAAACACTGTTACCAAAGCAACTGCAGTTTCTGAATTTGTGTCTTCTTTCACACTCTCCAGAAGAGAAGTCATAGTTATTTCTGGTGCATTGTCATTTTCATCCACAACTTCTATTAAAATTTTACATTGTGTGCTTTTTGGTGGGCTGCCTTTATCTTTCGCTTGAACTCGTAACTCAATCGCTGGATTTTCCTCGTAATCTATTTGCCCTATTACAACAATATCTCCAGTTTCGGGGATAATGGTAAATAGGTCTTGCTTCTTCACATGACCCACAATCGAGTACTGAATTTCGCGGTTTATTCCTTCATCCAAATCAGAAGCAAACACAGATACAATTGTAGTACCAGTAGCAACATTTTCCCTCAATTTGACTTTGTAAAGAGGTTGACTAAACACTGGATTATTGTCATTAACATCCATGACGTTTATAAAAATATTTAATGTTCCCGATTTAGGTGGCTTTCCTCCATCTACTCCAGTGAGAACTAACTTAATTGTTGCTTGTTTCTCTCGATCTAAAGCTTTGTTCAGCACTAACTCAGCAGACACACTCTGGTCTTCACTCTGTGTATCTAGACTGAAATGTTCATTCGGACTCAGTTTGTATTCTTTCAGCGAATTACTGCCAACATCAGAGTCCTCGGCTACAGGGAGAGGAAATCTCTCTCCAGGGCTTGCGTTTTCACTGATATTCACAGTAAATTCTTTAACAGGAAAATGTGGCGCATTGTCGTTTATATCCAAGATCTTAATCTCCACTCTGTAAAGACGATGAGGATTTTTAGCAAGGGCCTCTATATTCAAAGAGCATTTCTGATTCGACAAACATAATTCTTCGCGGTCAATTCTTTCATTAACAAACAGAGCGCCAGTTTTCAGATTTACATCAAAATACTTCTTATTTGATCCAGACACAATCTCAAACATACGAGATTCCAGTTCATGAACATTCAAGTTCAGGTCTCTCGCTATATTCCCAACAACTGTCCCCTTATTTACCTCTTCCGGTACGGAATAGACGATCTGA
>NW_015656630.1:3253019-3254076 GCF_001515625.1 Sinocyclocheilus rhinocerous
TCTTTCAGCGAATTACTGCCAACATCAGAGTCCTCGGCTACAGGGAGAGGAAATCTCTCTCCAGGGCTTGCGTTTTCACTGATATTCACAGTAAATTCTTTAACAGGAAAATGTGGCGCATTGTCGTTTATATCCAAGATCTTAATCTCCACTCTGTAAAGACGATGAGGATTTTTAGCAAGGGCCTCTATATTCAAAGAGCATTTCTGATTCGACAAACATAATTCTTCGCGGTCAATTCTTTCATTAACAAACAGAGCGCCAGTTTTCAGATTTACATCAAAATACTTCTTATTTGATCCAGACACAATCTCAAACATACGAGATTCCAGTTCATGAACATTCAAGTTCAGGTCTCTCGCTATATTCCCAACAACTGTCCCCTTATTTACCTCTTCCGGTACGGAATAGACGATCTGAGCAAAAGCAGAATCCAGCAAAAAAAGGGAAAATATAAATCCGCATTTGAAATATCCCTTAAAAACCATGATGGTCATTCACAAGTGGCCTGACGACAGAAAAAATGTAAACACGAGTATTTCTCTTTTGCATTCAGGAAACACGAGACGAAATAGAAACCATCATGTCTGAAAAGCAGAGACACTAACACCAAGATTTTGAGAGAGAGAGGGAGAGAGGCTTCAGAGTAAAGACTAAAACCTTTATCTGACGGTCTGTAGTGACACCATGTGCTAAAACTATGCCATAGTCTACTAGAAAAATTCTACTTGCAAAAGATTTAAAGTGAGAAATAACAATGTATTGGGATGACACAACAGCAACAATAATATTCAAAGTAATCCAATACAAAAGCGAAGCAAAAATACACCAAGATATAATGTTACTTAGCAGCCTCAACACTTGAATAATCGAATAAGACGGCAAACAATGTCGTCCAAAAGAAGCACGTGAAGCATATTAAGATAAATGCAAACTCTGTAAAAATCAGTGGTCGATTAACAGTTCATAACATAATGTTATTACAAAATAATGATCAGCTAAAAAAGCTGCACAGTAAAACTGTGAATAAGGTCAAAGGTTTTAATATTTAATATCG
>NW_015656630.1:3254127-3258687 GCF_001515625.1 Sinocyclocheilus rhinocerous
AAGCATTCAGGATCGTAAGTTTTAATAATAATAATAATAATAATAATAATAATAATAATAATAATAATAATAATAATAATAATAATAATAATAATAATAATAATAATAATAATAATAATAATAATAATAATAATAATAATAATAATAATAATAATAATAATAATAATAATAATAATAATAATAATAATAATAATAATAATAGAGATTGATATTCGTTTTCGGCTTTTCATTTTGCATTTTAATTGCCTATCATGTGCGTCTTCTTGACATAGAGAATTTTCTGTTTTATATATTATTTCAATTGTATTAATTTTAAATACAAAGCGTTCAATTTGAAGCACGAAAATGTAAAAACATAAAACATCCACCAGACAGATCCAGATTAATCCAACACAGTCTCTTGAAAATTCATGACTGTTTTACGTTTTGGCAAATTGGCGACATTTGTACAACCTACGTACGCCCCACTGAGGGTTGTGTTTAGAGGTGCAACTTCATGTTTACTTTATATAACAATTTCCACGTTTTCATTCGAATCACAATAAATTGCAACTTGCTTGTGATATCCTTAGGCCTAAATTTTCTCGTGATAACAGGTTAGATTAATCATTGTCCGTATTCGAAGGCCACAAGGCATAAGAACAAAGATTAAAAAATCAAGTTTCATCAAAACCAAAAAATAAATAAATAAAAATACGTGAAGTGAAAAATAAAACAGCAACTTGGTTGATAGCAAAACGATTATTTAGCATGTATCGGAATTAATCGCGGACAGTAATTCAGAACAATAATTCAGCTCGAAAAATGTATCATTCAGCAAAAGTTTTCAACATGTCTTACCTTCCCAGTGGTAGGAAGAGTTTGTGTGCGCGTAAAAGTATCTTCTCCATTAATGCTGATCAGTTCTGCGTCTGCTGGCGGAAATGACGAGGGGAAAACGACTACATCACTCTTTATTGTGTCGGAACTAAAACACACGTCGTACTGTTGTGAGGATTTAGAGAAGGACCAGCTTCCGTCTGGATGTGTGCTGATCACTGGAGCGCTGTACCTGCTGAAACTGCCGTCTGTCCTGTAGCATTTAACTGCTATCAAACCCACCAGACTCAGTAAAAAAATGACTGATACTGAGACAATAGCGATGAGCAGATACAGATTCAGATCCGAAAAACTCTCCTCTTTAACAGGAACTTCTCTGAATGATGTCTTTATGTCATCCAGACTCTCAACAACCACAACATCCATGGACATAGTCGCTGAGAGTGATGGCTCTCCATTATCAGACACTGTGATAAGAAGTGGGTGAGTTTTTAAGTCATTGTCACTCATTCGTCTCTTAGTCCTTATTTCTCCAGTGTTGCGTCCAATGCGGAAGAGATTCGTTCCTTTGGGTTCAGTTAGATGATAAGACAGAAGTGCGTTATATCCAGAGTCAGCATCAACAGCTCTGATCTTGGCTACAAAGTATCCCGCTTCAGCAGAGTAGGGAATGTTCTCACTATTAACTGATCCAGGTTCAGAATAAGGCGGTAAAATAACCGGACTGTTGTCATTCTCATCCAGAATAAACACATTTACAGTCGCATTACTGCTCAGAGGAGGAACACCAGAGTCGGTTGCCATAACTTGAAACTGGAATCGTTTTGTTTCTTCGTGATTAAATGATTGCAAACTGAATATTTCTCCACTTAAAGAGTTTATATTTATCAGTGTTGTTATAGGAACACTGGAGCTGGAACTTTCTAACAGTGAATATGAAAGTTCTGCGTTTTCTCCAGTGTCTGAATCACCAGCGGACACTTTTGTAACGAGACCTCCAGCTTGACCATTCTCACTTAGAAAAGCGTTAATAATAGGTGCTGAAAAATGTGGTGCATTGTCATTAACATCAGAGATATGTACAGTTATAACAGTGCTGCTGGAAAGAGACGGAGTTCCTTCATCTGCAGCTGTAATTGTGATGTTGTACAGAGAAACACTCTCTCTGTCCAGAGGTCCATCTACCACTAGAGAATAATGATTGTTATATGACGTCTCCAGTTTGAAAGGAAACGAGCCTTTCAGAGCACAGTGCACAATGCCATTTTTACCCCCATCTTTATCAGACACTGTGACTAAAGCAACTGCGGTTCCTGACGTTGTGTCTTCTTTCACACTTTCCAGCAGAGGAGTAACATTTATCTCTGGTGCATTATCATTTTCATCCATAATTTCTATTAAAACTTTACAATGTGTGCTCTTTGGTGGGCTGCCTTTATCTTTCGCTTGAACTCGTAACTCAATGGTAGGATTCTCTTCGTAATCAATTTGCCCTTTTACAACAATATCTCCAGTTTCGGGGATAATGGAAAAAATGTCTTTTCTCTTGCCATGACCAACAAATGAATACAGAATTTCACTGTTTATGCCTTCATCTAAATCAGAGGCAAACACAGATAAAACTTTTGTTCCACCAGCAACATTTTCCTTTAGTTTGACTTTGTAAAGAGGTTGACTAAACACTGGATTATTATCATTATTATCCATTATGGTTATAATAATATTTACCGTCCCCGATTTAGGTTGCTTTCCTCCATCTACTCCAGTGAGAACTAACTTAATTGTTGCTTGTTTCTCTCGATCTAAAGCTTTGTTCAGCACTAACTCAGCAGACACACTCTGGTCTTCACTCTGTGTATCTAGACTGAAATGTTCATTCGGACTCAGTTTGTATTCTTTCAGCGAATTACTGCCAACATCAGAGTCCTCGGCTACAGGGAGAGGAAATCTCTCTCCAGGGCTTGCGTTTTCACTGATATTCACAGTAAATTCTTTAACAGGAAAATGTGGCGCATTGTCGTTTATATCCAAGATCTTAATCTCCACTCTGTAAAGACGATGAGGATTTTTAGCAAGGGCCTCTATATTCAAAGAGCATTTCTGATTCGACAAACATAATTCTTCGCGGTCAATTCTTTCATTAACAAACAGAGCGCCAGTTTTCAGATTTACATCAAAATACTTCTTATTTGATCCAGACACAATCTCAAACATACGAGATTCCAGTTCATGAACATTCAAGTTCAGGTCTCTCGCTATATTCCCAACAACTGTCCCCTTATTTACCTCTTCCGGTACGGAATAGACGATCTGAGCAAACGCAGAATCCAACAAAAAAAGGAAAAATATCAATCCACACTCGAAATATCCCAAAAAGCCCATGATGGTCATTTGCAACTGGCTCGTGAACAGAAAAAAATATAAACGCGAGAGAATCTAATAGTTTTCTTTGCATTCAGAAAACACGAGACGAAATAGAGATCATCATGTCTCAACTGCAAATGCACTAATACCAAGATTCTGAGAGAGAGAGAGAGAGAGAGAGAGAGAGAGAGAGAGAGAGAGAGAGAGATGGCGAGAGAGAGAGGCGCCAGAGTAAAGACTAAACTTTTATCTTACGGTCTGTATTGACATCATGTGCTGAAACTATGCCATAACCTACTAGAAAAATTATATTTACAAAAACGTTAAAGTGAGAAACAACAGTGACACAACAACAATAGTAATATTCAAAGTAATCCAATGCAGAAAAGCAAAGCAAAAATACACCACCGAATATTATTATTTAGGCTACTAGCAGCATCAACACATGAAAAATCTAATAAGACGGGAAACAAACAGACTGTCATCCAAAAGAAAGAAAGTGAAGCATGTTACGATAGAATGCAAATTCTGTAAAAAGCAGTGGTCGATTAACAGGTCATAAAATAACTTTGTTACAACAAAATAATGACCTACTGAGAGAGCTGCAATGTGATACGGTGAATAGGCCAGAGGTTTTAATATCATAGAGGAAAAACACGTCTGGAAAGTTGAGTTGATGAAGCATTCAAGGCTGTAATTGCACGTTTTATTATTATTAGTAGTAGTAGTAGTAGTAGTAGTAGTAGTAGTAAAAAGACGTAGTATTAAATGTATTAAAAATATACTTGAAATTCAAGTAGTATGTTTATAATACATTTGTATTCCCAACATGCTTATTTGAAGTGCAATAAAAATATATTGAATTGCATTTTAATATATTATGAGCTCACCCCAGAGAGCTTCGCATATAAAATATGATGTGCGTGCAAATGTCTCTTGAATGTGAATATAAGTCTAAATTTAAACAGTATTATATAGAGTGGTCGCCGATGGTGTCTCTTTAGGGCACTTGGAGGAAACCACGCAACTCATATGGATTACTTTGGCGATGTTTTTTTGCGATTTCAACTTTTTGAAACGTGAACATCTTTGGTGAATCTTCTTTCATCGGAGGGACATAAATCTCAGATTTTTATTAAAATATCTCAGCTTTTCTTTTGAAGATGAACGAAAGTCTTAGATGGTTTGGAGCATCTTAAGGGTGAGTGATGACAGAATTCAAATTGTTTTGGGGGAACTATGAAATTAATTAGAAAATATAGCAGTATGTTCTTATTTTTACCAGCTTCTGCAAGCGTGTATGGCGTCTGGCTTTTGGAACCTCACTGTGACTTCAGGTAAGATTTAATTAACCTTATTTGTCTGTGCCAGTCCTGT
>NW_015656630.1:3261731-3275494 GCF_001515625.1 Sinocyclocheilus rhinocerous
GTGACTTCAGGTAAGATTTAATTAACGTTATTTGTCTGTGCCAGTCGTGTTTTTGACATGCATTGGCAGAAAAAAAATAATAAAATAAATTAGTCATTATAACATGTACAACATTAACATTCTTTTATTTGCAAAATGAAGTTGTCTAAGCTGCCTTCGCCACATCCTGCCATCATCCCCGCACTTTTGCCTCTCACCATCCCTACGCCATCTCCTTGTCCACCTCCAAAACCCCCTCCATCCCTCCCTATTCTGTTGCTTGAACTTTATCATCTTCAGTCTTTGCACACGCACAGCTATTCACTTTGTTTTTCAGTCTTTTTTATGTATTTTTTTTCTTCAGAAAATTGCATTGTAATTTTTATTTATTCATTGAT
Source organism: Sinocyclocheilus rhinocerous (assembly GCF_001515625.1). Lineage (NCBI taxonomy): Eukaryota > Metazoa > Chordata > Actinopteri > Cypriniformes > Cyprinidae > Sinocyclocheilus > Sinocyclocheilus rhinocerous. The sequence continues at coordinate 3,262,109 of NW_015656630.1, forward strand.
GTAAAATTCTGTACTTTTTAGTGAGGCCGGTATAACTGAAATGTTCTACAAATGGAAAAGATAGCTCTGCCATAGCTTTTCAGTCTTTTTTTATTTATATTTTTTTATAATGTATTAAAATGTACTTGAGTATGTCTGTAGTAATACAAATATACTATAAACATACTTGTATTTCAAGTGCATTTTTAATACATTTAATAGTATGTTTTGTTTTGTTTTTCACCAAAGTATATATGCTGCTGTCCTTTTTTAGTGTACTTTATGAATATTTGTAATGTACACAACAATATATAATACATTAAAGTGTTCTAGATATCAAAGTGTGTGCGTGTGTGTGTATATACTGAAAAAAGCAGCTTTATAATATACTAGTAGTGTAAGGCTAATGCATTTCCAATGAGCTGAAATACAACTGAAATGTACTTGAAGTACATTAAAACAATGCTTCAAATATACTCTAACTGTAGTTCATGAAGTATTAAAAGGACATTTTAAATGTATTTTAAGAAATACACTTAAATTGCACTAAATATACTTAAAGTGGTTCCAATTTAAAACAATTTCAATATATTAAATATATTACAAATAGATTAAAATCCAACTTAAACATATCTTGAAATACACTTAATATACTTAAAGTTGTTTCAAAATAATACATTTAATATGCACTTAGTATAGTATAATTTAAATATAGTAAGTATGTCTGAAAAAGCACAATTTAAATATATTTCTTTTTCACCTGGGTAGTATTAGTAGTATTAGTAGTAGTAATAGAGATTAGTCTTCGTTTTCGCCGCTGCATCTTGTATTTTAATTTTAATTTCCTATTATTGCCTATCATGTGCGTTTTCTTGACACAGCCTATAGATGTTCTGTTTCGTAATTGTTTTTTTTATTTTTTTATTAGGCTACATTAGTTTTAAACACAGTGTTTAATCTAATGCATTAAAATGTGAAAAACATTTTAAAACATCCTCCAGACAGACCCGATTAATTTAACACAGTCTCATGAAAATTCGCATCTATTACAGGTTTTTGGCAAATTAGCGACATTTCTACAGCATGCTTATGCCACACTGAGGGATGTAGTTAGGCTTGCAGCTTACTTTTTATTATAAATTGCACGTTTTCCTTAGAATCACATTTTGCAAATTCGTAAGAAACTACAACTTGCTTGCAACATCCTTTAAGTGCCTAAGATTTCTCGTGATAACTGGTTGAATTGATCAAAGTACGTTATTCAAAGACCATAAAAGAGCCTAAATTAAAATTTAAATGAATCAAAACAAATTTAAAATAGGTTAATTGAAAACAAGACAGCCACGTGGTAAATACCAAACCCACTGTTATGGCAACTGTTAAGAATTAATTTCGAACAGTTGAGAACAATAATTCACCTCGAAAAATTAATTATTCAACAAAAAATCCCAACGATCTTACCTTCCCAGTAGGAAGAGTTTGTGTGCGCGTAAAAGTATCTTCTCCATTAATGCTGATCAGTTCTGCATCTGCTGGCGGAAATGGCGAGGGGAACACGACTACATCACTCTTTATTGTGTCGGAACTAAAACACACGTCGTACTGTTGTGTGGATTTAGAGAAGGACCAGCTTCCGTCTGGATTGAGTTAGAATTTACTGTAACCCGTTTCAGTTCATCTGTATTTCCATGTCCAACAAATGAATATTGAATTTCACTGTTGATGCCCTCATCCAAATCACTGGCAGAAACAATAATAATTTTGGCTCCAATCATTGTGTTTTCTTTCACTTTAACTTTGTACAAAGGTTTGCTAAAAATAGGTTTATTATCGTTTACATCCATGACGTCAACAATAACATTCAGTGTTCCAGATTTAGGAGGTTTTCCTCCGTCAATAGCGGTGAGTATTAAGTGAATAACAGCTTGTTTTTCTCTGTCTAAAGCTTTCTGTAGTACTAAATCAGCAGATATACTCTGTTGACCGCTATGAATATCTAAAGAAAAATATTCATTTGAACTGAGTTTGTATTCTTTTAGAGAATTACTGCCAACATCTGAATCTTTTGCAATTGGTAGAGGAAATCTTTCCCCCAAATTTGCATCCTCTGTAACATTGAGAATATAATTGCTGTCCAGAAAAAATGGAGCATTGTCATTGATATCCAAAATTATAATTTCAAGCCGATAAAATCTGTGAGGATTTTGAGCAAGAGCCTCTAAATTTAACGCACATTTCTGATTGCTGCCACACAACTCCTCGCGATCAATCCGGTCTTTGACAAACAGCGAGCCCGTTTTCACATTTACATCAAAATACTTTGCATTTGATCCTGCAGGCATAATCTGAAACATGCGTGTTTCTAGTTCCTGAGCACTGATCTTCAGGTCTTTTGCTATATTCCCGATCACAGTTCCCTTATTTACCTCCTCGGAGACGGAATAGACAATCTGGCCAAGCGAAGATTCCCATAAAGACAGAAGTACAACGATCCAGAAGCTGTAATATTTTGTAACATCCATTCTTGTGCAGCAGAATGTCCTGCGATTATTTACTGTAAAAACGATTGAAACAACTAAACAGACCTCTGTCGAAACAATCCGACAATACGACGCAGTAATACTATAAGCCTTGGTTATTTACACGCCTTCAACGCATTTCCTCTTGTTCTGATGCTGTAAAGGAGGAGCTCAGATCAATCTCAAAGTCATGGTCTGCAGTGCCACCGCGTGTTGTAAAAGTGGAGAGACAATGAGATTCTACCTCATATAGTTTTCTATAAAAGAAAAAGTGAACTAAAGGTATCACCATACTCAAACAGTAAAACATACACATTCGTGTCGACTCAATTATTACTAATCAACAAAAACAAGTAATAATAAATGAATTAATTAAAAGACTACGTGCTGTGTATTTAAGCACATATGTACCTTGAGAAGGAAAATACGGCACTATTGCTGTCCATGGTCCTGGAGTGGTTTTGTTCTTTAAATACGAAATATTACAGATGAGCAATGAAAATGTATGATATCACATGGTAATTGTTACAACATAAAAAGAAAGAAAGAAAGAAATAAAGAAAGAAACAGTCATTAAATATAGACTGTCGTATAGTGTACAAAATCCAAGTCAAAGAGAAATTAGAAACGCAGTAGGCTACAAGCAAAACAAACTTTAAGATGAAAACAAAGCTGCACAGTGATACGAATAAACATACGTCATAGTCACGAGATGCCGAAATAATTTCCAAAACTAAAATGTGTCATTTGAACAACTAGTGAAACATTAAAGCAATATTTCGACTTTGTGAATCGCGTCCAGTATTTTACTTATCTTTTGTTTGGGTAAGCGTTAAATTTTTATTTTTAAATACTTAAAATAAAATTTCATTTTTAGTTCATAATAATTTATTTATTTTATAAACATCTAAACTTTATAAACATATAAACCAAGAAAACAAAAACAAAAAACAGTTAAAATAGCTTAGAAATAAATCTAATTAATAGTTACTCAAATGTTAATTTTACAAAACAGGTGCGGTAAAAGTGAAATGCAATACAGAAGCAAATGACAATATCTTACCTTCTCAGTGCTTGGAAGGGTTTGCGTGCGCGTAAAAGTACCTTACTTAGAAAAGCGTTAATGACGGGTGCTGGGAAATGTGGAGCATTGTCATTAACATCAGAGATATCTAGAGTTATAACAGTGCTGCTGGAAAGAGACGGAGTTCCTTCATCTGCAGCTGTAATTGTGATGTTATACAGAGAAGCACTCTCTCTGTCCAGAGGTCCATCTACCACTAGAGAATAATGATTGTTATATGACGTCTCCAGTTTGAAAGGAAACGAGCCTTTCAGAGCACAGTGTACAATGCCGTTTTTACCTCCATCTTTATCAGACACTGTGACTAAAGCAACTGCGGTTCCTGACGTTGTGTCTTCTTTCACACTTTCCAGCAGAGGAGTAACATTTATCTCTGGTGCATTATCATTTTCATCCATAACTTCTATTAGCACTTTACATTGTGTGCTCTTTGGGGAATTGCCTCTGTCTCTTGCACGAACTCGCAATTCAATAGCAGCATTCTCCTCGAAGTCAATATGTCCTTTTACAACAATGTCTCCTGTCTCGGGGATAATGGTAAACAAGTTTTGCTTCTTTCCATGATCCACAAATGAGTACACAATGTCACTGTTTATGCCTTCATCCAAATCAGAAGCAAACACAGATAAAACTTTAGTACCAGCAGAAACATTTTCTTTTAGTTTAACTTTGTAAAGATGTTGACTAAACACTGGGTTATTATCATTAATATCCATTACCTTTATAATAATATTTAACGCTCCCGATTTAGGTGGTTTTCCTCCATCTACACCGGTTAGCACTAACTTAATTGTCGCTTGTTTCTCTCGATCTAAAGCCTTATTCAGCACTAACTCAGCAGACACACTCTGGTCTTCACTCTGTGTCTCTAGACTGAAATGTTCATTCGGACTCAGTTTGTACTCTTTCAGCGAATTATTGCCAACATCAGAGTCCTCGGCCACAGGGAGAGGAAATCTCTCTCCTGGACTTGCATTTTCGGTAATATTCATAGTAAATTCTTTAACAAGAAAATGTGGCGCATTGTCGTTTATATCCAAGATCTTAATCTCCACCCTGTAAAGATGGTGAGGATTTTTAGCGAGGGCCTCTATATTCAAAGAGCATTTCTGATTCGACACGCATAACTCCTCACGGTCAATTCTGTCATTAACAAACAGAACGCCAGTTTTCAGATTTACGTCAAAATACTTCTTATTTGATCCAGTCACAATCTCAAGCATACGAGATTCCAGTTCGTGAACATTTATGTTCAGGTCTTTCGCTATATTCCCAACATCTGTCCCTTTATTTACCTCTTCCGGTACGGAATAGAAGATTTGAGCAGACGCAGAATCCAGCAAAGAAAGGAAAAATATAAATCCACACTCGAAATATCCCATTAAGACCATGATGACCATTCACAAGTGGCTTGGTGGCATAAAAAAAGGTAAACGCGAGAGAATCCAGTATTTTTCTTTTGCATTCAGGAAACACGAGACGAAATAGAAACCATCATGTCTCAACGACAGATACACTGAAGCTTCGGTCTCAGAACCTTGGTATTAGAGTAGGCTAGTCTATAACCCTTTAACTGACGGTCTGCAGTGACACCACGTGCTGAAATTATGCCATAACAGGAGTATTCCATTTCCAATTCCATTCCAAATCCATAGAAACACATGATGCTTTCGGAACGAAATTACACCACTAAATACAAACCAAAATTAACCAAGACTAAAAATAAAAGTATAATAAATCATAATAATCGTACCGTGCCAGAAATGGAGAATTACATGTAAAATACCTCAGAAATGTAAAATTTTCACGCTAGAATACGTATTAATGTTCTACTGTCCATGGTGCTGATCGATGACACAGCGTCACACTATAGTTGAGTCAACCACAAAAAACAAAACATATTTCGAAACTGTCAATTGATTTATGGTCAAATTAGTAGTAATTATGTCAGATCTCTCGCCTGAACTCGCAGTTCAATTGCAGGGTGTTCCTCGTAATCAATCTGACCTTGAACAACAATTTCCCCCGTATTAAAATTTATGTTAAACAGGTTAATTTCATCGGTATTTCCATGAAATGAATATTGAATGTCACTGTTGATGCCCTCATCCAAATCACTGGCAGAAACAGAAACTAGTTTGGTTCCAATTGGTGTGTTTTCCTTCACTTTAACTTTGTACAAAGGTTTGCTGAAAATAGGCTTATTATCATTTACATCCATGACATTAACAACAACATTCAGTGTTCCAGATTTAGGAGGTTTTCCTCCGTCAATAGCGATGAGTATTAAGTGAATAACAGCTTGTTTCTCTCTGTCTAAAGCTTTCTGTAGCACTAATTCAGCCAACATACTCTTTTGCCCACTGTGAACAACTATAGAAAAATATTCATTTGAACTGAGATTGTAGTCTTTCAGAGAATTACTGCCAACATCTGAATCTTTTGCAGTTGGAAGAAGAAATCTGTCCCCTTCATTTGCGATCTCTGTAACATTGAGAATATAGGTGCTGTCCGGAAAAAATGGAGCATTGTCATTCATATCTATAATTATAATTTCAAGCCGATAAAGTCTGTGAGGATTTTGAGCAAGAGCCTCTAAATTTAACGCACATTTCTGATTGCTGCCACACAACTCCTCGCGATCAATCCGGTCGTTGACAAACAGCGAGCCCGTTTTCACATTTACATCAAAATACTTTGCATTTGATCCTGCAGGCATAATCTGAAACATGCGTGTTTCTAAAGATTCTGTAACATCCATGATTGTGCAGCAGAATGTCCTGCGATTATTTACTGTAAAAACGATTGAAACAACTAAACAGACCTCTGTCGAAACAATCCGACAATACGACGCAGTAATACTATAAGCCTTGGTTATTTACACGCCTTCAACGCATTTCCTCTTGTTCTGATGCTGTAAAGGAGGAGCTCAGATCAATCTCAAAGTCATGGTCTGCAGTGCCACCGCGTGTTGTAAAAGTGGAGAGACAATGAGATTCTACTTCATATAGTTTTCTATAAAAGAAAAAGTGAACTAAAGGTATCACCATACTCAAACAGTAAAATATAATAATTCGTGTCGACTCAATCATTACTAATCAGCAACAAATAATAATAAATAAACGAATTAACTAAAAACGTCACTTTCGCTGTCCGTGGTACTGAAGTGATTTACAAAATACTACAGTTAAGCAGTAAAAAAAATAAAGAAACAAAGAGTAGTATGATATCACAAGGTAATGTTACAACATAGAAAGAACGAAAGGAAGAAAGAAAGGAAGGAAGAAAGAAAGAAAGAAAGAAAGAAAGTATACACTTAAAAGCCAAGTCAAAGAGAAATTAGAAACGCAGTACAAGCAAATCACACTTTAAGATGAAAACAAAGCTGCACAGTGATACGAATAAAAATACGCCAGAGCCACGAGATGCCGAAATAACTTGCAAAACTAAAACGTATCATCTTAACAACTAGCGAAAAATTAAAGCAATATGTCGACTTTGTCAATAGCGTCCAGTGTTTTACTTATCTTTTGTTTGGGTAGCCTACACGTATTTTTTTATTATTATTTTTAAATAATTTAAAAAACTTAATTTTTTGTTCGTAATACTTTATTTGTTTTATAAAGGTCTAAACTTAAAAAAAGAAAGGGAAAAAAAACGCCTTAGAAAAAAATCTAATTAATCGTTTTTCAAATGTTAATTTTACAAATCTAGGGTAAACGTAGAAGTGAAATGCACTACAGAAGCAAGTTACAATATCTTACCTTCTCAGTGCTTGGAAGGGTTTGCGTGCGCGTAAAAGTATCTTCTCCATTAATGCTGATCAACTCCGCGTCTGCTGGCGGAAATGGCGAGGGGAAAACGACTACATCACTCTTTATTATGTCTGAACTAAAACACACGTCGTACTGTTGTGTGGATTTAGAGAAGGACCAGCTTCCGTCTGGATGTGTGCTGATCACTGGAGCGCTGTACCTGCTGAAACTGCCGTCTGTCCTGTAGCATTTAACTGCTATCAAACCCACGAGACTCAGTAAAAAGATGACTGATACTGAGACAATAGCGATGAGCAGATACAGATTCAGCATGATTAAATGACTGTAAACTGAATATTTCTCCACTTAAATAGTTTATATTTATCAGTGTTGTTATAGGAACACTGGAGCTGGAACTTTCTAACAGTGAATATGAAAGTTCTGCGTTTTCACCAGTGTCTGAATCATCAGCGGACACTTTTGTAACGAGACCTCCAGCTTGACCATTCTCATTTAGAAAAGCGTTAATAACTGGTGCTGGGAAATGTGGAGCATTGTCATTAACATCAGAGATATGTAGAGTTATAACAGTGCTGCTGGAAAGAGACGGAGTTCACTGCAGTTCCCGGTTTTGCATCTTCTTTCACACTTTCCAGCAGAGGAGTCGTAACTATTTCTGGTACGTTGTCATTCTCATCCACAACTTCTATTAAAACTTTACAGTGTGTACTTTTTGGAGGAACGCCTTTATCTCTCGCCTGAACTCGCAGTTCAATTGCAGAGTCTTCTTCATAGTCAATTTGTCCTTGAACAGCAATTTCCCCTGATTTGGAATTAATTGTAAACCGGTTCGTTTCATCGGTATTTTCATGACCAAGAAATGAATACTGAATTTCACTGTTGATGCCCTCATCCAAATCACTGGCAGAAACAGAGATTATTTTGGTTCCGATCGGTGAGTTTTCCTTCACTTTAACTTTGTACAAAGGTTTTCTGAAAATAGGTTTATTATCGTTAACATCTATGACGTCAACAACAATACTCAATGTTCCAGATTTAGGAGGTTTTCCTCCGTCAATAGCGGTGAGTATTAAGTGAATAGCAGCTTGTTTCTCTCTGTCTAAAGCTTTCTGTAGCACTAATTCAGCCAACATACTCTTTTGCCCGCTATGAATATCTAAAGAAAAATATTCATTTGAACTGAGATTGTAGTCTTTCAGAGAATTACTGCCAACATCTGAATCTTTTGCAATTGGTAGAGGAAACCTGTCCCCCTCATTTGCAATCTCTGTAACATTAACAACATACGTGCTTTCTGGAAAAAAGGGAGCATTGTCATTCACATCCACGACTATAATTTCAAGCCGATAGAGTCTGTGAGGATTTTGAGCAAGAGCCTCTAAATTTAACGCACATTTCTGATTGCTGCCACACAACTCCTCGCGATCAATCCGGTCGTTGACAAACAGCGAGCCCGTTTTCACATTTACATCAAAATACTTTGCATTTGATCCTGCAGGCATAATCTGAAACATGCGTGTTTCTAGTTCCTGAGCACTGATCTTCAGGTCTTTTGCTATATTCCCGATCACAGTTCCCTTATTTACCTCCTCGGAGACGGAATAGACAATCTGGCCAAGCGAAGATTCCCATAAAGACAGAAATACAACGATCCAGAAGCTGTAATATGTTGTAACATCCATTCTTGTGCAGCAAAATGTCCTGCGATTATTTACTGTAAAAACGATTGAAACAACTAAACAGACCTCTGTCGAAACAATCCGACATCACGACGCAGAAGCTACTATAAGCCTTGGTTATTTACACGCCTTCAACGCATTTCCTCTTGTTCTGATGCTGTAAAGGAGGAGCGCCGATAACTCTCAAAGTCATGGTCTGCAGTGCCACCGCGTGTTGTAAAAGTGGAGAGACAATTATGTCACTTCATACATTTTTCTCTTAAACAAAGAGTGAGCCAAACTTATCACCTCCTAAATTAAGTCAAATCTAAGCCTTCAAATCTACGCAGTCATTACGAAACAAAAATAAAAAATGTAAATAGGATAGAATAGAATAGAATATGTTGAGAAGGAATATACGACGTCACTGACACTGTCCGTGGTACTGAAGTTTTTTTTGCTCTTTAAAAACAAAACAGGCTACTGTTAAGCCACGAAACAAACAAAAATCAACAAACAAACAGCAATATGGTATCAAAATGTAATTGTTCCAACATGCAAAAAAAAATATTTGAAATACAAAATAAATAAAAAATAAATAAATATACGCTGTCTTGCAGTGTACAAAACCAAAGTCACTGAGAAAGTAGAAACGCAATACAAGCAAATAACTATGTAAAATAACTATGTCATAAAATCCCAAAGCTGCACAGTGAAACGAATATATATGTACCAAGAGTCACGAGATGCTGGAATAACTCACAAAACTAAAATGTATCATCTCAACAACATGTGAAAAATTCGTGGAAATATTTCTTTTTTCCACTTTATCAACAGCATCCAGTATTTTACTTGTTAACATCAGTTTGGGTGTGCATGAACTTTTATTTTTAAACACTTGAAATATTGGGAGAAAAAAATAATTTCCTTCTATTTATTTTTAAACATCTAAACGAAAAAAAGATAAAAAAAATTTACATTAACGTTGCTTAAAAAAATGTACTTTTGTAAGTTAAATGCAGTAGAAGTGAACTAATATCCAATGTCTTACCTTCTCAGTGCTCGGAAGGGTTTGCGTGCGCGTAAAAGTATCTCCACTGTTAATGCTGATCAACTCCGCGTCTGCTGGAGGAAATGACGAGGGGAAAACGACTACATCACTCTTTATTGTGTCTGAACTAAAACACACGTCGTACTGTTGTGTGGATTTAGAGAAGGACCAGCTTCCGTCTGGATGTGTGCTGATCACTGGAGCGCTGTACCTGCTGAAACTGCCGTCTGTCCTGTAGCATTTAACTGCTATCAAACCCACGAGACTCAGTAAAAAGATGACTGATACTGAGACAATAGCGATGAGCAGATACAGATTCAGATCTGAAAAACTCTCCTCTTTAACAGGAACTTCTCTGAATGATGTCTTTATGTCATCCAGACTCTCAACAACCACAACATCCATGGACATAGTCGCTGAGAGTGATGGCTCTCCATTATCAGACACTGTGATAAGAAGTGGGTGAGTTTTTAAGTCATTGTCACTCATTCGTCTCTTAGTCCTTATTTCTCCAGTGCTGCTTCCAATGCGGAAGAGATTCGTTCCTTTGGGTTCAGTTAGATGATAAGACAGAAGTGCGTTATATCCAGAGTCAGCATCAACAGCTCTGATCTTGGCTACAAAGTATCCCGCTTCAGCAGAGTAGGGAATGTTCTCACTATTAACTGATCCAGGTTCAGAATAATCAGAATAAGTAACCGGACTGTTGTCATTCTCATCCAGAATAAACACATTTACTGTTAAGTTACTGCTTATACTGCTTAGACCTGAGTCTGTGGTCTGAACGACAAACTGAAATGACTTAAGGTCTTCGTAGTTAAATGATTGTTTACTGTACAAGTCTCCACTCTCACTATTTATGTCAATCATAGACACCAATGGAATGACAGTTTTGTCTCTGCTAATTATATTATACGAAATATGAGCATTCTGGTTGATATCTGGATCCTGAGCAGTCACTGTCGCTATAATGACACCTGCTGGACTGTTTTCCTTTAAATATACGTTCATCACAGCTTCTGGAAAGTGTGGAGCGTTGTCATTCACATCAGATATATGAACTGTGATAACACTGGTACTAGAGAGTGAAGGGGTCCCTTCATCTGAAGCTATTATTGTGATATTATAATTCGCAATTTCTTCTCTGTCCAGTGGTCCATCTACAACTAAAGAGTAGTAGTTTTTATATGAGGACTCGATCTTAAACGGCACCTGACCTACAATATTGCAATGCACTATTCCATTTTTTCCTCCGTCTTTATCAGATATTGTAATAAGAGCCACAGCTGTTCCGACTTTTGAATCCTCTTTAATAGTACTCGCCAAAGAAGTCACCATCAGCTCGGGTGGATTGTCATTCATATCAACTACTTCAACTAACACCTTACACTGTGAACTCTTAGGAGGTTGGCCTTTATCTTTGGCCTCCACCCTCAATTCCACAGCAGCATTTTCTTCATAATCTATATTACCTTTAACTGCTATAAGTCCGCTGTCGGGGTTAATTGAAAATAAATCTGATGCTTTGCTAGTTCCTTGCTTAACAATAGAAAATGTTATATCACTATTTATTCCCTCATCTAAATCAGAAGCGGAAAGGGAGATGATTTGGGATCCCAGAGCAATATTTTCGTTCACTTTCACTTTGTAAATAGATTTGCTAAAAACTGGGGAGTTGTCGTTAAAATCCAAAACATTAACGATTATTTCTAATGTTCCAGACATTGCAGGTTTCCCTCCATCAACAGCAGTCAGTGTTAGATGAATGACAGGCTGTTTTTCTCGATCTAAAGCTTTAATCAGAACCAGTTCGACAGTGACACTTTGTTCGACGTTCTGCACATCCAGAGAAAAGTGCTCGTTGGGACTAAGCTTGTAGGTTTTAACCGCATTGTTGCCTGAATCTGGATCTTCAGCCAAAGGAAGAGAAAATTTATCTCCAGGAGACGAGACTTCCGTTATATTCAGTATCTGACTGCTTATAGGAAACGATGGCGCGTTATCGTTGATGTCAATTATATTTATTTCTATTCTATACAGGCTCAATGGATTATGGGCCATTGCTTCTAAATGCATCGTGCATTTCTGCTCAGTCGAACAGAGCGATTCTCGATCAATTCGATTATTCACAAACAGAATCCCAGTCTTTAAATTCACCCCAAAATACCTTTTGTTGGTTCCATATACAATCTGAAACATACGAGGCTCCAGTTCCTGCACACTGATGTGAAGATCTTTTGCTATGTTTCCGACAACGGTTCCCACATTCACCTCCTCCGAGACGGAATATGCAATCTGACCGGAAGATACAGTCCAACAATAAGACAGCAGAATCGCAGTCCATATAGATCCAACATATTGATTCATCTCTGCTTAAAACCAACAATTCAAGATCTAAACTAAACAAATAAGCACTGAACCAAAGCAAACAAAACCAGCTCGAACATGGTTCACTACACGACCGCAGAAGACACCGCTGATTTGAGAAGGTTGAGATTGGTGCTTTGGAAGGAGGAGACATACAAATAAGCCAGTAATTTTTGGTCTTGCAAAATTTTCACGGTTAACAGCGGCTCCAGGTGGTTTCTAATGGAATTGTAGTGCGCTATTAAAGTTGCTCCAGGAAAAGCTTCAAGTATAAAAGGACATAGAAACTCTGTAAAGTGTATTTTTTTAAACGCACTTACACGACACAGTAGAATAGAGAGGCAAAGAAGGGCTTGTGTGATGATGAGATTATCTTAAATATCAGGTTAACTGTCCACTATCAGTTTACACACTGAATAGGCCTATCCGTAACATAAACAAGTGTAAAGATTTTGCAAGCGGTAAAATAAACGAATAAATAAATAAATCAGCAAATCCTTAAAGCAGTAAACCTTAGCTCAGTGGGTTCATGTTTAAATCGTTAACAAAACAAACTGTAATGATAAAAATTCCAGTTGTATAAGAGAAGACATACACAATTAAAACAACTGTCGCTGTCCAGTGAGAAGTTCTGAAATTCAAACAGGAAGTCTGCTTTAGAAAATCTTTTAAGAACAGAACGAAAATTCGAAAGAAGAAGAAGTATTTGAACACGTTTTTTATGACAACTTGTGTGGACTCATTTTAATTGCAATAATAACAATAATAATAATGATAATAATAATAATAATAATAATAATAAAAAAAAAAATAATAATAATTGGGGGTGGGTGTGAGGAAAATCACTCACTGCTCTTCGCTGAATCACTTTAGTATTTTTTTTATTTTTTATTTATACATACAGTGGGTACGGAAAGTATTCAGACCCCCTTAAATTTTTCACTCTTTGTTA
>NW_015656630.1:3279436-3303643 GCF_001515625.1 Sinocyclocheilus rhinocerous
ACTAGAGAATAATGATTGTTATATGACGTGTCCAGTTTGAAAGGAAACAAACCTTTCACTGCACAGTGTACAATGCCATTTTTACCTCCATCTTTATCAGACACTGTGACTAAAGCTACAGCAGTTCCTGACTTTGTGTCTTCTTTCACACTTTCCAACAGAGAAGTCACAATTATCTCTGGTGCATTATCATTTTCATCCATAACTTCTATTAAAACTTTACATTGTGTGCTCTTTGGTGGACTGCCTTTATCTCTCGCCTGAACTCGCAATTCAATTGCAACATTTATCTCATGGTCTATTTGACCCTTCACAACAATGTCCCCAGTTTCAGGAACCACAGTGAATAGACTTTGCTTTTTTATGTTTCCATGTTCAGCTATTGAGTAAATAATGTCACTGTTGGTGCCCTCGTCCAAATCAGTAGCAGTCAAAGAGATGATTCTTGTACCAACAGAAACGTTTTCACTCACCTTTATCTTGTACAAAGGTTTGCTGAAGACAGGCTTGTTGTCGTTTATATCAATTACATTAACTATTACACTTAATGTGCCAGTCTTTGCAGGCTTTCCTCCATCAATCGCTGTCAGTACAAGAGGAATTACCGATTGTTTTTCGCGATCTAAAGGGTTTTGGAGCATTAATTCAGCAGACACACTCTGCTCTTCAGTTTGCACGTCAATAGAAAAGTGTTCATTCTTGCTCAGTTTGTAGTCTTTCAGTGTATTAATGCCAATGTCGTTATCTTCAGCTACAGGAAGATGAAATCTCTCCCCTGGAACAACATCCTCTGTAATGTTTATCGTTATAACGCTGTCCACAAAATATGGAGCAATATCATTAACATCCAGAACATTTATTTCAATTCGATACAGGCTATGAGGATTTTGAACAACAGCCTCCAAATTAAGAGCACACTGCTGAAGATCGAAGCATAACTCCTCCCGGTCAATTCTTTCATTCACAAACAACGCTCCCGTTTTTAAATCCAAATCGAAATATTTCCTGTTGGATCCAGACACAAGCTGCAAGATACGAGATTCCAGAACACTGATCTTGAGATCCTTTGCTATATTTCCGACAACAGTTCCCTTATTTACTTCCTCCGAGACCGAATAGACAATCTTGCCGCATGAAGATCGCCATAAACAAAAATGCAGAGCTGTTTTGACGCACAGATATCTTAAGCTTTCCATAACCGTTTCTTCAAAGCCTCAAATATTAATCCGTTTAAAAAACGCAGTTTTTTTTTGTCTCGTTGCTGCCAGGACATTAGTCTCTGAAGCCTGTATAATACCTTATCAATTCCACATGACTACAGTATATACGGTTGCTCTTCCACTGTAAGGGAGGAGCCTCATTTTAATAAAAGGAGTGCTTTAAATTCGTGGTCTGCAGCGACATCGCGCGTTTTAACTGCATAATTATTTAAGATATTTTATTTAAATTGCAATTTACCAGAGTATAAATGTATTCTTTAAAGAATGGGATTTGTTAATTGCAAAGTATAAATGCAATCAACACACTTACGTCTGTAAATATCCCCAGCACTTGTTAAAAAGGGAATACATTCTGTTGGTTGTAGGAATCAGACAAAATAAAATGTATCTACATCTAACCGAGATGACCAAAATGTACGGAAAGAAAAGCGAGGACGAAATGTTCATTGTCCATGGTGCTGAAAACTGTTATAGGATAACACCACCTTAAGACTTCGATATTGTCTTTGTTATTCATAAAGCGCATTTTATTGCATTTTGTCTACCACCATTTATTTATACTTGTCTTTTTTTCTGTCACTTAATAATAGCAACGACGACAAAGGCAATGGAATTCAGTTCAGCGAAATTAATTAAAAGAAGCGACAGCAACAGCTTGACTCAAATCCAACGTAATTTCAAATCCAACGCATCAACTACTAAAACAATAAATGAGTAAATAAATAACAAATATACATACTTACATAAATCTCCATAGAATTGAATTCTAACTTTTTTTTAACACAACTAGGTTTCCAAAATCTTCTTACCTTCTCAGTGCTCGGAAGAGTTTGGGTTCGTGTAAAAGTATCTTCTCCATGAATGCTGATCAGTTCAGCCTCTGCAGGAGGAAATGGCGAAGGGAAAACCACCATGTCGCTCTTCATTGTGTCTGAGCTAAAACAAACGTCATATTGTTGCGTCGATTTGGAGTAGGACCAGCTTCCGTCTGGATGTGTGCTGATCACTGGAGCGCTGTACCTGCTGAAACTGCCGTCTGTCCTGTAGCATTTAACTGCTATCAAACCCACCAGACTCAGTAAAAAGATGACTGATACTGAGACAATAGCGATGAGCAGATACAGATTCAGATCTGAAAAACTCTCCTCTTTAACAGGAACTTCTCTGAATGATGTCTTTATGTCATCCAGACTCTCAACAACCACAACATCCATGGACATAGTCGCTGAGAGTGATGGCTCTCCATTATCAGACACTGTGATAAGAAGTGGGTGAGTTTTTAAGTCATTGTCACTCATTCGTCTCTTAGTCCTTATTTCTCCAGTGCTGCTTCCAATGCGGAAGAGATTCGTTCCTTTGGGTTCAGTTAGATGATAAGACAGAAGTGCGTTATATCCAGAGTCAGCATCAACAGCTCTGATCTTGGCTACAAAGTATCCCGCTTCAGCAGAGTAGGGAATGTTCTCACTATTAACTGATCCAGGTTCAGAATAAGGCGGTAAAATAACCGGACTGTTGTCATTCTCATCCAGAATAAACACATTTACTGTTAAGTTACTGCTTAGTGATGGAACACCTGAGTCTGTGGTCTGAACGACAAACTGAAATGACTTAAGGTCTTCGTAGTTAAATGATTGTTTACTGTACAGGTCTCCGCTCTCACTAATTATGTCAATCATAGAGACCAATGGAATCACAGTTTTGTCTCTGCTAATTATAGTATACGAAATATGAGCATTCTCGTTGATATCTGGATCTTGAGCAGTCAATGTCGCTATAATGGCACCTGCTGGACTGTTTTCTTTTAAATATACGTTCTTTACAGCTTCTGGAAAGCGTGGCGCGTTGTCATTCACATCAGATATATGAACTGTGATAACACTGGTACTAGAGAGTGAAGGAATCCCTTCGTCTGAAGCTATTATTGTGATATTATAATTCGCAATTTCTTCTCTGTCCAGTGGTCCATCTACAACTAAAGAGTAGTAGTTTTTATATGAGGACTCGATCTTAAACGGCACCTGACCTACAATATTGCAATGCACTATTCCATTTTTTCCTCCGTCTTTATCAGATATTGTAATAAGAGCCACAGCTGTTCCGACTTTTGAATCCTCTTTAATAGTACTCGCCAAAGAAGTCACCATCAGCTCGGGTGGATTGTCATTCATATCAACTACTTCAACTAACACCTTACACTGTGAACTCTTAGGAGGTTGGCCTTTATCTTTGGCCTCCACCCTCAATTCCACAGCAGCATTTTCTTCATAATCTATATTACCTTTAACTGCTATAAGTCCGCTGTCGGGGTTAATTGAAAATAAATCTGATGCTTTGCTAGTTCCTTGCTTAACAATAGAAAATGTTATATCATTATTTATTCCCTCATCTAAATCCGAAGCGGAAAGGGAGATGATTTGGGATCCCAGAGCAATATTTTCGTTCACTTTCACTTTGTAAATAGATTTGCTAAAAACTGGGGAGTTGTCGTTAAAATCCAAAACATTAACGATTATTTCTAATGTTCCAGACATTGCAGGTTTCCCTCCATCAACAGCAGTCAGTGTTAGATGAATGACAGGCTGTTTTTCTCGATCTAAAGCTTTAACCAGAACCAGTTCGACAGTGACACTCTGTTCGACGTTCAGCACACCCAGAGAAAAGTGCTCGTTGGGACTAAGCTTGTAGGTTTTAACCGCATTGTTGCCCGAGTCTGGATCTTCAGCCAAAGGAAGAGAAAATTTATCTCCAGGAGACGAGACTTCCGTTATATTCAGTATCTGACTGCTTATAGGAAACGATGGCGCGTTATCGTTGATGTCAATTATATTTATTTCTATTCTATACAGGCTCAATGGATTATGGGCCATTGCTTCTAAAAGCATCGTGCATTTCTGATCAGTAGAACAGAGCAATTCTCGATCAATTCGATTATTCACAAACAGAGTCCCAGTCTTTAAATTCACCCCAAAATACCTTTTGTTGGTTCCATATACAATCTGAAACATGCGAGGTTCCAGTTCCTGCACATTGATGTGAAGATCTTTTGCTATATTCCCGACAACGGTTCCCACATTCACTTCCTCCAAGACGGAATATGCAATCTGACCGGAAGATAAAGTCCAACAATAAGACAGCAGAATCGCAGTCCATATAGATCCAACATATTGATTCATCTCTGCTTAAAACCAACAATTCAAGATTTAAACGAAACAAATAAACACTGAACCAAAACAAGCAAAACCAGCTCGAACAAGGTTCACTACACAACCGCAGAAGACACCGCTGATTTGAGAAGGTTAAGATTGGTGCTTTGGAAGGAGGAGACATACAAATAAGCCAGTAATTTTTGGTCTTGCAAAATTTTCACGGTTAACAGCGGCTCCAGGTGGTTTCTAATGGAATTGTAGTGCGCTATTAAAGTTGCTCCAGGAAAAGCTTCAAGTATAAAATTAAACGAAATAAACACTGAACCAAAACAAGCAAAACCAGCTCGAACAAGGTTCACTACACAACCGCAGAAGACACCGCTGATTTGAGAAGGTTAAGATTGGTGCTTTGGAAGGAGGAGACATACAAATAAGCCAGTAATTTTGGTCTTGCAAAATTTTCACGGTTAACAGCGGCTCCAGGTGGTTTCTAATGGAATTGTAGTGCGCTATTAAAGTTGCTCCAGGAAAAGCTTCAAGTATAAAAGGACATAGAAACTCTGTAAAGTGTATTTTTTTAAACGCACTTACACGACACAGTAGAATAGAGAGGCAAAGAAGGGCTTGTGTGATGATGAGATTATCTTAAATATCAGGTTAACTGTCCACTATCAGTTTACACACTGAATAGGCCTATCCGTAACATAAACAAGTGTAAAGATTTTGCAAGCGGTAAAATAAACGAATAAATAAATAAATCAGCAAATCCTTAAAGCAGTAAACCTTAGCTCAGTGGGTTCATGTTTAAATCGTTAACAAAACAAACTGTAATGATAAAAATTCCAGTTGTATAAGAGAAGACATACACAATTAAAACAACTGTCGCTGTCCAGTGAGAAGTTCTGAAATTCAAACAGGAAGTCTGCTTTAGAAAATCTTTTAAGAACAGAACGAAAATTCGAAAGAAGAAGAAGTATTTGAACACGTTTTTTATGACAACTTGTGTGGACTCATTTTAATTGCAATAATAACAATAATAATAATGATAATAATAATAATAATAATAATAATAAAAAAAAAAATAATAATAATAATAAATAGGCTAAATAAATCATGCAAAGCTCTGTCCCACATTTTGTACTCCATCCTGCTACAATTTTACGGTTAAAATAAAATAAAATAAAATAAAATAAAACTGTGACACCAAGGACGTAACATTATTTGGAATCGTTTACATCAATGAGTGAAATGAATATCATTCCATTTAGTACGTTTTTTAAAAAATATTTTGTTGATTGCGTTTCTCAAAGATATTCAGCCTCTCAGTTCTGAACATTTAGACTTATAATTTATATGAAATGTGAGTTGCAAACTAAATAGAAAATGAAAATACTATAAAGCAGCAATTTTTTGTACACTATTGGTGGAAAGCGTGGAAAATAATAAAACAATCCTCTATCATTGGTGGCAACTTGTCAGCACATCATGATATTCCATTTCAGAAAAAATGCAACCGGATTGGTTTCGAATGAAAAATATCTTAAAAGTATAACAAAAACGTAACAATGAGCTTTTTACCACAAACAAACAATGAGACATAGCTATATCTATTTATTTATTTCCCCCCAATGAAAGGAGTAGGTGCGCGTAAAATATTTTTTTCTTCTCCTACTATCATTTGTAATAACATGAAAGACAGAGTTATGAACACATAATGAAAATTAAATGTAATGACAGCTAAACAACTTCTTAAAGCTTGAAAATGTGTTTCAAATAAATAATATTACATAAAGAGAAATCACCAACATCTTACCTTCTCGGAGGTAGGAAGAGTCTGTGTGCGCGTAAAAGTATCTCCACTATTAATGCTGATCAGCTCCGCGTCTGCTGGCGGAAATGGCGAGGGGAAAACGACTACGTCACTCTTTATTGTGTCCGAACTAAAACACACGTCGTACTGTTGTGTGGATTTAGAGAAGGACCAGCTTCCGTCTGGATGTGTGCTGATCACTGGAGCGCTGTACCTGCTGAAACTGCCGTCTGTCCTGTAGCATTTAACTGCTATCAAACCCACCAGACTCAGTAAAAAGATGACTGATACTGAGACAATAGCGATGAGCAGATACAGATTCAGATCTGAAAAACTCTCCTCTTTAACAGGAACTTCTCTGAATGATGTCTTTATGTCATCCAGACTCTCAACAACCACAACATCCATGGACATAGTCGCTGAGAGTGATGGCTCTCCATTATCAGACACTGTGATAAGAAGTGGGTGAGTTTTTAAGTCATTGTCACTCATTCGTCTCTTTGTCCTTATTTCTCCAGTGCTGCTTCCAATGCGGAAGAGATTCGTTCCTTTGGGTTCAGTTAGATGATAAGACAGAAGTGCGTTATATCCAGAGTCAGCATCAACAGCTCTGATCTTGGCTACAAAGTATCCCGCTTCAGCCGAGTAGGGAATGTTCTCACTATTAACTGATCCAGGTTCAGAATAAGGCGGTAAAATAACCGGACTGTTGTCATTCTCATCCAGAATAAACACATTTACAGTTGCATTACTGCTCAGAGGAGGAACACCAGAGTCTGTTGCCTTGACTTGAAAGTGTAAGGTTTTTACCTGCTCATAGTTGAAAGTCTGCATGCTGTATATTTCACCAGTCACAGAGTTTATGCTGATTGCTGTCGATAACGGGACACTGGGACTATCGAGTAATGAATAAGTTACCTGAGCGTTCTCTCCATAGTCATAATCTTGGGCAGAAACAGTCGCTATCTGACCACCAGCTGGACTATTTTCTTTCACGTAAACATTCATAGCAGAATCTTGAAATCGAGGCGCGTTGTCATTCACATCAGAAATATGAATTGCAATAACTGTGGTTTTTGATAGAGGTGGGGTTCCATCATCGGTAGCCGTAACTGAAATATTATACTGTGCAGTTTCTTCTCTGTCAAGAGTCCCGCTTAAAACAAGCGAGTAGAGCGAGTAGTGTGTAGTCTGTAATATAAAAGGAGAGTTTTGGGGAATAGAACAATGCACTTTTCCATTTTTTCCATTTTTTTTATCTTGGACCGTGATAAAGGCTATTACAGTGCCTTGTTTTGCATCTTCACTTACATCATCCAGCAGCGACGAGAGTGTAATGTCAGGAGCATTATCGTTGATGTCAAGTATCTCCATGAGGACTTTGCAATGAGATGCAAGCGGACTCTGGCCTCGGTCCCACGCCTCCACGCGGATCTCGTACGCATTGATGTCCTCATAATCCAAAGTGCCAGTAACTGTTATTTCCCCCGTGGTGGTGTTGACCGCGAACTTATCTGCTATTCCTTTTTGGCCTTGTTTAAATTTAAACACGACTTCACCGTTGAGACCCTCATCAGGATCAGTGGCATTAAGCTTTAGTATTGTAGTGCCAATAGGCGCGTTTTCTAAGACTTGAGCTTTGTACATAGTCTTGGAAAATACCGGTGCGTTGTCATTTACATCTAAAACAGTAACAATAACACTTGTAGTGCCAGATCTTGAAGGTTTTCCTCCATCGACAGCAGTTAAAACCAGCTGGATCGTAGACTGTCTCTCTCTATCCAACGCTTTTTGCAGCACCAGCTCTGGAGAAGGACCACTTTCTGCATCTGTATTCACTTCTAGGCCAAAAAACGGATTGTTTGACACTTTATATGTGGTAACTGAGTTGCTTCCCACATCTGGATCTTCTGCGCTAAGCAATGGAAATTTGGTTCCCGGTAATGTTAGCTCAGAAATGTGAATATATTGAGCTTTTTCGGCAAAATGGGGGGAGTTGTCGTTGATATCCGATATTTTTACTTCTATACTGTAAACATTCAAAGGATTATTAACAATGGCCTCCAGGCTTACTGTGCAAGTGTGAGTATTGGGGCACAGCTGTTCTCTGTCCTTTGTCTCTTTCACATAGAGAACGCCAGTTTTTAAATTCACGGCAAAATTATTCTTAGTTGACGCTGAAACAATCCTCAGCCCGCGCGCTTCTAAATCATCCACTTTTAGATTTAAATCCTTGGCTAGATTTCCAACAAATGTTCCTGGACTCACCTCCTCGGACACTGTATAAACAATCTGCCGCGACATCACATTCCCTGCTAGATAGGAGAGCAAGAATGTAAGGAGAATCCATACAAATGTAGCTTGTTTGAACGATCCCATCGTTTCAGTGTTTAAGTAGTTGTTCACAAACAGCGATTTGGTGAAGGTTTATCCAAAGAGAAAAAAAAATCCTTGCGGTCTTCAATCTCCTTCTCCAGAAGACAAAATTTATCCCCAACATGCTGGTCTTCAGTGCTTGTGTGTAAGGTGGAGCTCCACGGAAACACGACTTTCTTTGGTTTGTTAGTGGATAGTGCCACCATATGGTCATACTGTAACCGGACTGTTGTCATTCTCATCCAGAATAAACACATTTACAGTTGCATTACTGCTCAGAGGAGGAACACCAGAGTCTGTTGCCTTGACTTGAAAGTGTAAGGTTTTTACCTGCTCATAGTTGAAAGTCTGCATGCTGTATATTTCACCAGTCACAGAGTTTATGCTGATTGCTGTCGATAACGGGACACTGGGACTATCGAGTAATGAATAAGTTACCTGAGCGTTCTCTCCATAGTCATAATCTTGGGCAGAAACAGTCGCTATCTGACCACCAGCTGGACTATTTTCTTTCACGTAAACATTCATAGCAGAATCTTGAAATCGAGGCGCGTTGTCATTCACATCAGAAATATGAATTGCAATAACTGTGGTTTTTGATAGAGGTGGGGTTCCATCATCGGTAGCCGTAACTGAAATATTATACTGTGCAGTTTCTTCTCTGTCAAGAGTCCCGCTTAAAACAAGCGAGTAGTATTTCCCCTGTGTAGTCTGTAATATAAAAGGAGAGTTTTGGGGAATAGAACAATGCACTTTTCCATTTTTACCCCCATCTTTATCTTGGACCGTGATAAAGGCTATTACAGTGCCTTGTTTTGCATCTTCACTTACATCATCCAGCAGCGACGAGAGTGTAATGTCAGGAGCATTATCGTTGATGTCAAGTATCTCCACGAGGACTTTGCAATGAGATGCAAGCGGACTCTGGCCTCGGTCCCACGCCTCCACGCGGATCTCGTACGCATTGATGTCCTCATAATCCAAAGTGCCAGTAACTGTTATTTCCCCCGTGGTGGTGTTGACCGCGAACTTATCTGCTATTCCTTTTTGGCCTTGTTTAAATTTAAACACGACTTCACCGTTGAGACCCTCATCAGGATCAGTGGCATTAAGCTTTAGTATTGTAGTGCCAATAGGCGCGTTTTCTAAGACTTGAGCTTTGTACATAGTCTTGGAAAATACCGGTGCGTTGTCATTTACATCTAAAACAGTAACAATAACACTTGTAGTGCCAGATCTTGAAGGTTTTCCTCCATCGACAGCAGTTAAAACCAGCTGGATCGTAGACTGTCTCTCTCTATCCAACGCTTTTTGCAGCACCAGCTCTGGAGAAGGACCACTTTCTGCATCTGTATTCACTTCTAGGCCAAAAAACGGATTGTTTGACACTTTATATGTGGTAACTGAGTTGCTTCCCACATCTGGATCTTCTGCGCTAAGCAATGGAAATTTGGTTCCCGGTAATGTTAGCTCAGAAATGTGAATATATTGAGCTTTTTCGGCAAAATGGGGGGAGTTGTCGTTGATATCCGATATTTTTACTTCTATACTGTAAACATTCAAAGGATTATTAACAATGGCCTCCAGGCTTACTGTGCAAGTGTGAGTATTGGGGCACAGCTGTTCTCTGTCCTTTGTCTCTTTCACATAGAGAACGCCAGTTTTTAAATTCACGGCAAAATTATTCTTAGTTGACGCTGAAACAATCCTCAGCCCGCGCGCTTCTAAATCATCCACTTTTAGATTTAAATCCTTGGCTAGATTTCCAACAAATGTTCCTGGACTCACCTCCTCGGACACTGTATAAACAATCTGCCGCGACATCACATTCCCTGCTAGATAGGAGAGCAAGAATGTAAGGAGAATCCATACAAATGTAGCTTGTTTGAACGATCCCATCGTTTCAGTGTTTAAGTAGTTGTTCACAAACAGCGATTTGGTGAAGGTTTATCCAAAGAGAAAAAAAAATCCTTGCGGTCTTCAATCTCCTTCTCCAGAAGACAAAATTTATCCCCAACATGCTGGTCTTCAGTGCTTGTGTGTAAGGTGGAGCTCCACGGAAACACGACTTTCTTTGGTTTGTTAGTGGATAGTGCCACCATATGGTCATACTGTACAGGGAAACAAGAGTGTGAATTCTGTCTCGGAATATATGTATTAATGGCAAAACAATTTCGACAATATATAAATATTTATATAAATATATTTTGAATAGATCTGAATCATTTTATTTTCCCTGACATATATATGTGGGCCCTTTTGTATATTTTATAATCAGTCATTAAAAATAACATTACAAAATGTTCAAAATGTATAAAGAATATGTATTCTAAAATGTATTTAAAGAAATATATTTGTATATGTATTTTTGTCAAAATATTTTATCTTTCATAATGCTTTGACTGTTAATACATTATAATTGTATTTTTCTTTCTCGATTACTACCCTAAAACATTTTAAAGCGGTGGACTGATTGATTAGGCTATTTCGACATTAGTACAATTTTAAAATCATTTGAAATTTAAAGGTTTAAACTAAACTGTATTTCGTTAATAATATAGTTTGTCCAGAAGGGAAAAACACTATACAATTGATTATCATCACTATAATGCACAGTAAAAAATCAAAACAACATTGGACCCCACTTAAAAAAAAAATATATATATAATAATAATAATAATAATAAAAGCATTCTCCAAAATATATTTGTCTGTACCACAGAAGAAACAATGTCATACAAGTAGGAGGAACGACATGAGAGTGAGTAAATGATGACATAATTTGCAGCTTTTGGTCAACTCAGTTTATCCTTTTAAGTTTGCTAAATAGCCCCCACTAGTGCCAGTGAGATGTATAACACTGCCAAAGTGATACTGACGTTACACGTTTAAAAGGGCTGCAGAAATTCTCGTTTGCCTATGCCATGGCAAATTAAAACAATGCTAAATCATATGCTTGACGTTGAGGGCACCCTAATTCATGTATTTTCATACATTTTATTTATTCAGTAGTAGGTCAAAACATTATATTACTTGCAGTTTTGATGTTTTTAGTGTTAAAAAAACTTCTCTAAATCTTTCTTGTACTTAACATGTGGATTTTGCATGATCTTGGACTTCACACGTTCATATTCATTACAAGGCTAAAATGTTAAAAAACATAAACAGAACGTTTTGTTCAAGATCTTGCTTTGTAATGTCATTTTATAAAAACGTGTTTATAATAGTGTTTGACCTAAACATATTATATGCCATCAATTAATATTTTATATAATAAATTTCCTATTTACACAGAAATTACTTGTAGTAGACATTTTATGTACTTTATTATGTATTAACTGAAATATACACTCTCAGAAAAAAAAACTTAACCATATTAAAATGAAAAACAACTGGTAATAAAAACTAGCAAAAACAACAGAATAAGTAAAAGAAGCAAACATGCATGCAGGGAACTCAAGACAACTTACAGCATATTACAATTTACAGTGTTAAATTCATTACATTTAATGCAACATACTTGTGGTAATGGACAGTATGTGAGCATAAACCCAAGTAATAATTGAAAACTCAAATAAAATGTGAATCATAAGTTTGATTAATTAATTAAGCTCCAGAAAATCAATAATGTGGTGGCTTTGAAAGGATTTTTTGACAGTTACAGATTTAAAAACAAAATGTTTGGAATAAAGAATCCTAAACTCCAACACAAATAAATAAATAAATACATGCATACATACATACATACATATTCACAAACATTTTAGAAACAGTTCTTCAGGACAATATGATTTTTATTCTGTTTATGTTCACAATATGTAAGGAAACTTTAAAGAACCATCTTTTTAGAATGTTGACTACAATTAATAATAATAATAATAATAATTTTACTGTGTTTATTCAAGGTGCAAGAAAAGTACTGTAGTGCATTTTACTTGGTCACAACACTTGACATTTTTGGAGTTTAAATTTGATTACAACAATGAAAAAATAAATGTAAAAACATGCAGTGATGGCAGACTTGATGTTGCATGTGTTTTTAGTTGACACTTTGACCTCAACTACTTCTTCCAGAACATGAAAAACTAGAATAGCACAAAGTGGTGCCTTTCACCTGAAGACACCCACAGGGAAACAACAGTTATCATTTGTATGCACCAGATAGATCTGAGAGTTCTTATAACAACATGAAGAGACTACCAGTGCATCAAAACACAGGTACAGACTCATCTCATTATGTTAAGAAATACTAACACAAAGAGAGACATTTTCAGAGTCAGTATGATATCACAAAATTACGCAGAAAGCAACAATGAAAATCTAAATCTGATCTTTTGATTCAGGTTATGGAGGTCTGATGAGTTCAAAAACCTTTTTTTTTTCTTCTAGCAACTCGTTACATGAAATCTGTGTTTATTTGGATCATAGGACATTGTCTCTGAAACATCATGACATACTGTATATGTGATGTGTCTTTTAATGTTTTGATTTTGTATGTTTAAATTTTTAAGTACTTTGTAATGCCATTTTTCACATTAAATCTTTGAAGTGATGAACTCACCCAAGCAGAACAAAGAAAAAGAAGTGAAATAAGAGATTTCAAGTAAAATACATAATAAATTTGTTTAAGTAAAATCAGCAAAACTTGTATTTTGTGTGCAGGAGGACAGACACTTGGTATTAGCCGTTACATGCTTCAAACTAATTTGTTAAAGATCATGCTGTAAAAAATAAATGGTTGAGAAACTTTAAAAATTCAAGGCAACGTAATGTGTTTAGAATGTCCTATTGTCCTAATACTTTATTTTCAGTTTGAATTTGTTTGTTGACTAAATGCAGAATACCTCATTCAGCCAATACATTTTTCAAGACAACAACAGATTTCTTGTTCAACAAATTTTCATTTAGTAACAAAAAAAATATATATATATTTGTTATAAATTGATTAGTCACTAAATCTTTCTTCGTAAAAAAAAGAATAATAATCATTGCCATCCAGAATAAAAGAGAACATCCCAATCAAATGAAGGGATTTGTGGAAACTTCTTTAAGTCTGTCTAAATATCATTTAGTAATTGCAATGTGTTCTGATCCATATCCTTTCCTTAGGAAGGTGTGCTAGACACTGATTAATGTAACATAAAAATACTATACATATTTATATATTTTGCTATTGTATTATGGAGTGACACTTTCATAAACTTTTCTATACTGCTCTGATTATATAATGTGGCCTTCTCAGCTGCCATAGTTGCAACTCTTGCGTCATCAGAACAGGGTGTTCAACGCACCACCATTTCCGTTTAAAAAACGTTTTGCACCGTTTTTGTCGGGGCTGAACGCAGCCCTGCTTTAGCGTGCCTGTGGTCAGATACAGAACTGCAAACTGCACTGTCAGGCTATGCGTGTTAAATAGCCCCTACTAGTGGCAGAAATATGTATAACACAAATGCATGCATTACACAGAATCAGCAGAATTTCCCTTCTGTTCATTCAACACCATATCAGAATTCATAAGGTGTACATATCCTTGAACTGTAACTGTAATAAATACACAGACAAATTGTAGAAGCACACTTAAAAACACATTATAAATAGATGGCTTATTGGGTATTTTAATCATTTTAATATATTTTAAGAACATTGTGTATATTTTATTACTATCCCTTCAATTAGAAATTTGATGCAATATCTATTGGAGTTTACAGTACTCATTTGTATGTGAATCTGCATATGTGTTTCTAAAAGAAACGGATAAAGTGAGATAGAATAAATAGGCAGTTGGACAGTATGTGATGGGGAGCTAGGTTAAAAAAAGGTGTGCTTCTCAAAATCTGAAGAGATGGAGGTGTTGTCATGGCAACTGTTTCTATGGAGACAGTGCTGCCTAGGTCAGCACCAATGAAGCGGTGTGTTTTGTCATTATGTGACCATATATCCTCACACACTCACAATACAAACACCTCAGAAATATACTGTAAAAGCTTTTATTCACATTGCAGTATTTACAAGCAAAGGGCAAATCATAAAGTCCAGCAAGGATACAAAGGCATTGTGTACTGTTTGCATAAGGACATTTCGCAAGTAAGGCAACAGAAATACAAATACTGAAATGAGATGAAATCGTGACGTATATGCTGATAGTATTAACATACTGAACTTCATTCCATTTTTTGTCATTTAAAATTTTCAGGCACACTTTTCTCTGCCCTAAAGCAAACAGCTAAAGGCACAGCATTTTTTACTTGTGTCATGTATCTCTAAATTCTTAAATCTGCTGCCAGGTACTCCAATTTGAGCTGTCACCTTTCAGAAAGTAAGTTAAACTGAATTACATGGCTGTCAATACGAATGGCAACTTGTAGTATCATTCTGTGTCCTGGTATCCGGATGTGTCAATCTAAATACAAATCACATGTTTCAAGTGAGCTATATTGCTGTTTTCTCTCTCTCTCTTTCTCCTTGTTCCTCCTACACCACTTTTTCTTGCACTATTGTCATTCCTTTCCACCTTCCCACTCACTTCAGAAGCTGAAACATCGTTTTAATACAAGTAAAGGAATATAGTTTTGATTTCTGTCATGACATAAGTAGATCTACAAAATGATATAATGAAATTGTTGAATATATCACCACAAATAATACATGCTTAAAACATTGCACTGTCATCATATAAGAAGCAGCATTAAATACATTAACAAGCATTTTTATCTCAATTTCAAAATACAAAACAATATAAACCTCAAAAACGTATGTAAACAAGGCCAGAAATGACACTGAATAGCAATTTGATAGTACAATTGTTGATTCTTGTACAAAAAAAGATCTATAGGTTTATATTGTTGTCAATGTGGCAAGGTTATTATTCTAGCACTGGCTACATATATCTTCAAAAAGGTAGATTAATAAATGTTTTAAAACCTTTTTGTTGTTTTTGCACCTAGTACAATAAGTTTGCACTAAATACATTTTTTTTATGTCTCCTTGGTTTTCAGTAAAATTTTGGTACATCCCTATGGCAGATGTCATACTGATGTACTGGCAACACTTTACAATAAGGTCGTATTAATTAACATTAATTAATACCATAGCTAACATTAACTAACAATGAGCAAAGACATTTTCTATTGTATTTATTCATTTTTAACATAAGTTCATAAAAATACAACTGTTCATTGCTCAGGTCTATAATATTACTATATTACAGTGATATTAATATAATATAATATAATATGTTACAACAGATACAACTTTTGATTTTACGGAGCCCCTAAAGGGACATGGTGGTGGAAAAAATTCGGGGTGGGAGGAAAAAATATTTTATTTATTTATATTTTTTTTTTGCGTTCCCTCTCAAAACGTTTGCATTCTCTTGCAAAACTATTGCGCTCGCCCCGCAAAGATGTTTGCGTAAAACGCAAAGTGTCTCGAGGGAATGCAAATGTTTTGCACAAGAATGCAAAAAATTTAAACAATTTATTTTTTACTCACACCCCAATTTTACTCCACCACCATGTGCCTTTAGGGGCTCCGTATGATTTTAATATTGAATTAGTATATGTTGCAATTAACATTAACTAAGATTAATAAATGTTGTAGAATTGTTAGTTTATGTTAACTAATGTAGTTAACTAACATGTAAAACCTTTTTGTAAAGTGTCATTCATGTGATTATTACTCTTTGTAGCATTTGTCTAGGATTTCAAATAATGTACTTTTTTAATGATTTTTAATGTTTTAGGCCATTTATGGTATTTGGTAGACAGGATAAAAATAAACATGAGTCATGTGCACCACATAGCTGGCAAACCAAGTGTTTTGAGGTATAGACAACGCCTGGCTCATTAGATTGTGCTCATCTGATCACAGCTTTCTCATCAGCGTGTTTTAACAATGTAAAAATAGAGCATCATTAATACCAGAACCCTGTTTTCATCTCTTTACCAGCTGATTTGTAGTTCATAACTTACTAGAACCAGACAGGTGAAAGTCCAGTTCTTCTTGTAGTCATGAAGTATCACTTCTGTCTTTGCTCTGTAGTAGAGTCTATTTAGAAGTCTTTTAGATACAAAAGGTCCATCTTGTTTGTCTTAGCCATGCAAAGTCATGCTCAATGTGGTTACAAGTGGCTGATAAACAGTTGTTAGACCCAGCCTTAAATCGCCACAAAGCCGCACTGAATGTCTCTCTCTGACACAATGTTGGTCTTGAAAGTCAATTGAAAGTTAATTCTTCTATTAGCCAAAAAGGCAACACGAAGAGCAGGAAGCTGGAGAAGAAGTGATGGTCAAAACAACTCAATAGAAGTAACTGAATAATCTGAGTTGTGTGTTTCTTTATGCCTAATCTGACACAAGCATTGCAAGAGCACGGAAAATAATAAGTAATATAAATTAAATGATTGATATTATACATGAATACAAAATATGAAAGAATATTAAAATGCTCTCTTGAAGCTACACACAGAGGTGTTTGAAAGCTTTGATTCTTCACAGTCTTGAATCGAATGAAACCCTGAAAAATGGTAAAACAGAAGATCAATCTGTCTGTCACGGACAGTGAGCCTGGTGTGGAAGGTTGTAATCCATCGTCAGCATGTCCAGATCATGGTAAATCACTGCTTGACTCCTGTCAATAGACAGAAACATCATTAATCAAACAGAGTCACGACTGTAGTCATTCTGAGCACAGTTGACATTTTTTACATTTTATCAGTTTATGCACTCTCTAGAAATCAAAACTATGACCTTGCCATTGCTAGTGCCATGCTCTACTGTTTGAGCTCTATAGCTTTTAAATAGATTCATTTTTATGTTACATGTTGTATATTAGTTTTCCATTTAGAAAAATAGAATGAAAAAAGAATAGCATGACAGGGTGTTCTTATACATTCTTATACACTCTGGGTGTTCTTATTCTTATTTTTTATATCTCTGCCTATCTCTATCCTATCTTTTTGTTCATTATTTCATCTGCAACTATCCATGCCTTCTGTTTACCCTTTAAATGCTTACTTCCTCACTTTACCCATAAAGCTTCGTTTTTTTTCTGGCCAAAATATATTTCAAATATATATGTTGTAAACAGCACAGAGTAAGATTTTTTTATTATTATTTTTAAATAGAAAATGCAGTTCGTTTTAAACCTTCAGTGCTTTTAAACCTTCAAATATATTGCAAAATGTACTTCAGTCAGTGGGTGAGAAAATATATTTCCAATCATACAAATAGGTAACTGCAAATATATTTTGGACAACATAAATTTATTTAAATTGAAAAGATATTTATATAAAGACCAAAATATATAACAAAAATATTCATGTAAAAATATATATTTTAAAAGTTATGTCAGCAATATTTATATTTTGTAAATTTGAAAATGTATGTTATGATATCACAAATATGTCTGAAATATAAAAAAATATATAATAAGTTAATTTATTTAGACAGCACAGGAAGCACTCTAAGACAGATTTGAGACCACTTTTACTTTACATTACTGTTATTTTACTTTGATTATTTCATATCAGAAAAAGAGAATCATCATATCACATCAACGCTGCAAAAAGGTGCAAAATTCTCACTTGCAATGCTTCTGTCTCACTCTTCCTTTACTTCACACCCCAGTGCTTATCATACTCAGTCTCCCACTCACATCCAAATTTAGACACATACTGGTACATTAACACTAGTGGTTCAACTTTATATATTATAAATATGAAAACAAAGATCTGTTTTGTTACTGTTTATTATTTACAGTAGACATTTTTTATTTCTTTTAATCAACAGGCCATTTTTAGTGGATGTCTGAAATCAGGTTTACACTCATCACATTAACTATGAAAGTATCACTAAAGTTTGAGAATCGGTAAGTGTCCAGATACTTAATCTGAACTGTATATGCATTATTTTATCATTTAAAACCAGATAAACCTATTTTTGTGAAATGTTTTGCTTAAAAGGTGTTCTTCAGCTTTGTTTATTTATGTTTGGTTATGTAATGCAATCACACACAATCAATGTTTGAGTACTTTTTGCAGTCACTGTATATGCATATGAGTACATACAAGTCTAAGTGAATTTACAGTACCTGTAAAGTGGAAGACCTTGAAGCACTGGTCTCAGTCAGTGCAGAACTTCCTGGGATGCTTGACACAACGAACCCCGCTCCGTTTGGAAGGGGCTGCCGCACCACCACCTTCCCTTTTCTAGTCTCTGCCAGAAACAGACTGTACCAGTAGGCATCACTAGAGATGAGAGTAGAGTCAGCAATGGTGGAAGAGTTCCTCTGGCTGATGATGCTGTTCCTACCCTGAGGAGCCGCTTGTGAGGGTTTGGGTTCTTGACATTTCAGCACGATGATCACCAGGATGGTTATGAGCAGAAGAAACAACACCGACCCCAAACCGATCAGCAAATACAGGTTGAGATCAGTGAACAGGTCGTATTCGATAGGCACCTCTGTGGTTTCGGTAAACTGCGTGACCACTTGCTCCACCGTGGAGATCTTGATGGTCACCGTGGCGGAGCGAGGAGGATCTCCATTGTCTCTGGCTATGATGACCAGGCGCTGATGTCTGGGGTCTCTGTAACTGAACATGCGAGTGGTTCGTATCTCGCCGTTGTACTGGTCGAGGCTGAAAAGCGTGGTGTCGGTGATCTGGAGGAACTGATACGTTATTCGAGAGTTCTGCATGGAGTCGGCATCCAACGCAATGACCTTGGTGACCAGGGATCCTTTATCGCTCGACCTCGGGATTACTTCTTCTATAACAGCACCTTGCGGACGCCATGGAGAAACTATGAGCGGCGTGTTGTCGTTTTGGTCCAGGATGATGATGTGTACGGTCATGTTACTGCTAAGAGAAGGAACTCCTGAATCTCTAGCTTCGATGTGAAACAGAAACTCCTCCTCTCTTTCGTAGTCAAACGTGCGTAATGCGTAGAGGTTGCCGTTCTCGGGATTGATGGAAAACAGCATGGACATTGAGGTGTTGGCGATCTCCTTTTCTATGATGAAGTAAACAATATACTGATTTTCGTGCAAGTCTGGGTCATTGGCCGTTAAGGAGACGAGCAAAGCCCCAGGCTCATTGTTTTCCATTAAATGAATGGTATAGAAGGATTGAGGGAACGTTGGGGCGTTATCGTTGACATCTTGAATTGTAAGACTGATTGTTTCGTTATCAGTCAAAGGTGGGGTTCCTCTGTCGGTCACATAAAGTGTGATATCATAACTGTTTTTGAGCTCACGGTCAAGTGATTCAGTGACTAGTAACTCAAAAAAGTCTTCAGATGACTTATTAAGAGCAAATGGTAAAATCTCAGCATTGTGGATGGAAAGAACAACCTTACCATTATCTCCAGAGTCCCTGTCACTCACACTGATGACGGCGATCATTGTTCCTACAGGGTCATTTTCTTTAATCGAACTCTGAAAAGATTTTATTGTAATCTCAGGATGGTTATCGTTTAGATCAGTGATGAACACCAAAATTTTACACTGACCAGAAAGTGGATTCACGGCCTTGTCCTTGGCTTCAACGTACATCTCAAAGCTCTTCACTTCTTCAAAGTCAATCATGTCTTTTACTCTTATTTCTCCACTGCTGGGATCCAACGAGAACTTTTCTTGTGTTTTCTCGGATGTGTATAAAGTGAAGGAGTATATGACCTCTGCGTTGACACCCTCATCCAAATCGGTTGCATCCAGCTGCATAATCAGTGTCCCGATTGGTGCATTTTCAATGAGGTCAACCGAGTACACTTGTCGATCAAACTGAGGGGCGTTGTCATTGGTATCCAGCACTTGGATGATAATGCTGGCCGTACCTAAGCGCGCAGGCACGCCGCCGTCCACGGCGGTGAGGGTTAGTGTATGAACGGCTTGTTTTTCTCTGTCTAAACTTGCTTTTAGCACCAGGTCGACGTATTTAGTCCCGTCACTTCCAGACTGGATTTCAATCGTAAACGTGTCGCTGTCACTCAGATAATAGGTCTCGATTGAGTTCTCTCCAACGTCTGCATCCACCGCGTTTGTTAAAGAAAATCTCTCTCCGGGTGTTGCTGATTCTGAAATATCGAGCGGTATTCTCTCCCTTCTGAACTGAGGCGCGTTGTCATTGATGTCCATAATTTCTAATTCGATATTAAATATGCGTACTGGACTCTCGATTATCACGTCCATCTTGAGGAAGCAAAATGATGATGTTTTGGCCGGGCATAAATACTCCCGGTCAATTTTCTCAGCGATAAACAGTTCTCCAGTGTTTTCGTTTATTTCTAGGTATTTCTTGCTATGGATATAATCCAGCTTTACCTTTCGTTCCAACAGACTGTGAGCGTCAAGGCCCAAATCCGTGGCGATATTTGCGAGCACTGTGCCCACTGGAATTTCTTCAGGGATGGAGTATCTTGTTACAGCCGAGGCGAGACTCCACATCGCGGAGAGGACGACAAAACCGAGCTGCCTTCTCCTCCAGGGATCCATTGCAGAGCACATGTCAATGCTTTCACTGTCTTTTACAAGAAATATAGCAGTGTGTTCCAAAACGAATCGAGGTTAGCGGGTGTTTGGATTCTTGAAAACATCCAGCAGAGCATCGCCATAGCGCCGTGCCGTGGATCCCGCCCGCTGATCAGATTCAGCTGAGCTTCAGTGCTGCTCTCTCTGCATCCGTCCAACAGAAAGCCAAGCATGGCTGTTCTCGCATCCTCCCCTTAAAGTGAATATCAGTAGCGCAGCGACATCATGTGAAGATAAAAGTTTGCATAAAAATATATTTTAGGACAAAAAAAAAAAGGTTGTTTGTGAAAGAATAGTATTTCTGCTCTACATTTGAAATTACTTTTGACTTTTTTGCGAAATACCGAAACTCTTTATTAATGTCCTTAATGAAAGTCTTTTTTAATGTATAGTTTGGCTGCAAATGTTGAAAGTAACAAATAAATGTATTGACATTTAAAGTACTTTTATTTCATTTTTCTCGACACATTTTTGGGCGTCATTCAACAAGAAGGAAGTTCAGCACCACGGACAGATCCACAGATTATTGCCAGATCCACACACACACACACACACATATTTATATAATTAAAACATTAAAACAAAAACAGTGTGAATAGCCCTGAAGCCATGTTGATTTAATGTTGCACATGTATTTCTATTCTATCTACTCGTTTTCTTTTTAGTAAAAAAAAAAAACCTTCACCGTCTAACACTAACTCTCTCTCTCTCTCTCTATTCTATTTCTAGTCTATGTACTGTTTTCTCTTTCTATTTATTATTATTAAAAAAAGCTTGCTATGTGTACTAAAGTATACTATCTGGGACTTGTCACAGCACTCATATTGTTGCTCTTTTGTTGGTTTGATTGCTTCTATTGTCCTCATTTGTAAGTTGCTTTGGATAAAGGCATCTTCTAAATAATTAAATGTAAATTTAAATTATAAAAAATAAAGCCACTTTTAAAGTCATATTTTTGCTCTCCTACTTTTATTTTTCATTTTATCCTAACTTTATTTTTTTCTGTCATTGGTATATGTAGCAGAAAGTGTGAAGAGACAAGAGATGCACGGTTTTATGTCATCATGTTCTTAAGATTTCTTGTCATTTTAGCACAGCAAGAACCACTGCAGTGGAAAACCTACTTTTTTTTTTAACAAGAAGACAGACTAAAGAGTTACATTAAATAATATTCTTTATTCTGTACATTTTGGTAACAAGAGGGATATAAAACAGGAAAATATAACCTATAGTTTTATAAATATGGGTGATTACAATTAAAGCAACCATCTTAATGCTTTCATAAACACTGCAGATAACTGAAAAACAAAAATGCAAAAAATTGGAATGATTATCAGAGTACTTTTAAGTACTGTTGTTGCCAAATAATATAGTTCATAATCCAACTAAAATATACACAACTATATACAGAAAGTGACCTACAGGCAAGAACCACTGCAGTGGAAAACCTACTTTTTTTTTTTTAACAAGAAGACAGACTAAAGAGTTACATTAAATAATATTCTTTATTCTGTACATTTTGGTAACGAGAGGGATATAAAACAGGAAAATATAACCTATAGTTTTATAAATATGGGTGATTACAATTAAAGCAACCATCTTAATGCTTTCATAAACACTGCAGATAACTGAAAAACAAAAATGCAAAAAATTGGAATGATTATCAGAGTACTTTTAAGTACTGTTGTTGCCAAATAATATAGTTCATAATCCAACTAAAATATACACAACTATATACAGAAAGTGACCTACAGGTGAAACTGGAAAAATTATTTGAAAAAATTTTTGGTTATTACTGCGTCCTCTTGATTGTTATTGTTTGGCTTTTTCTTTTTGCCAAAAGTTGAGAATGAGTTGCAGACTTCAATGTCCCCATTGTTTGCCAGTTTGAGTGTACAGAGTGTTGATGGTGTTCCGGGAATGTAAACATTATGTTGATAGTCTGGTGGGGGTTGAATTGAATCCTGTTGATTGTAACGTGTCCATGAACGATTTGGAAAACCTCCACCCTTAGATGAGGTCTTATAGTCTGTTTTAAATGACAAAGAAAAAATGGTTGGATAAACAATTCAGGCAAACCATATATGAAGCTGGTCTTCTTAGGCAAGACAAATCACAACTATATACAGAAAGTGACCTACAGGTGAAACTGGAAAAATCATTTGAAAAAAATGTTGGTTATTACTGCGTCCTCTTTATTGTTATTGTTTGGCTTTTTCTTTTTGCCAAAAGTTGAGAATGAGTTGCAGACTTCAATGTCCCCATTGTTTGCCAGTTTGAGTGTACAGAGTGTTGATGGTGTTCCGGGAATGTAAACATTATGTTGATAGTCTGGTGGGGGTTGAATTGAATCCTGTTGATTGTAACGTGTCCATGAACGATTTGGAAAACCTCCACCCTTAGATGAGGTCTTATAGTCTGTTTTAAATGACAAAGAAAAAATGGTTGGATAAACAATTCAGGCAAACCATATATGAAGCTGGTCTTCTTAGGCAAGACAAATATAATGACTTTACCATGCATGTGATTTCCCCAGGTCCAGTACTGCGGGACAGATGTGTAAGCATAGTAGTCTGAGTCCTGAATCAGCCTGCGCTGCAGTGTCCTACCTGTGTTTATTGGAGTATGGCTAGAAAAATAAAAACATGAACACGTCAAATGTTTTGTGCATATGAGAGAGAGTGAGGGGGAGGGAGGACAGAGAGAGCGATAGAATCAGCTTTAACTTTAATCACCTTGTATATGTATAATTGAGCTGGTTCTTGGTCAGGGTTTGGTCTTTGTTTCCCTGTTTGAGCTGCAAAGGAAACAAAAAAAAGAGTTAAAATATTTACTCCACTTACACTTCAGAGGTTAAAGAATGTACAACACACACACAATGCCAAGAAGAGAAAAGACCTCAGAATACATCAGAAACAGAAACAGTGACTTTACTAATTAATCACCTTGTTGCAGTACACCTACAATTTGGAGCAATGACAATAATGCATTTTGTTTATTTTATAATTTATTTATGAACTAGGCATTAAGAATTTTATGGTCTAGTTCACAGGAAAAAAAAATAAAAAAAATAAAAAAAAAAAAATATGGAAAACAAGAGGCCCCTGCGCCTTAGTGGCTTGGGCCCT
>NW_015656630.1:3303682-3309948 GCF_001515625.1 Sinocyclocheilus rhinocerous
TGAACATTTGGGTGGCATTATGCAAATATTTCCATATAGTGTGGTAGATATGTGGGGGCGTGTTAGAACGAGCCGTTTTAGGGGGGCGTGGCAGAGTCTTAACTTTGATAAAGAATATCTCTTTGGTTTTGAGACTTTAGTCTTTGCAACTTCAGGGATCTTATCTATGCACAATCAGCTTGTAACACTCCAAAGAGAAAGGAAAACTTGAAATCGCATCATATGACCCCTTTAAATAGTTAACCTCACTGTTGTTCAGCAAATAATACAAATATTATTTTATTAAATTATGATTTATTATTATTATTATTATTATTATTTACATTATATTTATATATTATTATTATTTATTATTATGGACCATTATATTATATTATATTATATTATATTATATTATATTATATTATAAGCTAGAATAACACAATGAAACAAACAATTCTGTTTGCATAATAATTAATGTCACTGCTGTTCTGAATAATACTATCAAAATAGTACTATTATTATAATGACATAAATTATATTATTATTAGTTTATTATTAGCCATTAGAATTGGACATTATTATATTAAATTTAATATAATATGTATTAAGAGATTTCATCTAATATATTTTAAATAGCCAATAACAATGAATACAGAGTATAGCTCAAAGGTAGAATAATTATTTTAATTACATCAGTAATTATTGATACATTTATTTAAAACAGAATTGCTATGTTCTGTACCTAATGTATACATACTGTACATACTGTATACATATACTGTTGTTGTTGTCATTCGTGTAGTTCGTACACTGGCATTTCCAAATATATTTTTTTATGTATTTTTCAATTACATTACAATTTACATGCTATTATTTACATGTTGTTATCCTGGGGGTGATTAAAGCACAACAAGTATCTGAAGTCTCCATCTAGTGGACAAACTTGAGATCATTTTTGTTGATCACTTACTTCATTTGGAGAGGTCGTTCCATATCTGGTACCAAGACTGTGGCTGGCTGGACTCCAGGTCAAAGATTTGTTTTCTATTTCCTTTATATTGTTTCGGGAAGATGTTCCCGTGGGGCTACAAGGCTTGAGGAACATGAAGTCACTTCTAGATGACTCTGGAGTCAGACACATTTTATAGCAGTAGTTTTGACCTATTGGGTTGTTCCCGTTTACTTCCACGCATTGCGTGGGTCCCTTTGATCCCGGTGATATGTGAATGTTCAAGTTAGACTTTTTAACGACGTCAGTGGCGGGGTCCTTAGAATAAAATCCACAGCACGAGCTCCTGTCCTTCAATCCCTTAATTGTAGCCAGGACAATAATAGCCACGAGAAACGTGAATGAAACGGCGCCCAGAGATACGATTAAATACAGCGTGAGGTTTGACCGGTACTGGGGGCTGAGCGCGAGGTCACCAAAATCAGACAAGGATCCTGGCACGCTGTCAACAACTGACAACATGATGGAGGCCGTGGCCGAGAGCGGCGGCTGACCGTTGTCCTTGACCAAAACCACCAGCCTCTGCCTCCTGGGGTCGTTGTCCATCAGGCGGCGAATTGTCCTGATCTCCCCGGTGTACAGAGCGACACTGAACAAACTGAGATCTGTAGCTTGGAGGACTTCATAAAAGAGACGCGAGTTTTGCCCGGCGTCCGCGTCCATGGCGGTGATTTTAGCCACTAGGTACCCGGCATCAGCATATCTGGGGACAACTACAACCGTCGCGGTGTCATTCTCGGGCAACGGGGATACAACGACCGGAGGGTTGTCGTTCTGGTCCAAAACAAACACGTTGACTGTTACGTTCGCGCGGAGAGGCGGAAAACCAGCATCTTCGGCTTGAACCACGATCTGAAAGTTTCTGAGCTGCTCATGGTCAAAAGAGCGCAGTGCGTAAATGTTGCCGTTATCTGAGTTGATGGACACGTATGTGGACACCGGCATTCCATGGATGTCGTTTTCTAGAATAGAGTAGGACAAGTAGGAATTCTGATCCGCGTCTGCGTCTTGAGCGGTGATGGTGCAAATCGAGGCTCCTGGCGCGTTGTTTTCGGTCAGGTAGATCGTGTAGGAGGGCTGTTTGAAACGCGGCGCGTTATCGTTGATGTCAGACACTTGCACTAAAATTGTTTTCCTAGTAAAAAGCGGCGGTGAGCCCATATCACGCGCCGTGAGAGTGATATTGTACTCTGAAATGGATTCTCTGTCCAGAAAATCACACGTAACTAACGTGTAATAGTTTTTAAAAGAGGAATGTAGCTGAAAGGGAACGTGATGAGAAATTTCACAATCAACATTTCCGTTTTCTCCAGAATCTTTATCCATTACGCTAATGACTGCTATCACTGTGCCAGGTGGCGCGTCTTCTTGAACCGGCGTGGATACTGATGTAAGAATCACTTCTGGAAGATTGTCGTTGACGTCTATAATGTTAACCATAACTTTGCAGTGCACCGCCACAGCTGACGGTCCCTTGTCTTTGGCTTGTACGTAAACTTCATGCATCCGTGCCTTTTCATAATCTATAAGTCCTTTTACTTTGATTTCTCCAGTGCGGGGATCCACGCTGAACAGCTCGCGCACTCTCATTGGAGCGTGGCCGCTAAAAGAGTACGTGATTTCTCCATTGGGTCCTTCATCTAGATCAGTGGCGTTTAGTTTTATAACGACTGTGCCTCTCGGCGCGTTTTCTGCCAGCCTCACTTTATAAAAGTTCTGATCGAACACAGGCGCGTTGTCGTTGGCATCCAGCACCGTTATGTTTATTTGCGCAGTGCCCGATCTCTCTGGCGAGCCTCCGTCCACCGCTGTAAGAACCATCAGGTGAGTCTTCTGCTGCTCCCGGTCCAGCGGACTTTCGAGGATCAGTTCTGCGAATTTACTGCCGTCGCTGCGCGTCTGGACATCCAGGACAAAGTGTTCGTTTACACTCAGCAGATACGAGCGAAGAGAGTTGTCACCGACGTCCAGGTCCTGCGCGCTTTCCAGTGGGAAGCGCGATCCAGGAGCGGCCGATTCGGAGATATCCAGGTTAAATTCACTCCATGGAAAAACCGGAGTGTTGTCGTTGACATCTAGTATTTCAACTTCCACTCTATACAATTCTAATGGGTTTTCGATCACAACTTGGAGATGGAATGAACAATATGGATTTTGTTCGCACAACTCTTCTCGATCAATTATTTCATTGACAAATAAAACCCCGTTTTCTAAATTCACCTCCAAATATGGCCGTTTCGCCCCTGAGACTATTCTAAATCGTCGGATTGAGAGTTTGCTGGTGTCTAGTCCCAGATCCTCCGCAATATTTCCAACAAAAGCCCCGTGCTCCAGTTCCTCTGGGATCGTGTAACGAATCTGTGCTAGAACTACATCCAACATCATGAGCGCCAGGCAGGATACCTGCCATGTCCGTATCCACAGCTCCATTGAAATATAGGCTCCTTCTTAATGTGTGCCTTCAAATGAACGACCAAACAAAACACTCATAATTAAAGATTTACAATGGTGGACAAAAACCCACCCAAACGCACAGCAACATTTCGAGAGAGAATGAGCACGCTAATGATATTGAAGTGAACCTCGTACTTAAGCACTAGAGCGCGCGCCTTTGGCCAGTGGCACTTGCGCAAGAGTGAGAGAGTGTGAGTGTGTTTGGATGAGAGAGCCAGGAGGGGTGGAGGTGGAATGGGACCAGTGTGTTGGAGAGGAAAGGTGCCTCATGACAGTAATCGTCGACTTAACGCTAAACACTATTTTTATATATACTTTATTGTGCCTTCCTTTTTTAATACATAACATTCGATTTCAAAATTATTTATTGTTATATATAGTAATTCCTTATATTAAATAAAAAAGTATTACTTATAATTCCCATTCTCTTGTTAACCATAATTACATTAAACAGTGACATTTGTATTACTGAATGGTTTTCAAAGATCTCGTTTTTATGATTAATTCTGTAATTTACCATAAATTAAACCTTGAATACTTAATCCAGTTATTTAACTCACAGTTTTCAACGTGTTTAAATGCTAAAAACCTCAGTCAAAAATGTATGAAATGAAGAAATGAGAAAAGATGGGCCAACAAACCATTTCATCCCAGTTCTGCAATAAGCATCAAACACAAAAACACACCTAGGCCTTAACCTTAAGACAATTTTTGATATTGGTTCAGATATAAAAAGTGAGGATTACATTTGGTAACACTATATTTTACAGTGTCCTTGTTATATATGTAGACTATTTACTATAGTAATAACATTAAATTAGGCATAATTACTAAATCTAAGCCAAACCATAATCCTAACCTTAGTTTATATTACTCAGTACTTAAATGTATAATTACACTTTAAAAATGACACCTTAAAATAACCTTACCTTTAACCCTATATATATATATATATATATATATATATATATGCTGTAGTTGACCAAGTTAACCAAGAAGCCAATGACTACCGTCAACTGTTTGATTACCAACATTCTTCGAAATATCTCCTTTTGTGTTTAACAAAAGAAAGAAACAAATACAGGTTTGGAACAACTTGAGGGTGAGTACATGATCACAAAATTCAAATTTTTGGGTGAACTATCCCTTTAATATTCAGACTAATCTTTAACATTATGGCTATTTTTGTGGTGGGTTACAAGAAGCTACGAAACAACGATTCTGTTCAACATATTTCAGAAGAACTCTAGTTTCTTCCCTATGTAATTCCTGCAATCTTACTCCTTTCTCATTCCTCCTGCTTTCCTTGACAAGTAAATACATTCTGTTTTAAATAAGCACCAAACACAATCTGTCTATGGAATGAAACTGCAGCAGATGGCATGATCTTCCAAGGGCTCGTGCTCTTTTTAATTAATGTAGTGGGGATTAAAGGGCTGCGGGTCCGGATCATTAGTGAACAGTGGTATTAAAAGGTTTTGAGGCATAATCCAGCCGCTCGCGATTGGCTGAACAGCAGACTACAGGGTTCCCATGATATTCTCCTGCTTTCCATTACCTTAAGTGCATACTAAATGGCATAGAGCCGAGTCGGAAATAAAGCAACTTATATCGACCCAGCGAACAAACACATTTACTCTCATTAATGGCCAAAAAGAGGACACGAATGTGGAGTGGTGTAAACAGTTGTTCTTCTAGTTTATTGTTTATAGGAGTGTCCCGTTTTAAAGGAAGTTTTGGTTTTCTGCTCAACTACATTATTTAAAACTTTTTAAAACAAAATAGTAGTAAATAAATCTCCTACAGCGCATACACTGTACTTATCAGGAGGGCGATCAAAATGTAATTAGGGGTCTACAACCCCCCTTTGCTGCACCCTGTTTAGGACTTTTTAATGCTGAATACATAAATAAATACGACTCTGTAACCATATAAAACACATATTGTGAATACTGTGACTTTTTGCTGCAAACAGCTTAGTTAAATTTTATACTGTATAAGGATGAAATGTATATTATTAAAATGTAAACACCCCTAATAACTTCAGGGTGTCATGTGGTCCAGACATTAGACTGGCACTAATTAAAGGCTCATTTTCCTTCTATCTCTGAATTGATTTTACCAGAGTGATTTAATGATTTTGAATTAGTCTGTAGCCTACATTAGCCTTCGGTGAACTCCATAAATGCGGATTGACCTACAACAGCATTAGGCTACACAACCGTGCCACTGTTTATAATCCAAATAG
This sequence comes from Sinocyclocheilus rhinocerous, assembly GCF_001515625.1. Lineage (NCBI taxonomy): Eukaryota > Metazoa > Chordata > Actinopteri > Cypriniformes > Cyprinidae > Sinocyclocheilus > Sinocyclocheilus rhinocerous. The sequence continues at coordinate 3,309,376 of NW_015656630.1, forward strand.
TCCGAGGCTTCAGAATTGAGTCTGACAATAAAATAAATAGATATTTATAGATATTATCAATTTAAATAATCAATAACTTACACTACCGGTCAAAAGTTTGAATAATAATAATAAAACATTTAACTTTAACTGAGAGAAGTTCCTCTTCAGGAACTCGAGCTGCGTCGGAAACGCTAGGGGAACGCCTTCTGTGACCACGCTCTGAATAAAATGTGAAATCAGTCCAATAGCTGAGCGGGACGTCACGGGCGGGTGACGTCATGACCAGGAAGCTATAAAAGCACGTGCGGCGGAGCCAGCATCAGCTTTCTGTCATTCAGCGAAGCGCTCTGTGTGTGTCAGTCATATTTATTGTTGTCTGTCAATTGTGAAAGTCTATAAGCTCCAGCTATGTCTAAGCTCATGCAAAGACAAAGCATTTCAAGGGCGAGAGCAAGCCACGTTGTAGGTTGTGTGTTCCTCCCTGCCCAAAGAAAACGTTATATCACGAGTGGGGATACACACAGCCTGTGCGTTAGTGATGCGCGGATGAGCTAAAACGTCACCCGAATCCGCAGCTTCAAATAAATTATC
>NW_015656630.1:3310252-3314034 GCF_001515625.1 Sinocyclocheilus rhinocerous
GCTGGCTCCGCCGCACGTGCTTTTATAGCTTCCTGGTCATGACGTCACCCGCCCGTGACGTCCCGCTCAGCTATTGGACTGATTTCACATTTTATTCAGAGCGTGGTCACAGAAGGCGTTCCCCTAGCGTTTCCGACGCAGCGTCTCGTTCCCTCGAGGAACTAGGGTTACATACGTAACCTGAGACGTTTTCTTGTGCTCATCAAGGTTGTGTTTATTTGATCAAAAATACAGTTAAAAAAAGTGATATGAACTGGAAACACATGGTCCTGACTGCAGATGTAGACCTATATAATTGCACCTTCGTGAACTGCCACGGTGTGGAAGCAGAGTCTTCTGCTAATAACTCCATTCCTCCCCGCAGGCCTTCGGCAGCCAATCACGAGAACAAAGTGTACATTTTCATTTACGCATCAAATCTCTCTCACACACATACAGACAGTGTGGAGATGGGGCAGAGCGCCACAGACAGAGAATGTCAAGAATGCCATAGGAATGTGGGCACTGCCCTCAACGTCTCTCTCTCACACACACACACACACACACACATAGACATGCTCCCACATCACACACACACAGACATAGACAGAGTTTGTGATTTTAACATGACTAGTACGGCTGGATATGTACTGGCAGGCCTGCTGTATGTGGAGACTGGTGGTGGGGGGGACAAGAACAACATGCAAAAGACACAGAGAATGAAGATAGATTGAAAGAGCAGCTGGAAGGACAGGACTCAGGAGTAGAGAAGATAGTGAAGATGAAGGGAACGAGGGACAGGGGGAGGAACCCGCTGAATAACACCTGCTTCTCAGCTGTGTCAACTGAAGGATTCCCACAGAAGACAGACAGATATTTACACTGCTATTGGCACACATGTGATGCTCTATGAGTCATTCTCATCTATGCAGAACCAACTCAACAGTCAGAGTGAAAACAAAATATACAAAAAACAATTCTAAAGTCAAAATATATATATTGCTAATATATTATTGGAATATTTTAAAATTTACATACATATATTTTCAATGTATTTAGTTTTAAAATATATATTTAAAATAAATATGTTAAAATATAAATATATTCATATTGTTCAAAATGTTTAAATACATTTTTATAAAACATTTATCATTTTTATAACCATTTATAAAGCTTTTACTCAAAAGTAATTGCAAGATTTAATAAAAAGTATTTATTTTCTTGCCCAAATATACTGTATTATAAATTTTAAAGTATACATATTTCCAACATATGTTATATATTTGAAATATATTTTGGCCAGAAAAAAAAAACAAATTATATACTAAAAATAAAATAAAAAATAAAACAAACAAACAGGCCAAAATATTATTTGTTTTATATTTTAAATTATATAAAATAATATAACTTAATATTTAATCGTTACATTATATAATCATGTTACATTATTTATTTATTCATTCATTTATTTATAATTATTTATTTAGCCAGTTTTAAACAAATATAAAATATATTTGTTAAATATATTAAAGATATGAATTAAATGGATTTAAATATGCATGTTGAAAATATAAAATAAATAAATTGGAAGTATAAACAAACAAACAAACAAACAATCACATAAATAGTATTTACTTTACATTTTCATATTAACAAATATAATATCATTTCATGTTACATTATATAATGCAATAAATATTATTTATTTATTTAGCCAGTTTTAAACAAATATAAAATATATTTGTTAAAGATATTAATTAAATGGATTTAAATATACATGTTGAAAATATAAAATACATAAATTGGAAGTATAAAAAACAAAATAAATAAATAGTATTTACTTTACATTTTAATATTAATAAATATATCATTAAATAAATATAATTTAGTGTATTTATTTATTTATGGGAAACCCCAACCCTCTGAAGATAACTTCTAACACAGATAAAAGTTTAAAATGCGATCGGTAAGAACAATCTGCATGCATCTAGAAGTATTTCTTTCAAGCAGTTCTCTATACGTCCGAAGGGGGGCAGCAGCAGTGCTCCTGAGTCAAACTTTCTTATTATAAGTGAAAACTACGGTGGCCGAGAAGTGCAGAGCAAATCACAATTCTGAAAACAAAATAACAAATTACAAACGCAAATGCAAGTCTAAAAAACAAAATAACAATTCAGAAAGCACAACAACAATTCAGAAAACATTATAACAAGTCAGAAAACACAAAATACTGAAGTGCAGATAATTGGCACTATTTGCAACAAGTAGTATACTTGATAGTAGAAATCCTGCTATTTTAACAGTGTAAATAGGTATTTGCACTTAGTGTAAATAGCATATTGCTAAAAATACTGCTATTTTCACTTAGTGTAAATAGAATCCATTGCTAATACGAGATTTGAAAAGGGAGGAAAAAAAAGTTCGGCAAAAGGTGGGATCGAACCCGTGTCGATCGCGTCAAAAAGCAAAGGACACGTGCTTATCCATCTGCAACACTGAAGCTGATAATTTACATACACTTTTAACTAAATGTAAATAGACACCCCGTATTTTTTATTCCAGAGTAAGGGCAATTCATACAATACATTTAAACTGAGCTACTTTAATACCATCTCCGAACTTTCTACCACGACTCTGCTGTTCTTCGGCTGGTTCTTCCCTGTATACATTGATTGACAGATGTCTCGTCCAGTCAGCGGTGAGAAATCCCAAACCAATGGCGCTGTCTCAAACTATACCTACCTCTTCCGGTTTGTCTGATTTGTCGTTGTGTTTTCTGACTTATTTTTCAGAATTGTGATTTGCTCTGCACTTCTCGGCCACCGTAGAAAACAGATGAGGCACGTGGCAAATAGCCACATGTAATGCATTTAAATCATATTTTGTTCTCAAAAATGTTTTAGGGCTAAATGACAATCATGCAGTTGTAGTTTAGCCCAAACCTCCAATTTATATGAGCAGTGAAATCTTACATAAGAATCAGCCTCTAACCAATCCCATTCATTTTCATTTAGGATCAAAGCATACATAGTTATGTAGAAATGCCTTGATGGTAAATTGCATATGAGATAATTTAATATTGTAAATAGATACACTATCCTGATCTTATTACAGATTAAGCGGTGTGGATTCTCTAATCCTGTACTGACAGGCGTCTAAATGGTTGGATGCATTTGTGAATTGTAGCTGTTTTGATTTGCTCAGCTATTGTAAATCAGAATAACACATACCTGGTGTTCCCAGAATCATCCCTTTTATCTCACATCTGCTGTTATTTTCAGAAAATAGCTGAACATCTTTCTGAACATTGTTACATGGTTAAATACATTCTCTTTGAACACTAAATCTACATAATGTGATGGAAAACAATGGGAAAGAACACATTAAGAGCTTAAGTGTCTATGTGCAACCTCATCTGCAGGTGGAGTCCAGAGGAAAACACCACAGACTGGCAAATGCACAGGAGGTGCATAAGGGTTTGACCTTGAGAGGGTTCAGCGTGTGTGAGAGAGTGTGTGTCCGCAGGGTTGTGTACGCGTGTGTCCTCCCAACATCTGTCAGACGCATTATATTTTATTATCTAGGCTTTCACAACAACTGCTGTACCTGCATAAAACACAACACTCCTACATACACGGTTTATTTTTTACTTTATTAAAAATGCATTCTTTTTTAGAAAACATGAAAGCTGTTTTACCTCAAATGTTTCATTTTACATTTAGACCAAATAGTACATTGGTTTCTGATTATGTAAACAGCATTATTATTATTATTATTATTATTATTAATAATAATAATAATAA
>NW_015656630.1:3314254-3314643 GCF_001515625.1 Sinocyclocheilus rhinocerous
TATAATTCCCAGGCGCTTCAATGAGAAAAAAAATACAGTTACATACTTTAATACAAATACTGTACATACATAATTATATGATGAATTGTACAATATAATTAATTTATTAAATCAATATTAATAAAATAAAGCACACAATAATTACATTAAAAATTACATTACAATATAATACATTTCAATAAATTACGTGATTTATTTAATATATTAAACTAATAATATATATTTTTATATTTTATATGATTAAATTATTAATAAATAATTGTATTAATATTATTATAATAATTACATATAAATAAAATGACCCATTTTATAAATATACTTTTTAAAATAAATGTTATATGCAGTATATATTTATATTAATATCTGTGTGTGTGTGTGTGTGCACATTT
>NW_015656630.1:3321253-3336565 GCF_001515625.1 Sinocyclocheilus rhinocerous
CAAATATGGACTAACCCAGCTGTTGGGTTAAATTAATAAATTTAATTTTTAACCAAAAAGTTGGGTTAGTCCATATTTGACCCAACGATGGGTTGAATCAACCCAGCATTTTTTAGAGTGTGCATACTTTCAATAAATTACATAATTTATGTAATATATTAAACTAATAATATATTTTTTTAATATTATATATGATTGATTTATTAATAAATAATTATTATAATATTATTACATTTAAATTAAATAACAAACTTATATTTTTAAATAAATGATATATACAGTGTGTGTGTATATATATATATATAGAGAGAGAGAGAGAGAGAGAGAGAGAGAAATGCACACACACACACACACGCACGTTTCTTATGTTATGGAATGCACCTGCTCTTATTTGTATTTATCCATCTTCTATTTCATCTCAGCCTTCATTTCTATGAATTCAGGGCAGTTAATCCTTCTGAGTCAATGTTGTTGCTCAAACAGCAGCATAAACCGCTGGGTTAAAACAACAGTTCCCCAAAATATACAGACGTACTCTGTAGAACAGCATGTTTGCTAAGGCACCTGGCAGCCGCACAGCTCTTGCAAAACTTGACGATAATGCAACCCAACATCCCAGCATCAGAAAAAGCACAAAAAAAAACTGCTCCTCACAAGACCAGAATATTTTTTCTTTTCTTTTTTGTCAGCGTATATGTGTGTTTATTTGCCAGAAGCCCTAAGGTCAATGATGTTGTAGCAAATTAGAGGTGAGTGACAGCTGGCTAGCATGGCTGACAGATTTGAGGAATTCGGGCAGTCTGTGAGGACGGCCCTGCCTGAATGTTAAACACTTTTTCCACAAAGCTCAAAGGAACAGTTCTACCTATTAGCAATTCAAACGCACACGCATTCTTTTTCCTCTTGCTACTTACGGAAATCTGGAATCGGCAAGTTGTTTTAGGCAGCGCTAATGTCATTTACGTCGACATATTGCAGGCAGATTGGATTAATTAGAAGATGGAAGTACATAACTAGACAATACGATTCTCTTTTAACCAAAACTCGCATACAAATACATATAAAAAGTGCGACTACATGAGCATGTGTCTGTGTGGTTACAAGAGGCCTGTGGTCGGCACACTAAAACAAATTCATTCCCACTATACAGAAAGGAGGTAGAGAATGTCCATTTACGTAGCCTACTTGCAGTTCAGTGGCTGCGGTCATGTGCTCTCGCCAGCGCACAGAGAGAGGAGACCTGTGGTTTTAACCCCGCCAGGGGTTAAATGCGGCGTATGTAAGGGCATGGGGAAGCTGAAAAGAGGGTTTGTGAAAATGCCTAAAACACGCAAAGTATTTTGGAAGGCGTTTTGGGGCGCAATCGCCAGCATGATGACATCCATCACAGCTGAGTTTCAAAAGAAAAAACGGGTGCGATCCAAACAGCGTGTGTTTCTGTTACCTACAGCGACCTTCTTCCCTTCTCTGTCATTCCACGATCCTCCTTTCCCCCCATTATTCAGCTACTGGCTTCCTTTTTCCATCGCTCTAGCCCTTTCTTTTCACACTTCACTCCCTTTTATACCTTCGTCTCCCTCCGCCGACTTCGGTTTGCCGCCGCTTCCCCTTCCTCCCCGGCCTGCTAATCTATTCCAGAAGAAAGGCTACCATGGAGAACGCATAACAAGTGCTCATACTTCAGCACGGGCCAAGAGAGAAATAACACAGAGAAGGAAAAATGGGAGTGGGGTACAGACAGGCAGAAAAAGGAGAGAAAGTGTTTATTCAAACTCAAAGCTGACTCCTTTGTTGTGGTAGGGACCTGTCTTATATTAGAAGTCTGAACTCCCTTCAAAGTCTAGAAAGATGGAAGATGGGCCAAAAGGAAGAGAAAGAACAAGACAGAGGGAGACAAACAGAAGACGGAGAAACTCCTATTTTGTCTGAAACTGGTAGAATTGGACATGAGAAATGAGCGGAGGATAAAGAGAGAGAGAGAGAGAGAGCTTGAAAGGGGGGAGAGCAACTCCATTGAGAGAATAGATGAACTATGCTCGGTTCTGGACTGTGAACACATTCAAACCATTCAGTCAAAGCTTTGACGGAGCCTTTGATTTCAAATATTGATATTCATAAGCGCTTTGGTATATGATAAATCATGTGCTCAGTCTACAGCAGTTGTGGCATAATGTTGATTTCCACAAGAATTCATTTCCACTCTCTAAAGGCCTGTTCACACCAAGAATGATAACTATAAAGATAGCTATAGCGTCAACACAAACGCACAATAACATTCTGCTTATTCTAAGCGCATTCTGCAGTTATGTCACCTGCCACTTCAAATGCTTGAGCTCTTTACAGCAGGATGGATTCCGATTGGCTGTCAATGTTTTAATCGTTTATCAGCTGGAAGAAAATTGTTGTGAAACTGATTCCAATGAGATTGTTACTCTGTGACATTATGGCAGTAGCCATTGACTGCCATAGTATTTTCTTCCTTACTATGGAAGTCAATGGCTACCGTCAACTGTTTGGCAAGTTTGGTAGCAATTTTGTATAAATTCATATGATGTGATTCATATAGAACCAAACTAATTTAATGAAGAAAAAACCATAAGCATGAAGGTCCACTCTTAAGTGTCCCATTTCTGCTTTTAAATCCAAAAATTGTCCCATTTACTTCCATTGTAATTATCTCACAATGGAAGTAAATATGTTCAATATATGAAGGATTTAAAACACTGTAACCTTGATTTTTTGTATTTTTTAAGAAAACAACGGTGTTAAAATCTTTTGTTTTGGTAATCAACATAAATGTTCCTTCAAGAAATCTAAAACAGAATATTGAAATTCACAGAGTTCTGAGAGAATGCACATTTGATACCTTTCACATGAAGTTCTCTGGACTTAATCTAAAAATTCAATCTGGGTGGAGGGCCTGAAGTCCAGACACTGAAAGACAAAGAGCAGAGAAATGCTGGTACAAAAGGTTATACAATCACAACGGTGAGTGTGATCCAGTCAACCAGGCTTCCTAACTCAATCTAATATAGCTGTTCGCACAACCGGGTGTGTATACGCTGAATATCAGATCATTATGACCTGCTAATTGCTCAATGCTCTCCAGTGGAGCTGAAATATCAAACCATTACACTAATCAAAAATGTTTGTTGTCTCTGGAAATTACGGGATTTTTAAGGTGAGAGGAAATGAGTTATAGTATTTTGGAAATGTGACACGGCTCATTTAGGATGTTCAAAACCGCCAAGCGAGCCGTGACCTGTCTAGCTACCCGCTAATTTACATCTCTCTCCTTCACTCGCACACATCTATTGCTCCTCCTGGATGGGGCACAGGGGTGCTGGGGCGAGAAAAGGGGGGTGGAGGAGCATGCAGTGCTGGCGCTTGTTGGCTGACCCGGGTGTCTGCGGTTATATCGTGGTCAGAGGAGGAGGGAAAACGGGCGGTGTTTCTGAAATCCCTGTGAAATGTTCATTTTGGAACGACTTGTTGCTTACATACTTCTCTCACACCCTCTCTTCTATTTTGAAGTGTTTAAATATGGCCTAATATTGCTCAGTACCCCTTTTAGGTTTAACAGAAATTAAATTTTTAAGGGATGCAGTAAGTAAGTGTTTGTTTAGGTTTAGCTGGTACTTATTTGCCAAGATAGTGTCAGTGGTTTTACACTTTATACTGACACCTGTTGGTGTGGATGCACTGTTGCTTGTTTGTTTATCTTTATCATGTTACTACTGTTCATTTGTTTTTCTCTACCTTACACTACACATATCTGTATAATGAATATTCTAGATTTAATCACGACATATTTTTATGGTGGTAGGTAGCTATTTGTGGGTTCTTTGTTTTATCACTCCATTAGAGGCTGCTGGTTATAGAGAATTTGTGTGTGTGTGTGTGAGTGTATATGTTTGGTTTTTCCTGTTTTGTTTAAGTGTATTTTTATGTAAAACGCCTAAAAAATGCATTAATTAAGCAAGTTATTATTAACTCGGCCAGCTGAATGACACTGCGATGTAATGTCAACATGGCGGCCACCATGAGGGGGCGCCCCGCTCCATGTAGATTAAAACCGCTTTTTTTCTCTGCAAAACTGACAGGACTTGAATCTTATAGCACGTAGTGTTTCTCAAAACACTGTTTAAAGGTTTACTTCGCAAAATAATGACTGAATGCCCCTTTAAGCTGGACGTCTATACTTTCCCGAACGCTACGTTTAATAAAAGGTCACACGGTTTATGTAAGCAGTTTCAAAGTGCTGAAAGTTTTGAATTCGGTTATTGCTGGACGGTCAAAGCGCTTCTCTTCCATCGCCCCACCTTGGTGATGATAAGTGAGCTAGAAACATCGTCCCATCATCATCCCTGCCCCTGCGCGCACCCCGCCCATCTCCGTTCCACTTCAGCTGCGCTTCCTTCTCATTCAGCAAACGCACTGTCCTGTGGCGAGAGAGGGGTCCTTTCCACCCCACAGCCAAACAAAAGAAGCCTGGAAAAGGAGCAAATCTAGCAAAAACTTCTTAAAGGGCAGGAGGACCCCTGAATTCTGCGTTTTTGTGGTAAGACAGCAGCGTTCTTGAGGATATTGCAGGAAGGAACACTGGGAAGCTTTTTAATATCCATCTATTGTCAGTGTGTCATGTGGAGTGTGGGGTCACACAGGAGGATGACCTGTTTTTCACCTGTCGTTCTCCAGCATACAGCTGAACAGGTTTGCTTGCGAGAAGACTCTCTCTGAACAATCCTCCAACACACGCTCAGATGCTCACCTGGGTCTGTGTCCGGTTTTGGCTCCAGTAAAACCATCGCCTCAAAGATCTCACTGTCCGGGGTGATAGAAGCGCTGGAGCGATGCAGTCCATGCTGTCCTCTGCTGTCGTGCTGTAAGTTTCACGTGTAATTATTCGGTTTGAGTTGAAGGCTGCATTGTAGCGAGTCTCCATCTACTGATGGGTCCACCGTTTTCTCCAGCCTGAGCATTTGTTGTGTTTCCCATCTCTGGGTCAGACGATAGCCTCAGCAGATGCTGTGTTCTCAAAATAACACTTCCCACCCAGTGTCTCCTCAGATAACAGCAGCATACACACTGATGATGAGACTTTCTAGGTCTGAATCCTGCTTTAGACTGTAGGGTAGAAGTCCTGTGTTGGTCAATACAAATAAGGATGTCATAAATTAAATTGAAACACAAATAAATTGAAATAAAACAAATTAAAACTACCAAGAATATTTACATTTTAAAAAACGTATATATTATATTACCGTATTGGCCCGAATATAAGACGACCCTGATTATAAGACGACCCCCCTTTTTCCAGATGTACCTTTTGGAAAAAGGCTTTTTAAAAACCAAATCTTGTTTTTTCTCAGTAAAACACATTTTGTCTTCAATTATTTTCATATTGCATATTTTTCCTATTTTAATTTTTGTTTTGAAAGTATGGTAAAAACTGGTAAAATGTACTAACAATCACATTTAAAAAATATACACTTTTTAATATACCATTTAAAAAATACAATAAAAAACAGGTAGCCCATCTGAATTAGGACATTTAGGCCATCCATTAATAGTAGCCCACCAAAATCTTATTAACAGTAGAAGTTAAATCTTACTGTAGTCTTCAAATCTGGGTACTGTCTTACATTTTAAAATCACAAAGGGAGTTTGGTCCCAGCAGGCTAACCTGACAGGCACGACTCATGCAGCTGTAAGGTTTTCTGCTTCTTTTGTTTTTACTCGCGATCTTTACAACACGCATTACATTACGTATTTCATGGCACACTCATTTTATGCGTATTTGGCGCCACCTAGTGTTGTGGGTGTATTATTGACATGTCAAAGTCTAGACCCTGAATATAAGACAACCGCGTTTTTTCAGATGTATTTCCAAGAAAAAAACATCGTCTTATATTCGGGACAATACGGTACATCATATTATATTATATATATGTTTTAACTAATACTCCTGGCACACAATCATGGGGGCCTAAAGGGGTCCCCTCTTTATGGTTTTATGGTCTTTATGGTTTATGGTTTTCTTGACACATGACAACAAAATGGCTTCCTTCATGTTAGTTACACCACAGTGACTTCAATTAAGTGGCCGGATGTTTTTCAGTATTAAAAAAAAAACTATTTAAAATAAAAATCCTTCACTTCTTATTTGTATTTATGTATATTTTTTAATAGCATAACATTATACCACTACTTATGGCAAAATTTATTTCTTAAATAAATTCAGATTTATATATATATATATATTTTTTTTTTCCTTTTTATGATCTTCAGACTGTTACCTTGCCTTTTTTTTTTTTTTTTACATTTTTACTGTCAACTTAGAAATTGACAGCATGCTCAGGTGTATTCTATGCCATTGTGTATATGATTATCTTTTTAAACATGTATTTATTTTAATGCACTTTATCCACACAGAAAATGAGCATCATTCACCCATATATCAAAATCAGTAGTAATATTTTGTTTAACAAGAAGTGTCATAAAATAGAAGAGACTGTAGTTGGTTGGATCAGGGTTCATTCATGGGTCATAATCAGGTGGTCACAAAATTGTCACTTTTGAGTATTTGCCTTCCTGACCCATAGTAATAGATTAAAACCTGTCGAGGCGAGGACAACTTTTTAATTTGTTATGCTAAAACAAAAAGTACTTAACCCCAGCAGCAAAAAAAAATTTGTATATATATATATATATACATACATATGAATGCTGGTTAATAAAAATGGGAAGCGATTACATTTTGGTAGATTTGGAAGCCTGTGATACATTATGATGGCTGGCTGACATCATTTAGGAAAAGAGAGTGAGTGAGGCTGGTTGGCATACGTATAAAGTATTATTAACAGTCCATAGCAGATTTGAACATTGATCTTTAAATACATGCAGACACTCACATGTGGTGTTAGTTTGGGTTAAAATAAACATCTTTTCTTCATGGTGCATCCTTCTTATAACTGTAGTCTTTTAACACTGTGCCAGCCAACCCTAAAATAACATCAGAAATTTAAAAAAGAAAAAAAATATTGTGTAATACTGAATCCCTTTTTATCTAAGGACTTACGCTTTCATTTGCACCTAATTGGCTTATCTTAACATTTGATGCACCAGAGATATTCAACAAAAATTAAAAGTGTGCCATCCAACCTCAGTCTCCCCTGCACAAGTTTAAAAAAGCCACTAGAGCAAATGCAAATGTCAGACAATCACATGTGTCTTTTCTATTTCTCTTTGGCCAGATGCTTCCAGGTCGTACCGAGACTTGTCATAGCACTTGCATATTATTGCTCTTTTGTTGGTTTTGATTGCTTCTATTGTCATCATTTGTAAGTCGCTTTGGATAAAAGTGTCTGCTAAATGAATAAATGTAAATGTAAATATTATTTCAATATTATTTATATTGGTTATTTTGTAAATAATTTATAAGAAATACACCACTTAATATACACAATAATTAATTAGGAATTTCATATATTTTAATTAGTTGTATTAGTTATATATGCATGTGTTTGTGTAAAATTATAATTAAATGTTTAAATATAAAATTATATATATATATATATACACATTTATAAATACAATTGTTCATGTTACTACTTTTACTACTTATGCTAATTGAATAAATGTAAATGTATTTAAATACATTTATAAATAAATATATAGTAAATATTTAAAAAAGAGATCTAATTACCTAATTATCTAAAACCACTACCACACTTCTGTACTAAAACCTGAAGTTAAAAATCATCCGCCAACTATGGTTGTCTTGCTAAACTGTAATTTCTATGACAGTGCATCTAATGCATTTGAGTGTCAATTATGTTCATTTATATTCCTGTATGTTTGTATTTTTGTGTTTCTTCACAAGCCCAGCTCGTGGTGGAGGCCGACACCTTTGGGAGTCAAGTGAAAATAAGAGGAAAAGAGACAAACTACTACTTGTGCATGAACCGTAAGGGGAAGCTTATGGGGAAGGTGAGTTGCTGAGAAATGACTGTACTTGATATTGTAGGGTTAACATGCTTTAAATCATTCACGCCCTGATGAGGCTTTCACACACTGATTTGAAACAACCTGAAGTCTCAGTGTGAAAACCTCATAAAACGCACATTTTGTTGGACTCTTGGTGAAAAAAGCAGGCAAAAATTAGCTTGTTTCACAATAATTCATTTAATAATTCAAATTTCAGTAAGCTTCTTTTTGCAAAATGAAATTCTCAGAATAGATTATGAGCCAAATATAGTGATACATCTGGAGTTAATTACACTAACCAGCCACTTTATTGCTTGTTTCACAATAATTCCAGTGAGATCAAAATTTCAGTAAGCTTCTTTTTGCAAAATGAAATTCTCAGAATAGATTATGGGCCAAATATAGTGATACATCTGGAGTTAATTACACTAACCAGCCACTTTATTACGTACACCTTGCTAGTACCGTGTAGTACCAAGACATGATTTGATTTGAGCTTTGAGACATGGCCACTTCCAGCAGGCAAACGCGCCATCACAAGATGGTATGGATGGACATGGGCAGCAACATTACCCAGGTTGGTACTAAGGGGCCCAAATTGTCGCTGAAAAATACCTCACACCATTACACCACCAACCTGAAAGTTGATACAAAGCCGGATGGAGCCATGCTTTCATGTCGTTCACGCCAAATTCTGACCCTACCATTTGAATAATGCAGCAGAAAGACTCATTAGACCAGGCAACCTTTTTCCAATCTTCTGTTGTCCAATTTTGGTGAGCCTGTGCAACTTGTATCCTCAGTTTCCTGTTTTTAGCTGACAGAAGTGGCACCCAGTGTGGTCTTCCTCTGCTGTAGCCCATCTGCTTCAAGGTTCAATGTGCTGTGTTTTCAGAGATGCTCTTCTGCATAGCTTGGTTGTAATGAGTTTTTATTTGAGATACTGTTGACTTTCTATCATCTTGAACCAGTCTGGCCATCCTCCTGGCTTTAAGGTATTTTCACCCACAGAGCTGCCACTCATTGGATATTTTCTCATTTTTAGACTATTCTCTGTGTATGAAAATCCCAGTAGATCAAGTTTCTGAAATGCTCAGACCAGCTGTCTGATACCAACAACCACCTCACATTTAAAGTCACTTAAATAACCTTTCTTCCTTGTTCTGATGGTCGGTTTGAACTTCATGCACATTGTCTTGACCATGTCTGAGTTGCTGCCATGTGATCGGCTGATTAGCTGCATTAATGAGCAGGTGTACCTAATAAAGTGGCAGGTGAGTGTATAATAAACATGCCTCTTTTTAATGAAAATATGTATATTTTTCCATTACAGAAAGACAGCAGCATAAACGGAGGCTGCATTTTCATTGAGATAATGCTTGAGAATAACTACACCGCTTGGATGTCAGTGCACTATGTGGGCTGGTACATTGGCTTCACCAAAAGGGGCCGACCACGCAGAGGTCCGAACACGTTACCCAACCAGCGAGACGTGCATTTCATGAAACGCTTCCCTCCAGGAGAGCAGCCCGACCTGCAGTCCTGCAGCTTTACCACGGTCAGCAAGAGGAGCAAAAGAGTCCAGCAGACCTCCACTGCTCCTCCACCTCTCCAGTAATACTACGAACACTGACTGTTGCGCAAAGATCACATCTTACAGAGGATCTAGAGACGCTCTTCCGTACAACGCAAGTAGGTTAGGCTTTAGGACCGACCGCTCAGTAGAAGTCACAGTTAGAGGACAGACAAGGTTGCTTAAACATTGTGTAATCATGCAAATATAACCAAAGACTCCTGGGCAAGTGTCCAGTCACTAAACCCTGACAAGGGGACCAAGCACTTCAGAGGCCAAAGAATTCCCCTCTAATGTCTAGTGCCACTATAAAAGAGCAGAGTTGTATGGCTGGAAAACTGGCAAGTGCGTGGTATAATATGCATTAGTTGAGACTTTGCGACTTGGATGCTTATGACCAAAAGGGCAATTAAAGGACCTACTTTGTGAACTCATCAAATTCAACTTTGGGCCTATAAGAGCCATGAGATTGTAAACCAGAACCAAAGTCATTCAGAATGTATTTGTCAAGAAAATCTTATTAGACATCCTGATGAACATGTAGTTTTGGTTTTGCCTCCGATATTTCACATTTCACCAGGACTCTTTCATATTCTTTCAATGAAAAAGTGTAATTTAAATGGAGTGATATACACTACCGTTCATATGTTTGGGGTTGGTAAGATTTTTAAATGTTTTTGAAAGAAGCTCCTATACTCCCCAAAAAACGCATTTGATCAAAAATACGGAAAAAAACAGTAATATTGTGAAACAATTAAAATTTACAGTAACTTTTCTATTTTAATATATTTTAAAATGTACTATATTCCTGTGATGGCAAAGCTGACTTTCCAGCCATTCCTCCGGTCTCCAGTGTCACATGATCTTTGAGAAATCATTCTAATATTCTGATTTCCTGCTCAAGAAATTTCTTGATTTGAATGTTGAAAACAGTTGTGCTGCTTCATATTTTGTCGAAATCGAAAGCCCAAAAGTACAGTATAACAGTCTTTAATATCACAATTGGTCAATTTAACGAATCTTTGCTGAATAAAACCTTAATTACCCTAAACATTCGAACGGTAGTGTAAATATAATTTGGCAGCACAGAATGTCAAATTAAATATTCTGACCACTAAGATGGTAAAATCCCCATAATCCACAAAATAAAGTATGAAAAAGGGCATATAAAAGAAAGTAAGCAACCACTAATCTGCACTGATGTTCATGGCGGTTTAAAACAATATATCCATTACTGGCCACAACAAGAGTTGATATTCACTCTAGAGAGTTAAATTTATCAGAGTTATTTGAACTGACCCCGGAGCCTCCAGCCCTGCAAGTGTTGTAATGCTAAATGTTGCGGTTACTATTGCAAACTACTCTGTCCCAAAACCACTTGGGGCTGGTGAAATCTTGAGAGATGAAATATTTTGATACTATTCATGTTATTAAAATATTTATTTTGTGGATGCATTGATCAATGGGTTTCATCTTTTGACACCTTTACCCTGAACATTGGTGTATTTTGGGGTCCAATCTCTCAGTTTTATTGCCACCTGGTGGACCCAGAGGGTATAAAACTACAGCCCTAAAAGGCTGCAAAACATGTACAACCAGAATGTACAACCAGAATGCAAACCATGTAAAACAGACTAGAACTAGTTTAACTATTATAGGAGTTCCAAACAATAAGAAAGCTAAACTGTAGAAAACCAAGATTTAA
The DNA here is from genome assembly GCF_001515625.1 of Sinocyclocheilus rhinocerous. NCBI lineage: Eukaryota > Metazoa > Chordata > Actinopteri > Cypriniformes > Cyprinidae > Sinocyclocheilus > Sinocyclocheilus rhinocerous. The sequence goes on from NW_015656630.1 coordinate 3,332,521, forward strand.
ACACACAAGAACTCTTTTGGGGGGTTTTCTGTATTCTAGTCATCTACTACATTCCGGATCAGCCATATTGGGCAGTAGTAGTCTCTCTTTCTCTCTCTCCCATCTGCAGACTGACTTTGATCCTCCCTCTTTATAATGTCTCCATCTCTCTCACATTACTTATGTCTCACAATCTGACAGTAGCCTGCCATCATTCATTCTAATGCCTTATTTCAATGGAATTCCATTCAAAATTTCGCACAGAACGGAACTCTGTGATTCTTGAGATTTCAGACTAAAATATTGCTCTGCATTCAAACATTTTTTGAATTGCTACAGCACTGAACTGGGCTCGTATTGTGGCTGCTGCCATGGTGGCGTTCATAAGGAAAGCTTAAATCAAATAAAACGAAAATGACAGTACTGCCAATTTCCACATATTCGGAGCAGGAGGTAAACTTGAATATTTGAACAGGGGCCCTGTGATTTTTGGAGGTCTTGGCAGGCGCGGCAGCAGGTTAATGAAATCTGGGCCTGTCGGAAAGCCTTTATCTCAAAAGGGCGAATCATGCGTACACACACACACACTCCAGCCATTCCTCCGGTCTCCAGTGTCACATGATCTTTGAGAAATCATTCTAATATTCTGATTTCCTGCTCAAGAAATTTCTTGATTTGAATGTTGAAAACAGTTGTGCTGCTTCATATTTTGTCGAAATCGAAAGCCCAAAAGTACAGTATAACAGTCTTTAATATCACAATTGGTCAATTTAACGAATCTTTGCTGAATAAAACCTTAATTACCCTAAACATTCGAACGGTAGTGTAAATATAATTTGGCAGCACAGAATGTCAAATTAAATATTCTGACCACTAAGATGGTAAAATCCCCATAATCCACAAAATAAAGTATGAAAAAGGGCATATAAAAGAAAGTAAGCAACCACTAATCTGCACTGATGTTCATGGCGGTTTAAAACAATATATCCATTACTGGCCACAACAAGAGTTTAATCCACAAAAGAAAGTATGAAAAAGGGCATATAAAAGAAAGTAAGCAAACACTAATCTGCACTGATGTTCATGGCGGTTTAAAACAATATATCCATTACTGGCCACAACAAGAGTTGATATTCACTCTAGAGAGTTAAATTTATCAGAGTTATTTGAACTGACCCCGGAGCCTCCAGCCCTGCAAGTGTTGTAATGCTAAATGTTGCGGTTACTATTGCAAACTACTCTGTCCCAAAACCACTTGGGGCTGGTGAAATCTTGAGAGATGAAATATTTTGATACTATTCATGTTATTAAAATATTTATTTTGTGGATGCATTGATCAATGGGTTTCATCTTTTGACACCTTTACCCTGAACATTGGTGTATTTTGGGGTCCAATCTCTCAGTTTTATTGCCACCTGGTGGACCCAGAGGGTATAAAACTACAGCCCTAAAAGGCTGCAAAACATGTACAACCAGAATGTACAACCAGAATGCAAACCATGTAAAACAGACTAGAACTAGTTTAACTATTATAGGAGTTACAAACAATAAGAAAGCTAAACTGTAGAAAACCAAGATTTAAACACACAAGAACTCTTTTGGGGGGTTTTCTGTATTCTAGTCATCTACTACATTCCGGATCAGCCATATTGGGCAGTAGTAGTCTCTCTTTCTCTCTCTCCCATCTGCAGACTGACTTTGATCCTCCCTCTTTATAATGTCTCCATCTCTCTCATATCCACCCTTATGTCTCACAATCTGACAGCAGCCTGCCATAATTCAGTCTAATGCCTTATTTCAATGGAATTCCATTCAAAATTTCGCACAGAACGGAACTCTGTGATTCTTGAGACGTCAGACTAAAATATTGCTCTGCATTCAAACATTTTTTGAATTGCTACAGCGCTGAAATGATTTACCCAAACTGGGCTTGTATGGTGGCTGTTGCCATGGTGGCGTTCATAAGGAAAGCTTAAATCAAATAAAACGAAAATGACAGTACTGCCAATTTCCACATATTCGGAGTAGGAGGTAAACTTGAATATTTGAACAGGGGCCCTGTGATTTTTGGAGGTCTTGGCAGGCGCGGCAGCAGGTTAATGAAATCTGGGCCTGTCGGAAAGCCTTTATCTCAAAAGGGCGAATCATGCGTACAAACACACACGAAAAACACAAGGCGATTATGCAAGCTTCTTAACACTCCTTCACAGTCAAGTACTTTATTCTTATTAATAACGCTTTTTTTCTTTAAAAAATCTTTTCAATATACAACACCATTTTAGACGAGACAATTCTGTTTACAACTAAATTCAGATCAGTTATGGGTCATTCAGAACCTAGACGAGCAGACAGTGAAAAGGGGAACGAGACGGACAGCGCTAAAAATGAGAAATGGAGGTACATATCAGGAGAACTACAATTATTCATACGATTTCACAAGAAAATAAAATATGAAGTCAATTCCCCAACTTAAAAAAAAAAAAGGAAAAGCATAAAAAAAACAAAAACGTAAGACAGAAACCGAGGGGTTGACCAGCACACGTTACACGTCCCATCGCTCGCTCATTCATGCAGAACAGTCCCGAGGGAAGGAAGGCACTCAGACCTGGCCTTCTCCCTTTAGTTTTTCATCTTTTACTTTTTGAATCCATAAAAATAAAACAAACAAAAGATAGATACAGAGTTCATGTGCCCAGGGGGCGGAGCCGGGGCAGCCGTCACTGTACGCGGTGGCGGGGGTGAGAGGGGGGCTCCACACCCACCCTTACGTTCTCTGCTTAATGGCATCGCTCTCTCCATCTTTTCTCCACCTCCTCCTCCGCAGAGAGGGAGAAAGAAAACTAACGCGGTTTGTGTCGTGGGGCGGCCCTCAAAACGACTGAAGAGGGGGAGAAATAAAACAGACGGATGGAGAGAGGAGGGTGAAGGGGAGGGGGGTGGTGGTGGTGGCGTTCCTCGACCTTTGATCCTGGCACACTTCCACAGAGACTGGGTCACCCGAACAGTCCCCACACACACTCGCACACACTCCGCATGCCACCAGGGCTTCCCTGTCGAGAGATCACACACATGCAAGTTAGAGTTCGTATTTTGATGTGTGTGTGAACAGAGTTAAAACGTGTGCTACCTGCTATCTGGATATATAGGTATACGTGCGGGACGGCGATCGTCCTTCCGTCTGCCCATTGGTCGACACGTTGAGGAAGTCCCAGATAAGGATAGTGTCATCGTGGGAACTGCTGATGATCTGGAACTCGTCAAACTGCAGCCGGAACACTCGGCCAGAATGTTCCTACACGCAGACAGACTATATTAAAACAATTCATCCACGACAACACTGCTGCGAATCAAAATCAGTCACAGACTGGGAATGACGTGACGCAAGACTATGGTGCTATAAATGTGTGACAATGCAGAGGGCTGAGGGCAACTACACATGACCGAGATGAGTGACAGACCAGAGACTCTTAGGAGTGAATAACACAGAGCAGTTAACTTTAGTCACAGAGCCATTAATCAGCTGATGTGTGGGCATTTGAGATTATTGCTGCAGTGTGTTGTCTTGTACACATTTATAGATTTGTCCTTAAGACGAGGAGATGGAAACTCACCACTAGTGTACGTAGACACAGAGTGCTGGCTGGGGCTCGTGGATCGAGAGCAGCTTGTAGGTCCCATACTTTAATTTTACTGCATACACACACAAACATATTAAAACATTAGAAAATGCACAAAAAATATGACCATCATAAATCTATGGTACATCGGTTAAAATGCCCTCTCTCATTCTTATGTTGTAAAGCAGCTTTAGAGGCGATTTCACACATAATCTACAGATAATCTGTGATTCAATTGTGGGCTTTGTGGGATTAAAAGTGACTGCTCCCTCAGCTGTGTGGGTATTGTGCACTGCTCATGTATCAGATTAATGACCGGAGCACAGGGAGCAGACAAATCCAACTCCGCAATTAAAGATGTGAGAATAAAGAGATTATTCGCATCATGGCCAGGAATAAACCAGCCATAATAGATCCAGATTAAAAAAAAAAAAAAAAAAAAAAAAAAA
>NW_015656630.1:3336774-3344980 GCF_001515625.1 Sinocyclocheilus rhinocerous
TGTGTTCTACTGAAGAAACAAAGTCACCTACATCTTGGATGCCCTGGGGGTAAACAGATAAACAACAAATTTTCATTTTTGGGTGAACTATCCCTTTAAGCGCTGTGTGGAAACTCACCACTAGTGTACGTAGACACAGAGTGCTGGCTGGGGCTCGTGGATCGAGAGCAGCTTGTAGGTCCCATACTTTAATTTTACTGCATACACACACAAACATATTAAAACATTAGAAAATGCACAAAAAATATGACCATCATAAATCTATGGTACATCGGTTAAAATGCCCTCTCTCATTCTTATGTTGTAAAGCAGCTTTAGAGGCGATTTCACACATAATCTACAGATAATCTGTGATTCAATTGTGGGCTTTGTGGGATTAAAAGTGACTGCTCCCTCAGCTGTGTGGGTATTGTGCACTGCTCATGTATCAGATTAATGACCGGAGCACAGGGAGCAGACGAATGCAACTCCACAATTAAAGATGTGAGAATAAAGAGATTATTCACATTAAGGCCAGGAATAAACCAGCCATATTCCAGACCCAAAAAAAGAGCTTAAATTTAATCCCCCAGACTGCACTACGTTTCAGCAATGGCAGTGTGAGAAGGTCAAGGACGGATTTTGCTAATGATTCGTTTTAAAATGTGCATCTCAATTTCCAATGTTACATACTTTTTATTTTTTATTTTTTTGAGACTTTTTATGAGAAGTTCCCCTCCCAGTTTTATTTGGCTGTCGCCAAACGGTTGCAAAAATTGTTTTTCCCACATTCTGTTATTCTTCATTGCACTGCAATGCAAAAAAAGACAATAAAACTTCCTTCAACTTTGAACTAATCAGACACAGGCGTACCCGTCATACGCTCCACTCACGATCCGCTTGTTATCAAAGCGAATACAGCGAACAAGCTCCTCGTGGCCTTCCAAAACCCGCAAACAAGCTCCACACTCTATATCCCACAGCCTAGAGAAACAGATTAACACAAATTTTGTGAGAAAATAAATCATACAAGTAAAGAATACTAACTGGCTGAATCCAGGTCACATTCTTACCCCCAAAAAGAACAATTATACCAACAAGAAAAACAAAGAATCAGGTTACATTTCGCATGAAGAAAATAAAGTCCCTTATGATGTTTTTGCACATTATTACCAATTAAACTCAAATTACTTTTATTTTCATTACTGTTCATTACATAAAATAATATACTTGAACTTAGTTCATAGACCATGGTAGCACTTGCTGTAGCTGATTTGATTTAATGAAATGAATAAACAGAAATAAATAAATAAATACATACAAGAAAGAAAGATTTGAAATAGGTATCTTATTCTCACAAAGGCTAAATTTTTGACAAAAAAAAATTAGAGTAAAAAGAGTAATATGCAATACATTAAATATTTAAAAAATATATTAAAATTATATTTTAATATCAGTGTCACATTAGCCTTCAGAAATCATTCAGATTTTTTCACTGCTGTTTATTACATTAAAATAAAATAAAATGATTTAAACAAAATGAATAAATAAATAAGAGCAAACAATAAAAACAACAACGTTTTACTGGTATTTATTTATTTATTCACTTTTTAACGTCATGCCAGCATCAAGGCTATTTTCATGGAGATCTCTGAATAAATTATACAAGGTATACAATTAAATGGTTAGTTCACCCAAAAATGAAAATTAGCCCACAAATTACTCACCCTCAAGTCATCCTAGGTGTATATGACTTTCTTCTTTCTAACCCTTTAACAAAAGGTTATAAAAAGACATTTCAGATGTACTCTAGACAAATTCTAAAATACATTCAGGTGATATTTTTTAATAAATCAGTTAAACAGACCTCTACGTTTTACTGGTAAAAATTTACTCAAGTATCCTGGGGTGAAATGTCACTTGTGTATTTTTGACATTTCTTGAGAGTCACTCAACTACTATTAAACAAACTTGAATGACTGCTTATTCACACACACCTGATGGTGTTGTCTGAGGAGCCGCTGACCACGAGTCTGTCTCTGTACTGCAGGCAGGCAATTCCTCGCTTATGACCGTTTAGTGTCCGAACAAACTCACAGGTGCTTGTACTCCACACCTGCAAAACACAGTACATCACACAACAGGATTAAACATTAAATACTTTAAATCTGTTCCAAATCACTGCCATCTATCCTTAGAATAATCCGTTGGCATATTTAATAAATACCAGTACATTTAAACTCAAGTGTGTGCATGAGAAAACACCTCCAGACATCTACACACACCAGCCCTCACTGCCCGGCCTCATTATTTGGGGAATGTTTTGATAGGGTGGGGGCTGCAGAATGACTTGGCACCCCTCCCAGAGTGATGGGTGGGCTGGATCAGGGCTGTCTGTTTCTGGAATCTCAAATGCTCCGAGTCCAGCATCTAGAGTGGCACTAGTGCTGAAGAGGACTCTGGGCAAGAGCAAGGACTATAGCGTTTCTGCAGGCTATAGAGAATTAAGAAACTATTACACTGCTGCCCTCTGCTGGGAACTTCTGTGCTTCGGACAGAACAAGCAGACACCTGAACAGCTGCATGACAATATAGCCTAGTCGACTGCAGCTTATTGTCATCAAGAATCAATACACTTAGACAGGACGGGGCCTGATGCATATGAAATCAGATCAGCATTGATCTGTGGTTTGACTGACAGCTGATAACGGTCATTCAGAGATCAGAGCGCTGACCTTTATGGTCCGATCCCCAGAGGCAGAGACAATGTACTTGTCGTCAAAGTCGACCACATTGACGGCAGCCCTGTGTCCGACGAGGACCCGGCGGAGACTGATGTCCGTAGGAGAGGCCATGTCCCACACGGCAATGGAGCGATCCTTCGAGCAGGTGACCATCAGCCCATTACAGAATCGCAGGTGGAGCACGGCCTCGTTGTGGTGGATCAGAGTGTTCAGAACCTCCCCCGAGTTCACATCCCACACTCTGGGTAAAAAGAGAAGGCAAGCAAAGTCAGACCTGATTTTATCAGTCCCTTATCCATTCCAGCTGAACAGACATGTGGAGTGAGGGGGGGGGAGAAGAAAAAAAACTGGAAAAGATGAACAGAGGACTTATAGAGAGCGAGAGAACGATAGAAATCTGACCTGACAGTGGAATCAGAGGAGCCGGTAACAATGACTCTCTCATCGTATTGCAGACACAGCACAGAGCCTGTGTGTCCCGTCAGAATCTTCAAACACTCCAGAGTCTGTTTATCCCATATCTGAATGCAAACACACATATGACATCTTTTTACAATTGCAAACACCATGAATTTCACAATGTCAAATATAAACTTCTGTTAACTAGATTAGACTCCTCATTAAAGAAAAAAATATATATAAATTTCTAGCTAGGATGCACCAATATTTAGGCAAGAACTATCTGTATTATTATGGCCAATATCAATTACAATTGTCAAGTTTTATCTAATATCTTTAAATAACAAAATATTAAGTTAAATAATCAAATATTCTTTTATCATCACTACTATTTGAAGGTTTTGGGTAAGGAAGATGTTTTAATATTTTTGAAATAAGATCTTTAAATCTACAGTATAAACCGCAGTATTGTGCAATAACATTTCTATTTTAGTATATTTTAATAAACATTTTATTTATTCCTGCAATGGCATTTTCAGCAGCCATTACTTCAGTCTTCAGTGTCACATGATCCTGATTTGTTGCTCAAGAAACATTTTTTTATCTTCAATGTTAAAAAGAGCTTAATATTACTTAATATTTTAGATTTTTAATTAAAAACGTTAAATGAATACATTTAAAATAGAAATCCTTGTAATATAAAAATGTCTTTACTGTCACTTTTGACCAATTTAATGCAGGCTTGCTGAAAAGTATTCATTTCTTCCCCCTTACCAAACCCAATAATTTTAAATATATTTGCTATTTAAATTTTTCACAACTACAGGCGTCATAAATTTAAAGGAGTCATAAACTGCCTTTTTTATTTTGTAGTGTTCTCTGAGGTCCACTTATAATTAGGGCTGGACGATATGGCCAAAATTGATATCACGATATATTTCTTAATTTCGGTCGATACGATATAATTCCGATAAAAATTATATCGCGATACATATTGATATTGAATTATTGTCCAGCCCTACTTATAATGTTAAAGACTTTTACATAAAGAAAAACATCATACTTTAGAAGTAATAAGCAATTTTCTGTCCTGTTTTGACCACCCTCATCTGAACGCTCTGTTTGAATAGATGTGGCAGATTGTGGACTCTGAAATAAACGCCCACTGCTATTATTGGCTAATAGTTATGCATGTTTGACAACCTACATCCTTCACAGACAGGCGCTGCTGTGTTTTAGGTTAAAAATGCATAAATACTCAGCACATGTCAAACTATCTGTAATAACAGACAAAGCAATAGTGACCACATAAAAACAGTTACTCACACTTGTGTTGTGTGGTGCGATATCAGATCCAATATAGTCAGCACACTATCGTCTTTTAGTTTCAGGTTCTCAAAATCCTTTGTCGAATTGTGCCTTGTTTGTAAACAAATCCGCGATAAATTGAAGTGAACCAAGTTCTTACTGACAGTCTGGCACTTCATTAAAAATAAAGTTAATCAAATAAAGTTAATCGTTTGGTTTTTGCATAGACCTGCGTGTTCGTCTCTCTCGTAAACACTATATGTGTGAATTGGTGGGTGGGGCTAAACAGGCAGTGATGTAGAAGCAGACGTTGATCTTCTGCGGAGGTGGTGTTTAGCCACTCTATTACGTCAAAAATTGGCACGTTCCACAACCTCTCATTTTAGCAGACTGGCTTCAATATAAGCTGTTTTTAGACTAACAACAAAGTTTTGAGTTATGAAACTTGCAGGATGTTTTTATAGCACAATGTCCTCCTATATGTCAAAAGATCAAGGGAATTTCGGTTTCTCGGTTCATGACCCCTTTAATAACAATAACCTTTTACTGATATTGTCAACTCTGCCACATCCCTAGAGATACACTTGCTGAAATTCTCTCCCACAACAAGTGCAGTAAGAACATGGGACTGTACCACAGAGTTTAACACTATGAGTAAGGAAATCTAACAAACCCCTACATATAACCAGTATCAATAGTCATTCTTGCCTTAGAAAGTGTGACTTGAATCATCTCACCTGTTTCAAAACCCTCTCTCTATTTTCTTTATTATAATACAGAAGGGGAGAGATTTGATTGTGTAAATCAAAAACTCAAGCATGTTTCTATTTAAAAAGATGTTTAAAGAGAATTCATGTTCCTCCAACTGGTGAAAAGTCACGCATTTGCTAAATGTGATTAAACACATCATTAGCGTAATTCACGAGAACACGCTTGTGGTTAGTGTTTTTAAATGACACCTGCGTATGGATGCACTCAGACGGTGTGGTTTTTACTGGTGATGACTTCACTAAACCCACACGAGCTTCACTAGAAATACACCGGCAGAGCGTGGTCGCACCTTGATGGAGTTATCGCGTAGACCGCTGATGATCTTTTCGTCGTCATACTGGAGACAGTAAACACCTTTGCTGTTCTCCGATCTACACTGGATCCTCTGCAGGTTATGTCGGCCACACCTCCAGTTTGCCTCGATGGTCTAGAAACATGAACAGCAATGTCATATATGAGCAATTTAATTACACATCTCATTTATTTGATTTGATCAAAAATGATTATGCACAGACATTAACTAAATCAGCGGCCCGTTTTATCACTACATTTGAAAATGTAGTATTAAAATAACTGAAGCCTGCATACTCCGATTACTCAGAGGGCAGCTATGAAGAAGACAAAGAGCTGGGTAACATGAGGCCTACCGCCTACCCCTGAGGTGTAATCACTGGTCCTGCTTGTTCAAATGAACAAACAAACGCTTACTACCTCCCTTTCCTTAAAAACACTGACATGAGCAGACAAGATCTAACATCGTATTACACTCTTAAAAGGACAAGAGAGAAAGAAACGATGGTTGCTTTGCCCACCTCAATGTCCTGAATGATTTTTGGATAAAGAGAGCGGTAGTATGAGTTTGGAGGAACTTCTGTTGTGCGGTTCTTGAACAGGTATTTTTCCCTGTGAAGAAAACGTCAATAAACATCCCTGACAAACTGACATAAACAAGCATCTTCATAATTCAAGGCCAAATAAGATGCACAAGACAGTCTAAATGGAGGTTCTCAGCAAGTCTGGTGGAGAATTACACCACTGAGAGATAATGGCGAGGTTGTTGTTAAACCTCATGTATAAATGAGGGGGTTTGGGGGATGTAAACAGTCATATCAGCACTGTGACTCACCACTGGTGTCTCTCTGAAAGGCCCTTCCACAACGGGTCTGTCCGAACCATCCTCTCGATCAGCTTCTTCCACAACATGCCTTCGGATATCACACGCTGCCATTCTTTACACACCAGCTCAGCTGAACAAAGCGAGCGTGCGTCCAGGAAGGACAAGATGTTCTCCGCTATATGGTCCAGACCCTGAGCTGGAAGACAAATTGAGAGTGATTTCATTTAAGTGAAATAGGACATTAAAATTAAAAAAACAAAAATGTATGTATCAGGAAGGGACTGGATAGTACACAGTAGATATTAATGAAAAACATGGAGATTGAAGAATGCAAGAGGGGTTTAAAAAAAAAAAAAGCAAAACAAATGGTTTGATGATGTCAGCTAAAATGAAAAACTTCATTCTAATATGCTGATCTGGTGCTTGAGAAACATTGCTTTTTTATTATTATCGGTGTTGAAAACCGTTGTGCTGCTTAATATTTTTGTGGCAACTGTGATACATTTTTCAGGATTCTTTCATATAGAAAGTTAATTTATTTGAAATAGATATTTTTTGTAACATCACAAATGTCTTCAGTGTCACTTCTGATCAATTGAATGCATCCTTGCTGAATAAAATTATTGATTTCTTTCAAAAAAAGAAAAATCTTACAGGCCACAATTTCAATGGATGTGTATATTTTGTTGAAATACAAACAGGGATTTTATTCTAAGAATAGGGCCCTATGATTTCCACGATGCGGAAAGCGCGGATGGAATCACGGAATCCAGTTACAAAAACAGAACTTACAGTTTAACACGGAATATCAATTGTTGACATATTTCATCAACATTTGACAGCATCCTAAAACAAAACAAACAAAAACAAAAAAAACCTTTGCTTTCTCTTTCCTTAATCTCCTCAATTGTAAGTCACTTTGGACTGAGTCTGCTAAATCAATGTAAATGTATATCACGGAATTTGTCAAAGTTTGGATGAATGAGTCAAAATGAGGTCATTAACCTTCAATCAAATCGCAACATGGACTAGTATCTGTAAATATTAAACCGCAAAAAGACTAATTAAATATGAATCCTGCATGTTCGTGTCTCCGTGTGAATGAATGACGCAGACGCGCGTTTTGTTTACTACACCTTATGAAGCGCGTGACGCTCGTGGTGATTTCAGCGTCTGCCGTCTCACTAAATGAGGACATAAATACATGAACAACATCTCCAGAACTGCTCTAAGAGTACTTCATGAGCATTTTGCCTTTTCATTTGAGTAAAACTAGTGTCATATACACAGAAATTTAAAGGTATTCACAGCAACCCGTCAAAATAAAAGTTTGGTTTAACTTGAAGACATTGCGCCAAAAAAATTACTATTATTCAGTAGAATGTACGTAATACTACTACTACTGTTGGAAAAATTAATACAACTATTTTTTAAGGAACACAATATTTCTTGCATGTTTTAATTTGGTAACAATAAAAATTAAAACATTTCATAGGGCCCTAAATATGTACTTTGTTAAACTTTTAATAAATTGATGATAAATTGTATACGTTCATGATTTTAATTAATTAGACATGCTTTTTGATTAATAAAATTCAATTTAACCATTAAAAAGGAGTCCAGAAAAATTTTACCGCCACCTATCTCTCAAATGGACTATTGGCACTCCTAATTGAGATTGTAGATAGTGTCAATGGTCCATTTGAGAGATAGGTGGCGGTAATGCACTTATAAGTCTGCGATCTGCCGTAAAGCAAGAAGAAGAAGTCACGTCACACCCTGAAGAAGAAGACGCGAACGTGCTCAGGACAGTTCGGCCATTGCGGTGAATCAGAGGTAAAAAAAACAATATAAATACTGTTCAGTTTCTTGCACAGACCGATCGTTT
>NW_015656630.1:3345002-3360853 GCF_001515625.1 Sinocyclocheilus rhinocerous
AAACGGAATTTGGAAAAAAAAATTAAATAAAACATAATTTGGGAAAAAAATAAAACGGATTTCATAGGGCCCTATAAGAATAAAATACACTGATGAATTGTGATTCAAGTTTGGTTTCAGCTTTAGAGATAAAACGGGCCAAGACAAACATGGTCTCTTTAATCTTAAAGGGATAGTTCACCCAAAAATTAAAATTTGATGTTTATCTGCTTACCCCCAGGGCATCCAAGATGTAGGTGACTGTGTTTCTTCAGTAGAACACAAACGAAGATTTTTTACTTAAACCATTGTAGTCTGTCAGTCATATAATGGAAGTGAATGGGAATCACGGCTTTGAGAGTCAAAAAAACATACACAAACAAAACTAAATTAAACCCTGCGGCTCGTGACGATACATTGATACGTAAAGACAAGAAACGATCGGTCTGTGCAAGAAACTGAACAGTATTTATATTGTTTTTTACCTCTGATTCACCGCAATGTCCGAACTGTCCTGAGCGCGTTCGCGTCTTCTTCAGCTGGCGCGTGACGTGACGTGACTTCTTCTTCTTGCTTTACGGCAGATCGCAGACTTATAAGTGCATTACCACCACCTATCTCTCAAATGGACCATTGACACTCCTAATTGAGATTGTAGACAGAGTTTCTGGTGAGGTGTGTTTGAATGAGAAGATCGGGATAATAATCTGGATACTATTTTCAGCGATTAACAACTTAAATTCTGCTCTGCACCTCGACCTCACACAAAACGTCTCAGGTTACGTATGTAACCATGGTTAAAAATCTTCATTTGTGTTCTACTGAAGAAACAAAGTCACCTACATCTTGGATGCTCTGGGGGTAAGCAGATAAACAAATTTTCATTTTTGGGTGAACTATCCCTTTAAGGCTATATTTTAAGAGTAATGGACACACCCTCCATCAGAAATGGCATTTTCAGAATAAGGACTCTGTGTGTGTTACCTGGCAGTGCCGTAATGAAGTCCCTTTGGAGCATGGGTTTGAGGTAGGAGTTTATGTGGCCGTGTTGGTAATGGCACATGTGTGAGATCAGGTGTTCCACAAACTCCACCTGGTCTGCCTCAGACCACTGATCAAAGAGCTGGATGCACACGTCCTTCTCCTTCTCATAATTTCCCTCTGACGGCCGCTTCCTAGAGCCTGTCAAAGGTCCATTACTCACCTGAGGACAGATAAAAGTAGGCTGGGAGAATTGTAAAAGGAAAAAGAAATAAATATATTAGATGAGACAAAAGAAAATAGGTATCGGAAAGGATTGGGCAAATGGAAAATTTGAAACACAGTAACATACTATCATAATATTTTAAGGCAGATTTGTTACCTCGGCAAAGAACAGTGCTGCAGGTGCTCTTCTATTAAAAAAGCAGCCCTCTACGAACACCTTGGCAATTGAATCGCCATTGGCTAGTAATGCAAGTGATTTACTTGCAATGTAGAGGGTTGAAGAGCCACATACAGTTCCTGTATTCACATGCAATAATAGGAGTTTCTACAAGAAATTCTCATGCTATTAATCCCAAACAACTCATCACTTGATGTTCTGTACATACAGTCATACTAGAGCACTTAAGTGACACTTAAAACATTTAAGAAAATTGGCACAAACAAACGTCAAGCAAAAACAAGAACTTGGTTTCTTTGTAGATAGATTTAGAAAAAAAATTAAATTTTCTGGAAGTCAAAAATTAGAAACATGATCTAATGTATGGTTACTCTGCTAAAACATCTGTATGAGATTTAGGGGAACTGATCTCATAAATTCATTAGAATACATTTGGTTTTGTTAAAAATAAATCCAAAAATGTCTCAAATGTGAAGTTAGCCCTGAGAAATCTAGCATCATATGTCTGCAGATCATGCCACTTGGATTCATATGAAATTCAAGTATTTTGAAGTGTCTTACATCATTGTTAAAAGTTTTGGGGTCAGTGAGATTTTCTTTCGAAGAAATTAATACTTTCACTCAGGAGGACATATTCAATTGATCAAGATGACACTAAGTACACTTATAATGTTACAAAAGAGTTCTGAACTAAACGAATGATGTACTTTCATTTTTTTTAAATCCTTAAAAAAAGCTATCACGGTCGGTTTCCACAAAAACATTAAGCAGCGCCACTATTTTCAACATTGATAATAACAAGAAATGCTTCTTGTGCAGCAAAGCAGCATATTAGAATGATTTCTGAAGGATCATGTGACACTGAAGACTGGAGTAATATATTGTTATATTAAATTGCACAGTGTATGAAGTTTTATTAAACTGTAATAATTTCACATCAATACCACTATACTGTATTTCGATCAAATAAATGTAGCCATGCTGAGCACAAGAGATTTCAAAAACATTACAAAATCTCACCAACACCAAACTTTTGAACAGTAGTGTAAGTGTTCAGATAATTTTGGGGCCAATGTAATTATCCAGGAAATCTCAAAAACACAAGAGGAAACCTAAAAACAGAAAAAAATAAAAGCCTGCGGAAATGGACACTGAGGTTTTCCAGACGCAGATCAGGCCATGCCCTACAACAAACCCCTAAGTCAACAGTACTTCAATATAGAAAATCCTGCATAGTTCAGGGAGAGGCTACTCAACAGATCCCTATTGTTCTATCCGTTTATTATTTTATCAGACTTTGACGCAGTTTACTGAGGTACGGCTCGTCCACCTCACCTTAATCACTGTGATCTTTGGGGATCGGTCTGCAGGCTGCGAGTCCATGATAGAGAAGTTCTGCAGAAGAAATCACAATTCATTATTTTTTATATAAATCAATAGTAATGTCTGCTTTAAATCAAACTAAAACAAAAAATTAGAATAGAATATCAGAACTACTCATATACATAACGCACCCTTTCATCATCTGCTCGCATGCGTTCATAATCAAATTGCATTGTTTGTTGGAAAGCAGATGAAAGGACTGAGCACCAGCCTACGATCTGTGTGTGCTGAATAATTGGACAGATTCTCCATCAGCATGCAGCAAAGATGTGGGATCGGGCAGGGCGTGTGGGCGTTTAGCCAAGGCCACCAAAAGGATATGCTTACATACCAAATACAGCCACGATAGAGATGATACCATCCATATCGTTGCTCTTAAGATCCACGACTCGGCACCTGCTTTAATCCATAATCACTGAATATCAGCCAAACTCTTTAGAAACTTGGGCTCTCTGGACTAAATAAAGCAGTGTGATATTGAAGCTAGACACTGACACCAGTGTTATTTTAGAAGCACTGAGATAGTATTAGACTTTATTCATATATTTTTTTTGTTTTGTTTTGTTAATTTTAGTAATTTTGTTGAGTTTTTTATTATTATTATTATTATTTAAAGTTTTAATTGTTTAAGTTTTAGCTGTAGTTATTTTAGTACTTCAAGTTAAACTAAATGAAAATGGGAAATGCTACCTTGACAACCTAAGTTTTTCCTCCAAATAACACAAATGTTTTCTATGGGTTTATTCAACAATAATAACCCAGTCTGACACATGATGACAAAGTCTGGGATTCATTTCAAAACATCCTTCTAGGTCAGCAGAGCAGGAGGTGTAGATTTATTATGAGTCCATGCAGTCTACACACAAATTCACATGGCTTGTTATCTTCAAGCAGAAGCCATTTATCCGTCTTCCTCAAGCTTCACAATACAAGTGGACAAACTCAAGTGCATTCACTCCTACCCTTTTCACAGTATCCATGGCAACAAGAAGCAAATCTACTCTGCAAAACTGATTCTATAATGTTATTGTATTGACTAGGTGAGATATTGATTCAGACACAGCCTTATTAATTAAGAGCACATTTAAACAAGTCAAACTTTTATTTTGAAAGATACCATAAAAACGTTTTAAATTAAGAATAGAAATAATGTATTTAAAATTAATAGAGACTACATATTCAAATATCGTCAAAAATCTATTTTAATAACAAAAGCTGCATGTTTAAGTAGTAAACGATTTTTGAGGAATTCAGATTTTTTTTTATTGTAAGCGTTTCATAGAACTACTGTTTAGAAAATTGTGAAACAAAAAAATAGTGCGTTTAATAAGTATCGTAATTAGTTCGAGTAGGCTAATGGTTTGATGTGGTTAGCCACTTAGCCGCTTGCTGCTTTCACGTCAACAATTAACGTTTGTATGTCACTACGAAAAGTGTGAGGTTACTAAAACACAAATGTTCACTCATCCAAACAGGATTGTTGAATTAGTTGACGACATCTGTATATTCGCTCATCGTTCGGCTCAAAAACGTCATTTGAAATTGACAGCAGGAGCGGTTACTTCCTATTACGCAGCTTTAAAGTCCAGTTAAAATGTGTCGTGAGAAGTAAATGTTGCGTTATTGTGAATGAGAAGTGATTGTTTTAAACACTTTAAAATATAGTTAAACGTTCTTAGACTGTATATGAACCACAACTCGTCTGTGGGACCAAATTATAGACAGGATTGAGTGGCGCAGAGGCGCCGCAGTGGAGCTCAAGGCACCGGCTGAAGTCGATGAGACTCGGACTCACCACGATGCCGCGGCAGCTTCCCTTCCTTCGCCTCCGCGACTAGCTCAATAAATATCCTCAGCCCCCGCCAAGAACAACTGTTCGCCTTGTCTACTAACGTCTCAGCTGTTGTTTCAAGGGAAAGACACAGGCGAGAGACGTGAAAACAGACCAAGTGAGCCAGCGATACATAGTAGGGCCCTCCTTGTCAGCCGAGCTTGTCTACTTCGCAGCTGTTGTTTCAAGGGAAAGACACAGGCGAGAGACGTGAAAACAGACCAAGTGAGCCAGCGATACATAGTAGGGCCCTCCTTGTCAGCCGAGCCAGCCATTTCTCTGTCTCCTCACCCCTCCTTCCTTCCTCCCTCTACTCAGCCGATCCCTACCCACTCCACAAGCTAGTTATATTCAACCAGGCTACTCTTATAACCGCTAATATGGATTTCTAAACTCTAAAGTCTTGCGAACATACTGGAAAATGTTTTTCAACGCACACCCGAGTACTCACCATCAGCTCTAAGGTTTTGTCCTCCATCTCCGGCTCCATGTCTGTTCCCCGAAACTCGCAGTGAAAATGGAAACCCCGCCCTGCGACACAATCACGTCACAAAAGGAGGCGGAGAAAGTAGCCTTGTGTCTAAGTCTCCCATTGGCTGTCAAATAAAAAAACGTGCGCCAAATGGGCGATGTCCGCGTTGTGATTGGATCATTTCTGCTGCTAAAGTACAAAGCGGTTACAGACACAGTACGTCATAATCGAAGAGGGATATAATCTGTAACAACATTCGTGGTTGGTCATCGAATGACAAAAAGGGTTTTGTCCGTTTTGTAAAATGAATAGCGATTGGCTGTCGTCTGGCGCTAGGGTAAAGAATGGGGTTATCCCCAATGATTCACATATTAAGAATATTTCTAATTGTTTGCTGGTGACATCCTAGCCTGCAGCCAAATATTATTATTATTATTATTATAAGTAGGTCTAAACAATTTATTAAATGAATAAAATTCTGAAGCTATCAGAATGTTTACCTTTGCTTTCCAGTTAAATTGCTTACAATTTACTTTCTCATAGTAAGCGAAATAATCTCGTCAAACTTCGAACCCATAAAACTAAGTATATCAAATAAGATAAAACATACTCGCAAAATAAACAAGCTATAAGTGCAACTTGCAAACAATGAAAACGTTTAATGTCTGTGTCCAGATGTAACAAATGATTTATACAAAAGAATGGATAAAAAAAAAAAATAATAATTCCAACATAATTGTTAAAATATTGTGGGCCCGTATTTTGGATCATTTTTTTCCTCTCTCTCCTTTTACATTATCAGATTGTGTGTTTGTTTTAGTAGGCGTCAAAACACCAACCATGCCACAATTTTTAAAGGTCCAAAATATTGATTTGCAGCTTGTCTTTCTAAAACCAATATGTTGTTAAAATATGACTGGACAACATGGAAAGAACTTAAGAGGCTTGTAATCTGTGGGCGGGTTACAGACTCCGAGATGTGACTTTTTAAAAGGGAATTAAACAGCCAAACTGACATATACTCACTCACACATCACAGTTGACACAGTAACCCCCCACCCCATAATCGGTCCGAAAGGACATTCCCATGCATAAAGCCGTGGAATACCAATGAGTGCTGAAGGCTCGAGCTAAGATTTTATGTTCAGAAACAGCAGGAGGCTGACGTTAGGGTCCAGATGCTGGTACACTGTGCCGTCGTATCTCACAAACTGCAAAATTCAGGCACTCATATATAGTTTATTTTGAGAAGTAGCATCTCCTGGGGGCTGAAGGAAAACAAGTGAGGGCAATGTACTGTGAAATACGGTTCTCGGTCTTCAAGACGGGATGAGTCCAGTTACTATATGGTCCATTTGAGAGCAAGAAACGCCTCAATGTGGGCACAATGCGATGGGAGGAGCAGGGTGTACCACTGGCTCAGAGTTCATCACCCTCGAGCTAAGATTTTATGTTCGGAAACAGCAGGAGGCTGACGTTAGGGTCCAGATGCTGGTACACTGTGCTGTCGTATCTCACAAACTGCAAAATTCAGGCACTCATATATAGTTTATTTTGAGAAGTAGCATCTCCTGGGGGCTGAAGGAAAACAAGTGAGGGCAATGTACTGTGAAATACGGTTCTCGGTCTTCAAGACGGGATGAGTCCAGTTACTATATGGTCCATTTGAGAGCAAGAAACGCCTCAATGTGGGCACAATGCGATGGGAGGAGCAGGGTGTACCACTGGCTCAGAGTTCATCAGCACCACCACCACCACCACCACACTGGTTTACAGCAGAAACAAGGCAACAAATCAAGTCTGGGCTAACCAGGAAATTAAAACGAAGGCCTGGCAATGGGCTTGAGGTGGCTAGAGGCAAGCAGTACAGCTCTAATCATTTGCTACTGCTTTCTTCGTACACTGAATAAGAGAAAATATAATACATTTGAATAAAATACAACAGCAGCAGATGCCATTATAAAAGGAGAGGCAAAAGGAAGAAAAGGAGTGAGATTAGAAGGGAAGAAAAAGTAGATCTGAAAGCCTAGAGTGTTTTCGTGAAGAGCTGAGGCAGGACAGGCAGACGGGCCATGGCCATGCTGTTGCGATGACCCGGTAATTAGTGGAGAGGAGAAAACTCAGTCTCTTCCAGTCCAGAGATGGAGTCGCTGTATTCTAAAGCCAGGGACCATCCGCCGCCATCTCAAATTCTTATTCTCCCTCCTGCTGATTCGATCTCCTTCGCTCCCCTGCCGTTTGCGGGGTAGGTGAAGGGGGAAAATCTTATATTTGAATTTTGTGTCAGTCCCGACTACCTAGTAGTCATCTAAATCAAAAAACTCATCATCATCTCCCTGGTAATCCATGCCTTGGAAGTCCACCCGGTACCGCAAGATTCCTGAAGAAAAAGAAAAAAGATATTGATTTATGACCCTACAAAAATTTCCATTTCCCTACAAAACGTAATCCGTAGAGAGCACTTACCACCAATGCCTCCAAAGCCTTTCACAAACTGTGAACCCTCCTGGCTTTTGTCTGTAACGATTTCCAGCGTGGCCCCAAACTTCTTGTAGTTATTGGCGAACCACTCAAGCAGCGGCATGCTCTCAATCAGCTCATGCTCCTGACCCGTCTAAAATAAGAACATATGATACTGTTAACATTATACACCTCCTGCCTGAACCCAACATTGGCTAAACTGAAAAGCAAACATTACGCAAAAGGTGCAAACAATTAATCATGTATTTGTTCTTCTTTTGAAACAGTTATGAGCAAAATAAAAAAGGAAAGGTTGTTTTTACAAAATAAGAATTTCTGAATGTTCAACACTCCTAAAAATAAAGGTTCTTTATTGGCATCAAACCATCTTCAGCATCCACTGAACCTTTCCGTTACACAAAGTTCTTCATAGTGGAAAAAAGGTTCTTCAGATTAAAATATTTTTCACAAAAAAAAAAAAAACTTCACTGAGAGGTTATTTGAAAAACCCCAAATTATCCTTTCTGCAACCTTTATTTTTAACAGTTTAATACTTCACTCTTTTGCTCTAATGAGCTGCATGAACTATACAAGTTTGTGTGAAACCTGAAGATCATGTTCCTCACCATGATTTGAGGATGAAGACCATCTGACCATTTGAGTTTATATAATCAAATGTAACAAATGTGCTTAAACAGGGATCTAAAATGAAGATCTAAAATAACTCACTTTATTTTGTAAGCACATTTGTGACATTTGAATATGATATTCAATGCAGTCTTAGATTTTAGAACCCCCAATGTACGATCCTGAGAAATCAAAACAGAACTGCAACGAGCTTGGTACTAATAGGCTGATGACAGTTTAAAGATCAAGTGTTTCAACCCACAGGCTGCTGATCTGATTTCAGGCCATGAGAATTGATCATTGGTTGTTTGAGTACTGCACTTAAAACTCCACAAGAAAGTCACTCGGGGGAAGGAGTTATAGCTATTGTTGCTTCTACATTACTTTTCAAAATAAATACGATTTGCTGAATCATATAATCTGAATTTGATTGACGTGGTTTCACTTACCTCCTTGTCAGTGAAATGAGACTTGTCCTTCTCCTGTTCCGGTGTCAGATAGAGTGTCTTTTCATCTGATTACAAATTTTTTTTTAAAATTAAATTAAAATGAGAAAGGAATCTTTTTATATTTTACAAATAGTGTGAAACTGTGAGTATGCGAGTTTAGGGTGTGTGTATACCATTTTCTGGTGTAGTATTTTCTCCATGACAGCGTAGGACATAACGCATAGTGTCCAGGTTCTCATAAACTATAAGAATCTCCACCGCTCCCATCTCCAGCGCTTTGAGTGTGTCTTCAACTCCAAAACAATACTTCCCTGTGTCCTGACTGATCTCATCAAAGTATCGGCCTGAAATCAGAGACAAAGGTCACCACACCAGAAAAAAAAACAAAAAAACACCAAAGCCCAGGTTTATGTCACAAAAAATGTTTCCAGCATGTCCATTTTCTTTTATCAAGCCTGCAAATTAAACTACCTATTAGTTTCTTTTCTTGGATGAACTTGACATTGGACAGCACTTCCGCTGAAAGCTCAATGGCCTGGTTGAAACCGTTCTCTCCTCCATACGATATATCAACCAGCTTCAGAACCTTCGCTTGTAACCTCTACATGTGCAGAAGAACCAAAGTCAGAAACCAAGCAGACTGATTAATAAAGGTTGTAAATCATTTGATGCCATGAGAACAAACCGGATCAAACATGTCTGACTGGCTGAGCTCCGTCTTGAAATCGGCCGATCCGGCAAGAACCAGTCCTGCCACGTTGACCTTGTCATTGGACACGAAGAGTTGCACAGCTGTCTCTGCTACCTTACGCACATAGTTATGTCTCTTCTCCATCCTCAAACGTGCAAATCGAAGAGCGGACTGTCCTCCTCTACCTAGAGTTTTAGGAAACAAGCTTGTAAACACTAAATTCCATAAAAGAATGAAAATAGCCACAGCAAGCAATTTAAAGATGTTTACCGTGTTTTTTGGGCAGGTCCACAGTAAATTTGTGCAACACCTCCCTTGTGTTGCCTTGTAAAGTCCCAAACAGGGCGCCACTACCATCAATCACAATGAAGCCGAACTTGCTGTCGTCTGACAGCAGAGCTGTTAGAGCCTGTGGATACAAAAAAAAATTATATTAGGTGTTACAATGTTTTAGTACATTAGATAGATAGAATAGATAGATAGATAGATAGATCTTACCTCAGTATGGAACTTGTTGTCACATAAATACAAGGATGTGTTGATTGGTTTAAAAGGCTCAAAATCAATGTTTACTTTCTTCTCTTTGCCTTCCTCTGTCACTATGGTGCCACAATACACCACCAGGCCATTAGGAGGCACTGCAAGATAAACAGAAGATTTATGGGAGGGGGATCAGGAGAGACCACACCTATTGAAAAGATTAAATCAGGTGCAACGGCCAATTGTACTCACATACACAGCAAATATATATATGAACTGCCAGTTTAATGTTTAAACGGCACCATTTCGGAAAAGATAAACATACCAAGTGCAATAAAATTCAATCATCTGAGAAGTTAAATGGCTGTGAAAGATCATAGATGAAGCTAAGCCCACTCATTTACCTTTGTTGTAGAGTTTGAGTCTCTGCTGTACTGAGGTAATGGCTCCCAGCACAGAGAGTCTGTTGACTCTGCTCTTGATGTTCGAAGCCGTGCCGAACTCATCGGCCAACATCTTCGCAACACGCGAGATCTGATCCTTGGGTGGGATGATGAGGGAAATCATACTGGTGCCATTTCTGAGAAGGAAACAATATAACAGAAATATAAGAGCAGGCTGAGACTTTCATTAACATACAGTACCGTTTCAAAAGTTTAGGGTCGGTAAGATTTTTTAATTTAAAATGTGTAAAAAAAAAAATATATATCTTATGCTCACCAAGCATTTGCTCAAAATACAGTAAAAAAAAAAGTAATATTTTCAGAATTTAAAGTGTTTTCTATTTAAATATATTTTAAAGTGTAATATTACTGTAATGGCAAAGCTGAATATTCAGCAGCCATTACCCCAATCTTCAGTGTCACATGATCCTTCAGAAATCATCCTGATTTTGAATATGCTGGTTTGGTGCTCAAGAAATACTTTTTTAAAACAATTTAATTATTATTATCAATGTTGAAAACAGTTGCGCTGCTTGATATCTTTATGTAAACTGATCATTTAGTTTCAGTAATCTTTGCTGGAAAAAAAATTAAAAACAGGATTTATTCTAAATAGAAATTTTTGTAACATTACAAATGTCGATTGAATGCATCCTTGATAAACAACATCTTACTGATACCAAACTTTTCAATGGAATTGTATATACAATGCATCAATTAACCTAACTTTGTCAAAGTGTCAAGCCAATATATGATATAATCTAAACTGTTTATGGGCATTCTGGTTGAGGGATATCAAATACATCTTCAAGTCAGCATAAAATAGATAGTTCACTCAATTCATTTACATTGTTCCATAACCAAAAAAAACTGATGACTGAGGCTGTCATTCTGCTTAACCATTCACTTTCATTGTAAAAAAAAGAGGGAACTAAAGAAATGACCACATAAGTCTCTTACATTTTGCAACACGCTTTATACTTCACAAAAGAACAAAAAAATAAAAAATAAAAGCGATTTAGATCAACATGGCTGTAAGAAAATGACAGAAAATTCATTTTTGGGGTGAACTAACGGCGACTGGTTGTATTACGCCATTAAACACTAAGACAGTATTCAGCTACAACAATGTTAATAGCGTGATATTAAAACGACGTTTAAAAAACAATTACTTAAGAGAAACAAAACATGTAGCCTATTTAGCATGGTTTCACCCATTTAACAAACGTCGCCTCCACCAACCCATTTTAAGGCGTCATTCATAAAGTGCTTTACATTTCAAACGACACCACATAAAACGTTTCCCGCTCTTTATCCTAAAACCAACATTATTATCGAAATGAAGAGCTGTACAGTGCGCGGTCTCGTTCTCCGTCCACCATGCTGCTCTCTCCAACAGCTGTTAGCAAGCTGGTTAGCATGTGGTCCCCCCAAAGAACGAAACGAATCGCACATCGGAGGTGCTACTGTTTGTCATTCAACAGCTGTATACAAATCTAGAGGATCGGACGGTGCGAGCCTCACCCTCTAGCCGCCTCAAGGCTTTTGATCAACTTCTTAATCTTCCAGATTTCCACGTTCCTGTCCGCTGCGCTGGGGTCGTCCGCCATCTTCCTCGCGCTGTCTGGACCTGCTGAAAAAGAGAATCCAACTTTAGCTTGCTAGCGCGAAGTGTTTGATTAGTAGCTATTTTCAAAGCGGATCGTTCACAATGGAAATCTGAAAAGACCGACCGGGGATCAGACAGAATTGTTATTTGATTAAAAGAAGGTCTGTTGTGAGTAGAAGAGAAAAGCGCGACTAAAGTTGGACGCGCTAACTGGCTAAAGCATCGCTGCGCGCGGGCCTCTCGCGCCCGAGAACATCCCTGCCACGCGCCGATCGCGCGAAACCATCCTTAAGCTATGATTTTATTTTTTAACACGTGGTCAGTTTTCTCGAAGCAATTTTATTATCGGACATTATCGCACTGTACTCACAGACTAGAATTATCCGCTCCGCCGCGTCCGTACGGCAGTTACTTTGTGGTCCACAGCTCGCTTGCCGCTGTTTCTCAGTGACGTGATACACTTATCATTAGCAGCCGGTTTGGTCTTGCTGCGCGTGGTGCTTCGGTGGAGGCTCACGTGGGAGGAAAGGCAGAAATTCCATTTAGTATCACTTCCTGAAAACGCCACGCATGGGGGTTGTATTTGAAGCTCTGTGATTGGAGGACTTTACTGTCAAACAAAAAGGGTGGAACACTGACTTTTTATTATTTATTTTATTTTTTGAATGCTTTATTTAGTGACAACCAGTGTTGGGACAGTAACTAGTTACAGTAATATTATTAAAGGTTACTACAGTAACTAGTAGTGTAACTAATTATTACTAATAAGATTTCAGTAATAAAATTACAGTTACTATTCATAAAACAGCTAGTTACTTTCGATGCCTTAACCCCTACTGTTTTAAAGTCCAACAATCCAATAATTCCTAGATTTATTTTCATAATTTTCATAACTGGCACATGAAGTCACCAGTGCAGCAGGCATGTGGAAAATGAAAACGCTTACATTCAGTGGATATAAATATTGCCATTACTTTGATTTTGTCAGGAGAAAAGATGATCTGAACACTGATGTGTAAGTTGTGGCATTATGGAAGTTGTGGTATTACTTTACTCTAGCTTTACATGGCCCACCCACATCCCTCAATCACCACTCAGTGTTTGTAATAACTTCTGACTGCGATCCAATGTGGATTTTGGTCAAATGATGAGGCATAAATATATTGTTAGTAACATTTTAGAAGAATTTTATGGGGAAGATATGCAACTTATGTGGGGCGGAAAGAAAAATAACTAGTAGTGTAACGAATTACTGTTGCCAGAAGTTAATAAGTAACATAATAATATTAATTTTGAAAGGAGTAACTAGTAATGAGTAATAAATTAAATTTTTTGAGTAACTAGCCCAACACTGCTGACAACTCACATAACAAATAGATACAAAATAAAAATAACAAGAATATTATAGTAACAATAAGTAATTAAATAATAAAAAATAAACAAAGCAAAGATAAAGAACTATATTTGGGGTAGTGAAATCAAATCAAATTCTGAAATATTTTTGCGTAATTTTTACACATTGTTTTGCTTAAAATATAATATTTCCACCCCTTTATTGCTGTAATGCATTTATTTATTTGTTGTTTGGTAATTTCAGTTTTCAAATGAACTTATTTTTATAATGGTATAATAACAATACAATTCTTAATTTCTTTAAGCAAAATAAAACCTTTAACTTTTTTTATTTTCTTTTTAGCTAAAATATGACCCAGACTCTTGACAGTTTTTATGAGATGCACCCTTTTGTTTTAAAAGCACACAATTATTTTCGGTTTGTTTCAAAACTGCAACTCTGCAAGAAATATTTGCATGTTTGTTTTAAAAAAAAAAAAAA
Organism: Sinocyclocheilus rhinocerous; assembly: GCF_001515625.1. Lineage (NCBI taxonomy): Eukaryota > Metazoa > Chordata > Actinopteri > Cypriniformes > Cyprinidae > Sinocyclocheilus > Sinocyclocheilus rhinocerous. Next base: position 3,358,645 of record NW_015656630.1, read on the forward strand.
CTAATCTTGAAAAATGCTATCAATAACTAAAGTATAAGCAGACACTTTTATTATTTTATTTTCATACTGAAACCTGACAATACATTGTCATAATATTCAGTACTAACACACACACATCCCTGTTGTTTTTATTCACTTCTACTTTACATAAAGAAAACTAAGCCTTCCATTAGGATCATTTTGCATTGTGACTTTTTTTTGAGAAATGAAAATTATTTTATTTTGCATTTTATTTTACTGCATTATGGACTTGGAAGGGAAATATACTTAACTCTCATGGAAATAATGTCACAAAACCTTTAACAGTCTTTAAAAAAGGCTTAATATTCTTTAGACAAAATATAATTATATATTTCTTCATGATACATGATTTAAAAAAAAAAAAAGCGAGAGAGAGAGAGGGAAATGGTATTGCATCTTTGTCCAGGTCCTGGAGTTTCCCATGCACATTTTGGATGACTATGATATTTAAAACACCTTTATTTTTATCATAAACCCATACGTCAAGCCTCCAAGACCATATCTGGGAGTCAGGACCAGGACTGAGAACTAATAACAGTACTAACACATTTAGCTCTGTTGTTGTCATGTTATATATAATATAGATATTGTGATAATACATTCATCTGAATTTATTATTATTATACAGCATTACGTCTCTCCTGAGTTAGAGTTATTAAATGACTTTATTAATTCGCATCCTACACACAAATGGTAAACCACAAATCATACCTTCACAAACCAATGTCTAAAACAGAGTATAAAGAGACTTTAAAGTTTGTATCTAAACTAAATATTTCAGCAGATCTAGACTCAGCCCAGGACACTTTCAGCTACAATCACAAGAGTTCATTTTTCATGGTCTCTTGGTTCCTTTGCTGAGTTTGTCTCCAAGCTCCTGAATCAGTTCAGCAAGTTCTTCAGTGGCCTGTGACTTTTCCTCCAGGAGCTCGTAGCGGAGGCTGGAAATGTCCTGCTTGATTTCCTTCAACTCGCCTGAGAAGAAAAGCCACATGAAAACAAGGGTTTAAAGAGTTTCAAGTAAAACTTGGCACCAAAATCACAGTTACGGCCATTTTTAACATTTTACGGTTTATTGCTAGACACCAATCAAAGAAATGTGTTTATGGCCACACAAGTAAATCACACAAGAGACACTAATGGATGAATAAATGAGTCTTACCTTCATTGATCTCATCACTTTCACTGTCAATTTGGGCTTTTAGGACATACCGCTTGATGAGACGCTTCATGAGTTTCTGTGAGAGTAAGAACGTTTAGAACGACATTTTGCAATATTGCAAAATGTATTATATCGACAATTTGATGATTTATGTACATACAAGTTTTAAGATAAAAATCAATCAGTACCTGATATCTTGTGGGATGTTTGATAGGATTTCTAACTGTGAAGCCCTCTTGTGCATGGTAAGGTTGAAACCGACGAAGCTGAAAAGATATCAAAATTACAACCTGCGATTTCTACATTTGAACAGTTTGAAAATCCTTGCTGATCTCTGACCTTAGAGCGTGAATTGGCCATTCCCACGTCCTGCTGGCTGCTGTTGCTACGAACCCTGGCCTTGCATAAACACACTAGGTATGCTTTAGTGCGCTGAGCCATGTAATAGAAGGATTTGGGGCTGGGTATTAGATTAAAGGGGGGCGGAAGAGTGCTGCCTTCATCAAAATAGGAGAGCCACAGCTTTGCACGAGCAAACTTCCATTCTACATCAGCGTCCTCCTGTTCTCACACACACAAATATAAACATATGCATGACAAACTATCCTTTTGAGTAGTATTATTATTATTTATTTTTTTATTTTTTCAAAAGTACATTTGTCTCACCTCAATCTCCTGGTATGAGTGGTTGATCATGGCTATGAGCATGTTGAGCAGGACCACCACCATTGTGACATTATAGACCCCAAAGAGCACGTAACCAATGTTCTCAATGAACTTATGATCGTACTTCAAAACCACAGAGATCACCTCAGATAAACCAAAGATGGACCAGAACAGTGTTTTAAAGCTTTCCTCTACCCTGCAACAGATACATACATGCAAAATGTTATTGAAACATTCCAAAACAGTGCTTGGCAAAACTGGTATCATGTTTTCAAAACATGTACAACTTTCTTTTGTTGGTGGAACAAACACCAACACATATATATATATATATATATATATATATATATATATATATAC
>NW_015656630.1:3361081-3378353 GCF_001515625.1 Sinocyclocheilus rhinocerous
TATATATATATTTTTTATATTGTCTCAAATTCAAACACCAAAATGTAAGATATTAATTTGAGAGCTGAGAGGAAGATTTTTGGCTTAAATTCCATATTATATTAAAAATGTATTATACACTACCATTCAAACATTTGGAGTCTGTAAGATTTTTTGTACTGTGCTTGGTCACTATTATGCTCAGCAAGACTGCATTTATTTGATGACGAATACAGTAAAAACAGTAATATTTTAAAATATTATTACAATTTAAAATAACTTTGTTCTATTTCAATATATTTTAAAATTAAATTTGTTCCGGTGATGGCAAAGCTGAATTTTTGCCATCATTACTCCAGTCTTCAGTGTCACATGATCTTTCAGAAATCATTCTAATATGCTGATTTGCTGCTCAAGAAATGTTTTCTATTATTATCAATGTTGAAACATTTTGCTACTTAATATTTTTGTGGAAACCACAATACTTTTTTCAAGATTCTTAGATGAATAGAAAGTTCATATACAACATTTATCTGAAATAGATTTTTTTGTAACATAAATATGTTTACTGTCACCTTCATACAATTTAATGTGTCCCTTGTTGAATACAATAACTAATTTATTAAAAAAAGATAGATAGAGAGAGAGAGAGAGAGAGAGAGAGAGTAATCATACTGACCCCAAACCTTTGAATGGTGTATAAGTCAAATAGACTAATTTTATCTTTTGTTGCAAAACATTCTGCAAAACATCTACTTTTGTGTTTTGTGTAAAAGCCTCTAATTTATAACAAAACAATGGGGAATAAATCATAGAATTTTTACAATTATTTCTTTTTTGGTGATCTATCCCTTTAACAAGTAAATTCTAAATATAATACTTGTCATTGTAACTTTTTTAGACTTACGTGGTGAAAGCAGGATTATATTTAGCTCCCAAGTAGTAGGAATACAAATTAAACATGCCGATCATGAAGGCAAGGAAGACCATGATGAAGATGACCATGAATTTAAAAATATCCTTCACGGTGCGCCCAAGAGATATTTGTAAGGGTCCGAAACTCTCGTTGGCTGGCAGAACATAGGCGATACGTGAGAAACTGAGCACCACAGCGATGGAGTACAAGCCCTCAGAGATGAGCTGAGGATCTGAGGGAAGCCACCTGTTCCTGGCTGAGAGAGAAGAGGCATTTTTTGGTGTCACCACTTGATGGCAGCATTTTGTTTCATTTCAGACAGCTGCAAGAAAGTCTGTGCAGCATGCATGCATAAGCATATGATTGAGAACAGAAACAGACCTGGTCTTTTATACTGATACAGTATTTTACAGTTCACTTTGGATTTTCATTTCTTGAATATACAGATTCTTTATTTTTGCAACATACCATAAGTGAAGTAGGCCACGTCTTCTGGTAATGAGGCATTGATCAAGTCTGCATTAGTCACGTACAAATCCACATACAGCTGTGCATGGGAGGCTCGCAGGAAAGCCATGAACCGTGCGGTGAATGACGCCACGAAGACCGATAGCATGCCGAAGTCTAACACATTCCACAAATGCATGATGTATTCTCGTGGTCCATCAGCCCAAACCTCCTTACACTCCGTCCAGATCATTCCTGATCAGGGGAATCAAAGAAAAGAAATGGGGTTCATTTATCATGCTTGAAATATCACATAATTAATTACAGATTATTCTAGAGATCAAAAGTTTGAGGTGGGTTTTTTGAATGTTTTTGAATACTCACCAAAGCTGCATTTATTGGATCAAAAATATAGTAAAAATGTAATCATGTGAAATATTATTGCAATATGAAATAACTGTTTTCTATTTCAATATTTAAAAAAATATATATTAATTTATTCCTGTGACACAATGCTGAATTTTCAGAATCATTACTGCAGTCTTTAGTGTCACATGATCCTTCAGAAATCATTATAATATGCTGATTTGCTGCTCAAGAAACATTTCCTTTTATTATCAATGTTGAAAACAGTTGTTCTGCATAATATTTCTGTGGAAACTGAGATACAATTTCTTTTAGGATTAGTATCTATCTATCTATCTATCTATCTATCTAGTAAAACTTACTTTTACTTTTTGCTTTTCAATGACAGTATAAATCAATTTTTAATTGATGTGAATAGATTATAACCAATGAATATAATCAATAATTCCTTTGTCTATCGCCTTTTGGCTTGCTTCGTTGGCGTCACTTAATATGTGACTCTGGACCACAAAACCAGTCTTAAGTCGCTGGGGTATATTTGTAGCAATAGCCAAAAATACATTGTATGGGTCAAAATTATTGATTTTTCTTTTATGCCAAAAATCATTAGGATATTAAGTAAAGATCATGTTCCATGAAGATATTTTGTAAATTTCCTACTGGAAATATATCGAAACGTAATTTTTGATTAGTAATATGCATTGCTAAGAACTTCATTTGGACAAATTTAAAGGCGATTTTCTCAATATTTATTACGAACCCGGGAACGCGCTGCTCACGTGGCCAGTCACATGATTGTCAGCTGTAAATAAAATGAATTTTATTTACAAATGTATTCTTATTATTGTGTAAAATGTATTTAAAAATACGTATTATTATGTAAAATGTATTCTTATTATTCCAAGCATATTTTATAATATATAATCCTATTTATTATTTGATTATTTAAATCTCCTGTTTAAAAATTGGATGATGCGCTGTAGTTGTATATAATTATACGCGATATATATCTGAACTGAACTAAACTGAATCAACAATGAACCGACTTTAACCCGACAATTGACTGTTTACTATTGTCTTGCTTTTAGCGTGGCGATTTTGCGTGACCAACATAAGCGAAATGTGCTGATTCCTATTTGAACGACTCGATTCCGTCAATGAAATTTTGCAAAGCAATGGTAAATGTGAAAACTGTCTCACCTGCATTCAAGGTGTTAATAGATTTCCTATTTTATTCACACTCTTTTTGACCCAAGATTACCTATAATCTACCAATGATAGGCATATGATGCTTGACTGATACTCACCAAGCACCCATTCCATTATCAACATCTCTGTCCATGAGAACTGAGTGGTTTTAATGCGAAAGATCTGCCGTGGATGATCAGTGATGGTTTCGTTAGGAAGATTTTTGACTCCTGCGAAGCGGTCGGAGGCATTGAGAACCAGAAGACAGAGGAAGAGGGTGAATGAGACGGCATGAGCTACAAACTTCATAAAGGGACTGCGGAGAACCTGGCCCACCTGGAGAAAAGAGCAAATGCAGAAATACATTTAACAACGGAAGAAAAAGAGAAGTCTGCCCAATGTTATTCAATTAATTGATTCTGAATGATGATGATGTACCTTGCTGCAGGGCATAATCCAATATGCAATAGCAAGAAATGGCAGGCCAACCATCACTCCCAGCACTGTCCAACACTTCACACCGATTGACTGCTGCCTAAGGCCTGATAGATTCTCATACCACAGCGTCAGTAACTGCTGCTGGCAGTTCGGATGAGCCACAAACTGCAGGGACAGCATTGAATTAGACATTTGTTTTGGGAAACCACTTCCACTTTAGTCTATTAATCATTTCCCAGTACCTTCTTGACTTCATACTTAATGGCCAGTTTGACCCGGCTAAGGCAGGGCCGGTGGTGTTCGCTCAGGGGGCTCTGGTCCACATCTCCATTCAAAATGGCCTCCACCTCCTCTGTGTTTCTGCAGAGATCCAGAACGCCAACCACAAAGTCCTTACACTGCATGGAGAGCTTCCTGTAGTCATTCTGAAACAAAACAGAGCGACAGTATTATGACTTGAGGCGGGCTATTAATCACTTGTAAAAAATAATTCACTCCAACTGAGACCCAAATTGCATCTAGCGAACAGTGAACGCTCTGCTGTGAAAGACATGGATGTGTGTGAATTCATTGAAAGTCCCATGTCGCACCTCCAAATGGAAGTCTGATTGATGTTTGCATCAGATCTTCTCAAACAGAAATTTACCTAATGGAGGGCACCCATGAGAAGCCCATCCTGCTAATTATAGCATCGCAGTGGTTTAGGAGAACAAACATTTTATGTGGAATTACAGAAGTGGAATCACTGACACGCCATTACAACTGTCAAAGTGATCGTCTGTAGAGAAAAACAGTGATGAGAGAATAATAACGGGTGATTACAGGAAGCTCTCGATGGAGCAGTTTCAATTAATAGCTCACTAACCACAATAAGGGAAAAAACTGTCTGGATTTGAGAACTCCTGATTAGATATTTCCCCAGAGTGACGTTGAGTGAAGAACTTTTCCCCTACATAGTTAAATATAAAACAACACACGTCGGCAAAGCGCATGAAGCTCTCTAGAGAAACGTTTTCTTTTTGGAAAAATGTTGTGTGGAGAGATTCTACTGAACCAGAAACTGTCATAGAACAGCCTCTAATTTATAATGAGGGTAATCTCAAGGGTGGGAAATTGGTTTTCGTGTGTAATAATCTGCTGGTCTGTGAGCTCGAATGAGTGTAGATGTTTCTTTCAGAGAGACGCAGCTTATTACAGGGCCATGAGCACACTTTTCACGATTGGACACTTCCTAGATTAACTGAGAAGCTGTGCTTTGAAATAATCATGAAAGCGCCTTAAAGGAGTATGTATTATGCACAAAGTACATAAGGATTCATAGTGATTAAACTCATTGTACCCAAAAATATATTTAAAAACATATATATTTTTTTAGGGTTGAACATGATACATTTATGTACTAAATAAATGTTTAACATAATATTTTTAACAAATTTACAAATTTATATATATGTATAGTTTTATATTTGTTTAAGTCAGAAATCACAAGATAAATCATTATTATTTTATTCCATTAACAGCCCTACTTTTAAAAAGAAATAATCACAATGTATATTTCTGACATCTGACCCTCTGATCCAGGTAATAATTGGTAATAATTGAATTAATTATGGTTTCAGGACAGTAACAGGTTCATAAATAAATAAATAAATAAATAGTCGAAATCATGAGATAAGAAGTCATAATTATGACATAAAAAGTAAAAATTATAACAAAAACTAAGATATAAGTCAATATTTTAAAATAAAAAGTCATAATTATGACATGAACAATGAAGTTATAACAAAAAGTTGAAACTGACATAAAAATGCAACTTTTTGTCATATTTATGAATATACTTATGAACTGATGACTTATGAATTTTTTGTCAATATGTAATTATATCATAAATACAACTATGATTTATGTCATAATTATGATGTTTAATCTCAGAAATTAAATTTTTTTCAACATTATGACTTCATATCTCATAATGTTGCCTTTTATGTCATAATTATGACATTTAACGTCATATGATTAACCAAACATGATTTATTTTATTTTTTATTTTATTTTATTTTTTTATTATTTCATTTCATTTTGGCGAAATGGGCTTTCTTATGTTGTTCCAAAGCTGTATGACTTTTCTTCTTCTGTGGACACACACACACACACACACACACAAAATATCTTGAAGAATGTCAGTAGCAAAAAAATATTTTATGTCCCACACAAGAAAGAAAGTAATACAGGTTTGGAACAACATGAAGGTGAATAAATGATAACAGAATGATAAATGATAACAGAATTTTCATTTTTGGGTGAACTATCCCTTTAACATTTTTCTCAAAATGGGTCTGTATACATGAAATATGTATGTCTTTTTTTATTTCAACACAACACAAACTCCTAATGTAGCCTATGAATTTGGGCCTTTGATTTTGAGTGACACCTCTAGATAGAGCATTTCTGTGCACCTCCTCACCTTAAATTCAGTCTCGATGTTGGCGAGTTGTGCCAGCTCATTGCTGAGCTCCAGCGCTGTGAGCACAGGGTCTTCACTAGACAGTGACAGATAGGCAGCGCTGGCGAGGCCTTTATAGGCGTTCATCCTCGATCGTGAATGGCTGAAAGAATCCTGCTTCTGTTTCTCCGAACACTCGCCGCACTTGCAGAAATAGTCGTGGGGTTTCTCAATGCGAGCCCCCTTGAGTAACAAAATGTGCACGATCTCGTACTCCTTGCAGTGGGCCGCCAGAATCATAGGTGTGATGTCCTGGGAAAAGCGAGTCCCGTCTTCATCGTACGCGTAGAAGTCGTCATCTCGTAGCTGTTGCTCCAGGGGACTCAGAGTCAGACGGAGACCACCTTCGAATGCCGGATGGGCCAGGATGGCCTCCACTATCCGCACATAGCCTTTGCTGATGGCTAACAGCAGGGCATCACCCACTCGCGCCAGCCCTTCTTTCTTCAGCAACAGTTCTGTGACCTCCAAGTGCTCGTTCCCTACAGCGAGCTGCAATGCATTCTGACCCATATAGTCCACACAGTTTACCTTCAGAGTCTTGGACTCCTCAAGCATCTTACGGACCACAGGGATGTTTCCGTACTCTGCGGCATCTAGGAAACGCTCCTCCTCTTCGGTCAGACTGGTGCCTCTCTCGCTGAACATGTATGCGGGGCCGCGGACGGCCTGCCTGCGGCACTTCTCTCTCAGGGTGGTGTGTCTGCGCTGAATGGCCTCAAAGCTGCAAAACCCAGAGAATGACGATGCATTGCTGATATATACACTCAGATTTTTAGATAGGTGACAGTGAAGACATTTATAATGTTATAAAATATAAAATATATAGTTCACATTAATTCTTTTAAACCTTCTATTCATCGGGGAATCCTGAAAAAAATCACTGTCTCCACAAAAATATTAAGCAGCTCAACTGTTTCAACACTTAACTTTGTTTCTTGAGCACCAAATCAGCATATTATGATTTCCGAAGGATCATGTGACACTGAAGACTGGAGTAATGATGCTGAAAATTCTGCTTTTCTATCACAAGAATATATTACATTTTAAAATATATTAAAAATAGAAAACAGTTGTTTTAAATTGTAATAATATTTTACAATATTACTGTTTTTACTTAATAATTAATGCCGACCTCATTAAAGGGCAGTGTATGATTTGGTTAAACTAGAAACCTGAAATCATTGAGAGAAATTAATCTATGATACATATTCATTTAGAAGCACATCTGCTGGTGTTGGCTGGGTAGATGTTGTAACCATACTAGGTTATTAAATTAAATTACAATTAAAATTATAAATATGTGGCTAATATTTAAAGTTATGGGGAGGGAATGATAAATGATAAATAAGAGTGTTCATTATAAAGAAAAGGACAAATATTAAAAAAAAAATCTAGTTTAAAACATACATGCCATGTTCATAGAAATATAAAAAAATATACAATGACTAAAATGTCATGTGGTCTAAAAATAACAATTTTTGCTCTCATGTTCAATATTTGTATTTTAAAATATATTTTAATTAATAAAAAAAGAAACCTTTGACATTATACAAGCTGAACTATCATTGCCTTTTAAAAACCCAATTTTACATTTTGTTTTTTAAAGTTTTACGATTTTTAAGAGACCTTGACACAGTCAAGAGGGTCTGCAGGGACTATAATTTATTCTCTATGATACAATTTCCTGTATTGTGTGTATGTTTACATGTTGGTTGGAACACAGGACTTTTTTGATTTTGCAGTCAAAAAGTGTTAACAGCAATTTAGTTAAGAAATAGTAATACAACTTAATTCAAACCTAATTAATAAGGTTTATTTAACCTTTTTTCCCCTTCATTATGAAAATAGGACCCAGACATTTCTGACTTTAAGCCCCTCAAAACATATTAAAGGGGTCATATGATGCGATTTCAATTTTTCCTTTCTCTTTGGAGTGTTACAAGCTCTTGGTGCATAAAGAAGATCTGTAAAGTTGCAAAGACTAAAGTCTCAAATCCAAAGAGATATTCTTTATAAAAGTTAAGAGTCAGCCACACCTACCTAAAACGGCTCGTTCTAACACGCCCCCACATACCTACGTCACTGTGTGGGAAGATTTGCATAACGCCGCCCAAATGTTCATGCAAGGAAAGAAGGCGTAACTTTTATTCTAGCTGTAGTATTGTTGTTTCCGCTGCCATGTCGTAAAGATGTCGCCGCCATGTCGTTGTAAAAGCGAAACTACTTTGTTTGGTCTTCCAAAAGAGGACACAACTAGAAATCAGTGGTTAAGTTGTATTTACAACAACGTTCCAGAACAGTTCAACCCAAATATTCAGATGTATGCAGCACATTTTATGTACTGTTCTTTTTAGCAGCATCATATGACCCCTTTAAGATTAATTAAAATACTGAAATTAAACACATGCCCAACATAGAGATACATTCAAGTTATTGTATGCACTGAATTGCATTTTAATGTATTTTTGAATAAATTAGTTTTTAAGACAACAATTAGTCACATGATCCACCCATAGTAGATAATGTTACTATTAGCTTTCTTCAGCTTTTACAGACCTTGAATTAACCAAACACTGCATGACTTTACAGTACAGTACAAGACTATAAATTACAGCGGTGGTCAATGAGATCAATGCAGATGGACTTCTAATTACATGCATCCTTTACTAGAGCTTCATCTCATTACAGAAACCACCTCTAAGAACAGATGTTCCTAACATCATATAGTGTGATCTTCACCTCAGGACTTCATTCATTTACTTTATTGAATTAACCGGAGCTGCTTTGTAGTGTCAATTTCCCTTGAACTTAAAAAGGCTTCAAAGACGCTGAACTAGTAAACCAGTTATATTCAAACAAAAGCCAGGTAGACAGCAACAGATGAAATTTAATTTTATTCCATTTTGCAAGAGCCTCAGTGCAAATTGTACTGCGTAACGGATCACAATTGTGAGTGTCACTTGGAATAAAACTCATTCCTTGCTTCGCAAGATGCTAAATCAAACATTGTGATTCTGTAGTGTGCAAATGGCATTTTGTTCCATCTCTAAATCTTTACTGATCAGTTTTTGCAGAGCACAGGGGACAAGAATCATAAGCTTGCAAATGTATATGTCAATAGCCCTGAAATTAAACGAGATTGAAATAAACAGGCTAAATAATTTATGTTTCAATATGGTGTGAACTGTGTCAATCTAATAACCGCAATGTTCATTCATGAGAAGACCAAGGAGATTTTACTGCTCTTTCACAACTCAGGAGACTTAATGGAGTTTGTCTCAGATGTTTCTGCTAAATTCCTAAATGAGACAACTGTTGACGTGAAGTAAAAGTATGAAATTATATGTTTACCTTACATCAGATTTGGTCGTGGTGGAATTTTGTGAAATATACTGTTCAAAGTTTGTGGTGTGTAAAAATGTAATGTTTTTTGAAAGAACTTTCTTCACCAAGCCTGCACTGGATCAAAAATAATACTTTGAAATGTATTCCTGTGATAACAAAACTGAATTTTCCCGTCTTCAGTGTCACATGATCTTTCAGAAATCATTCTGATATACTGATTTGTTGCTCATGAAACATTTCTTATCATTTTTGATGTTGAAAAAAGTTGTGCTGCTTAATAATTTTGTGGAAACTGTGACACTTTTTTTTCAGGATTCTTTGATGAATGGAAAGGTCAAATGAACAACATTGAAATGAAAACATTAAACAACTTCTGTAACATTCTAAATGTCTTTGTTACATTTGGTTAACATAATGTGTCTCTGCTGAAAAGATTCTTCTGAAACTCACACTTTGCTCTTTTGCTCTCATTACTCAATATTTGCATCTATATTTATATCTAAAACTACATAACCAAGTTTTTTTATATAACGTCTGCTGTTGGGAGGTGATGCAATTTATCACACATCATGCTTCACAATCATCATGCTGACATTTACATCAAGAGTGAACTCATTAACATGCATATGGCAGTTAGCCAGAAGCAAAGGTTTATAGTTTAAAACGGTTTAAAATATTACTATTTTTCTTACACACACTTATCATTTTGCTTCAGTGATACATGAACTGGAGGCTTGAGCCCAGATGGGCCCAACTGGGGTTTTGAGAGTCCCATCAAACACTGGCATTATGGACTCATAGAGATGGACTATTTTTCTAAAAAAAAAAAAAACCTTTGTTTGTATTCACCTGAAGAAAGAAAGTCACATTCGCCCGGGACATCATGAGGTTGAGTAAAAAATGATTTTGACTTTTTGTGATGAACTATGCCTTTAAGTACTCTTTAAATAAACATGTCTAACAGCTTGCAGTGACATGTATTATCAGTATCTCTTTTTGACATTACATTTCTATAGATTTTAGACTGTTCTTGTTACAGTAAATAACTTAATTTGTTACAAAATAAACTTACAACCTTTCCTTTCCATAAACTTTCCTTATATAATTTATTTTCTTGAAAAACTTTTTCAGATAAATTCAAATACAAAACAACTATTAATTCCGGACATAATATTATTAGGCCTATAGGCCTATATTTAAAATAACATTTCTATTTTAATATATTTTCAAATGTAATTTATGATGGAAAAGTTTAATTTTCAGCAATCATTACTCCAAGCTTCAGTGTCACATGATCCTTCAAAAAGGAAAAAAAAAAACTATTATTAATAAACAAACTTTATTACTCATTTTCATTCAGAGTTTTTATTTCCTATGCTGAGTGACTGAGGTAAAGCTAATCTATGAGCACAAAAAGAGGCCTTTAAATAAGATAATAAATAAATGAATAAATAATAAATTGATACATGTAGGCTTCTGCAAAATCACCTGAAACGCATGCCAATTTAGTCCAAACGCAGTTCGATTATATGAAAAACAATCTTGTGAATGTAGTCATTTTCAAATCAACTTTTTAATGTTACCCGTCACAGTGTTAATACGTGTTGTTGTTGTTGCTGGGTTTTTGTTTTGTTTTGTTTTTTTTACTTACGAATAATGTGAATTGCTCTCGTGAGGTTGCCAGTGATGGTGCACGTGATAGTCCAGGTCATCATCGCTGTCGAATAACCTGTGCGCGTGATGGCCAAACTCATGTCTGGATCCCTCAACTTGATGGAGATCTGCCAACTCTGTCATGGTGGGGTCGTTTTCTACAAGAGTACCAGGCAGAGTCATACACCTGTTTAACATAGGTCTGTCGGGGTGACAGCAGGCGTTTCTGTCGCTGTAGGTAAACTCTTCTCCGTGAGTGTCGGGTGCGCCTCGCTCGGTCTCCGCTGCGGCGATAGCAGCATCTCCCGCCGAGAGCGCGAGCGGGATGGTGCAGAGAGCGGCGTGAGACATGATGAACTGCTCTTTGGCATGCATATCGCGGTCGTCTCTCTCATTCGGCATTTTGAGAACAAAGAAGCTCCAGGTCAGTGAGAGATTCGGTCAACATCATGGTCTGCAACAAGTGTGACAGTCAGTTTGTAAAACACACACTTTTTCTTCTGGTTCTCCCTCCCCGTCCCCGACCCTTCAGATTAACACCTCCCCCACCAGTGTTGTGAAGAGTTCACAAAATACACATTGCAAAAAATATTACAGTATTTCTGCCTTGTTGTCCATTAAAAGTATCTAAACATCATTAAAGCAATGTCAATTAAATTCTAAATTAAAATTAAGATAAATTAATTAAAATCGCAAAGATTACATGATAATGCATTTTTTTTCTTCAGAAAACAGAGAATAAATTAAAATCTAAATAAATAAACAGTAAGAACTTTCTTCTTGTCAAGAACCATTTTTCATTTGTATAGGGTTCTTGAGTTGAGCTATACGTTTTCTTTGGAGATTAAAAAAGTTCTTCAAGTTCTTGGTGTTACATTATAGGTTCTTCAGATTATTATCCCAGCTAACAGTGACTGTGTTGGTACACCACAGGCAAACCGATCAACGGTCTGGTGTTTCTAGTGCTTACATGACATCTTGATTATATATACTTATATATATATATTAATAGAAGGGGGCCAAGCACCGAACCCTGGGGTAGACCTTGAGACAGAGGGGCCATGGAGGAAGTACAAATACAAACTGCTGTCAGTTTGTCAGACATGACCTTTGCCAGGATGGGACAGTGCCAGTGATGATGGAGGATTCAAGATATAAGAATTGTATGGTTGAGATACTTAAAACAAGATCATTTTACTTAAAAAAGCAAAATTGCGGAGAAGCATAGAAAAGATAATTTTTTCTTTTTTTAATAAGAAAGAGAAGATACACACACATTCTAATTACAATTTTTTTTAATATATAGAATATTTGTTTTATATTTGAATTGGTTAATTTGAAAGTAGACATTTCTCTCTCTATTGATATTTTTTCATGTCTGTAATGCAAAGATATACACAGAGTTTCGGAGTTTAGCTCTCAAGTTCACAGAGACCGAGACGGCAGAAAGCGCATCCTGTTTGCTTTCATTATTCTACAAAAGCGTAATGTTTTGTTGTTATTGTGAGTACACATAGATAAACATAGAGTCTTTACAGATTCGAAAGATGTATTACTCTTATCTGTTTGGCCAGAAATTACGAAGTATTTTAAGAGCAAGTGACTGCACCGGCGCCTTCATCTGTCCTGCAGTGAGCGCGCTTCTACACTCCGCACAGACACTTGAATAGCGCACATTTTTCTAGGTTAGCCTAACATTAGATTGAGCGGCCATGTAAAGTTGCTAATACTTACATTCAGATGATAAGCAATATTTGAGGTCGATGAATGATAGGCGAGCGTTTGGATGTCCTGCCCGATGTACTGTATTACTAGACCAGCCATTAACGATCTGTCCGTCACGGACTGCGTGCATGACTTCGCCTGTGGATTTTTTTTTCTGCGACTAAGTGACTAAAAAAAAAATTTGGTCGACCAAGCCTTTTCTGGTCGGTGACTATTAGGGGACATCCCTAATAATATTACATTACAGACATTTTGAATTAGGTGTTTGATACTAACATCACTGCTAGAGAGAGAACAAGAATTTGCATAATTGGACATTCACGTGCTTTGAGATATACTGTGTGACAATAAGCCCCGGTCTCTCCTACAGTGTTTCATTAAAATGCAATCCCAGAACATGGTACATTTGAACATCAGCATCAAACCACAAATGCACAGTTTGAGATTTGAAACCCCTCCATGCTAAATGCAGAGCAGCTGTTGGATGGACTGCAGCAGATCACCTGTTGAGGTGCTTTGATGCTCATCAAAGGCTTCATGCAAGGAGATCTTTCTCTGAGGTCTGGCCCAACTCATCTCGTCTCATATGACTCGCAAACTTAATTGTGTTATGTCAGAGATTAGAATTCAAAGTAACTGTGAGATGAAGCCAACTGATGCAAAGCAAAGAAACAAAAGCAATCTTCATGTACAACACAAAGACTCCAAATACTACATCCCATCAAATCATGCATTAACTGCAAATAATCTCAGTCCAGACTTGATCGATATTGTGTAATGAATAGCCGAGTTTGTCAATGTCTTTCCCCACAGGTACAATGTGCTGCTCAGACAGTATCTCTAGAAGATTATTCTGCCTTTGGGGAAATAGAGGTGTCAATCAGAGAAGAGATGTTGCAGTAGGATCTCATGCAGCAGATGTTGGGATAGGAGTGTGGGTGAGATGAAGGAAGGTTATGAGAGGACATTTACAGGATTTTCCCCACTGTTTTGGTTGAATGAATGACAAACAGTGAGAAAGAAAGACATAAAGAGTGTTTTAGAACAACCAGCACTGTAATCTTGTCATTGATAGATTTATTGCTGTCAGTTCTTCCCACACACAACTGGATTTACACAGAGTTCAGCTGGGGAAATTTTCTGTACCCCAGGATGAAAAAGAAATAATTGTATTTTTTAATAGCTATATGTTAAAATATATATTTAATAGCTTTAAAGTGCCCCCCCCCCTAATTTTTTAAGTGTTTAAATGTTACACTGAAATATTTTAGACTTTATTCATAGACTTTTGTATAAAAATGATAAAAATTGTAAAAAGCAAGAAAATGCTATACTTTTTCCTATGAACTTACAAAATTATGTGTACCATTTTACCATTTACAATTTAAAACGTAATATTATATAATACTATATAATACATCTTAAAGAAAAGTCTTACTGACTATCATAATTATTGTCATCATTATTATTATCGCTATTATTATTGTTGTTATTATTATTATTATTTATTCAGCATTCATGCATTAAATTGCATTAGATGGCAGAGAAAAGATGTATTAAGCAGATGCTAAACTTTTGATCTTTCTATTCATCAAAGAATCCTGGAAAATGTTTTCAAAAATGTTTTCATGTTTTCAAAATAAATAAATAAATAAAAAAAATAAAAAAATGAAGCACCACAACTGTTTTCAACGTTGATAATAATAATAATAATAATAATAATAATAATAGTAATTTCAATCCATTTTTGATTTTCCATTCAGATTCTTTAAATATTTTCCACTGACCTAAAGATTTTGCTCAGTAAAAAAAAAAAAAAATCTATATACATATTTTTCCTTTCCTGTGTATTTTTGAGTTTGTTATTAAACTAGCAATTGTGTCCAATGTGACAGGGATTACTGATGCAACCATCACCCAAGCGACTCAATAATCCTTTCAGAGAAGAAAGAAAGCAAAGGTACAAAGATACACACACCTGTTCTTCCAAAACACGAGTGACAGAAAAAAACAAAAACAATTTCACACAATGTTTACTTGCTGAGTCATAAGAGGAAGATTTTCTCCAACAGCTGAAGCATATACTTTCAAATCAGCTGAGGCATGCTCACATAAAATACCAGATGTACTGGGAATTAAAAAATGGCATTGGAAGATAATTATTACAGAGTTTGGGAGCATTCATTCTTATTGTATGCCACCTACATTTTTGCATTTACAATTCTGATTTTTTTGTTAACTGTGTTACTGTTTAAAATTAGCGGAAGCCTAAAATTGGCTGTTTAATGGCATGTTCCATTGTGACAACTTACCCCACATAGTGTGATAAAGTCACACACTGCTTCTCATAAGTTTGGCGCCAGTAAAATATTTAATGTTTTTGAAAGAAGTCTCTTATTCTCACCAAGGCTGCATTTATTTGATCAAAAATACAGTAACACAGCAATCTTGTGAAATATTATTACAATTTAAAAGAACTGTTTTCTTTTTTTTAAATATAATTTATAATACGATTTATTCCTGTGATGCAAAGCAGAATTTTCAGCATCAGTCTTCAGTGTCACATGATCCTTCAGAAATCATTCTAATATGCTGATTTGCTGCTCAAGAAACATTAAAAAAAAAACAAGTTTTATACATTTTCTTTCATTAGGATTCTTTGATTAATATAAATTTCAAATGAACAGCAGTTATTTGAAATATAATTTTTTTGTAACATTATAAATGGTGGCATTACCACTTTTGAATAATTTAATGCAGCCTTTCTAAATAAATGTATTAATTTCCTTAAAAAAACAACAAAAAAGAAACAACTTACTGACCCCGAACTTTTGAACAGTAGGCCTATATTCCTCGATCTGTTGAGAAATAAGGGTGGAAATGTTAAATATTTTTAAGGACTTATACTATATTTAATCATCTAGAAATTTGTTACAGATATGTAACCATATACAAAATGACTTTCAAAAAAAAAAAAAAAAACATACAATGAGAGAGTATTGTTGGCTATTGTTACAAATATACCTGTGCTACTTATGACTGGTTTTGTGGTCCAGGGTCACAAATGTGTACTAAAACATTTTTAACCTGCTTTAGTGTTTACATTTGTTATTTTTAAGCCTATAGCATGAAACTATGCATGTGGAAATGTGCTATTTTTAATGTGGTTTCTCACATTTTTCACTTAAGAGTCACTTCGCAGTTAAATAAAAATGCTTTATGTACAAATAAAGAATAATGTTAGAGTTTTTCAAAAAAATTAATCAAAATTTGTCCGCACTGATACTGCTTCCTATTAGTTACAGCTTCACTGATATGAAAACAAGCCAGCCAGTGGTAAATTAATGGTAATTTTGTTTCATTAGAAAGAAGGTAAACTAATAGCGCAAAGTTGTGCACTGTAGCTTTGACACATGGAGTTTATTTTCTGAAAAATTCAAATGGAAATGCCACCTCTTTTATATAATGACCCAGTACCAATACCCTTTCGAAAAATTTACCATGGTAACCGAACTGCAAAATTACCTTGCTTTTTTTATTACTTGTTAAGATGTGTGGTTACTTTTGAATGGATGTCAGTGGGGAAAGCTTTTTGACAGCATAATGATGTAGCTACTGCATTTACTGGCAGGGTTTAAACAAGCAACACAGTTTCTCACTTCCTGCTAGTAACTGGTAATTTGTCAGAAACTATGGTTACCTTGCAAGCGACCGCTGTTAAATTCTGTGTTGGCTTTGGTTAGAAAACAATGTTATAATGATGTGACAAAATATGTGCATATCTGCAGGTTCATGTTCTGCTTGGCTCGGTCAGTGTTTTATTTTACGTGACGGTGAACAAGTGCTGAAAACGTTCTGGATGTTGCGCAGTGTAGCCGACAACCTGGCAGGTGACTGGGGAAGTACCAGGTAGGCTGTGCTTAAATGCAAGGGTATGTTGGAAGTGCCTATTGAATGTTTCTGATTCTATGTCCTCTTTTTGTATTCCAGGTTGGGAGAAGATCTTTTCTTCAAGACTTGAATTTCAAATGAACTCCGTAATAGATTCAATGTCATTTAATTTCCTTAAAGATGTTGATTTTTCAAGGAGCTTGAGCTTGTTGTATTTAAACCTTCTGAGACATTTAAAAGCCTTTTATAAAGCCCTCAAGCTTAATAAAAGAACAAAAAAGAAACCGCTAAATGGTTTGTGACAGTCTTTATGCGGCCAATATTTATTAAATTCCAGGCTGACACTACTTGAGCTTTTAATACATCTATATTAAGTATTGCTGGGTGATTTTCATTGTTAAACTACTTACTTTTAATGTAGCATGCAGAAACAACTATATAAGTAAACCATTTATATTTTAATTGCCCTAAATGAATAGTTCACCCAAAAATTTAAATTTGCCAAAAATGTACTCTCCCTAAGGCCTTCCAAGATGTAGGTGAGCTTGTTTCTTCATCCGAACAGATTTGGAGAAATTTAGCATTACATCACTTGCTCATCACTGGATCATCTGCAGTGAATGGGTGACGTCAGAATGAGTCCAAACAGCTGATAGAAACATCACAATAATCCACAAGTAATTAATACGACTCCAGCCCATCAATTAACATCATGTGAAAAGAAAAGCTATGTGTTTCTAAGAAATGCTGCTTGTTTGTAAGAAACAAATCCATCATTAAGGCATTTTAATGGTTTACTACTGGTCAAAATACCATAA
>NW_015656630.1:3379516-3386401 GCF_001515625.1 Sinocyclocheilus rhinocerous
AAAATCTAAATATTGAGAAAATCGCCTTTAAAGTTGTCCAAATGAAGTCCTTAGCAATGCATATTACTAATCAAAAGTTTAGTTGAGATTTACGGTAGGAAATTTACAAAATATCTTCATGAAACATGATCTTTACTTAATACCCTAATGATTTTTGGCATAAAAGATAAATTGATAATTTTGACACATACAATGTATTGTTGGCTATTGTTACAAATATACCTGTGCTACTTATGACTGGTTTTGTGGTCCAGGGTCACAAATGTGTACTAAAACATTTTTAACCTGCTTTAGTGTTTACATTTGTTATTTTTAAGCCTATAGCATGAAACTATGCATGTGGAAATGTGCTATTTTTAATGTGGTTTCTCACATTTTTCACTTAAGAGTCACTTCGCAGTTAAATAAAAATGCTTTATGTACAAATAAAGAATAATGTTAGAGTTTTTCAAAAAAATTAATCAAAATTTGTCCGCACTGATACTGCTTCCTATTAGTTACAGCTTCACTGATATGAAAACAAGCCAGCCAGTGGTAAATTAATGGTAATTTTGTTTCATTAGAAAGAAGGTAAACTAATAGCGCAAAGTTGTGCACTGTAGCTTTGACACATGGAGTTTATTTTCTGAAAAATTCAAATGGAAATGCCACCTCTTTTATATAATGACCCAGTACCAATACCCTTTCGAAAAATTTACCATGGTAACCGAACTGCAAAATTACCTTGCTTTTTTTATTACTTGTTAAGATGTGTGGTTACTTTTGAATGGATGTCAGTGGGGAAAGCTTTTTGACAGCATAATGATGTAGCTACTGCATTTACTGGCAGGGTTTAAACAAGCAACACAGTTTCTCACTTCCTGCTAGTAACTGGTAATTTGTCAGAAACTATGGTTACCTTGCAAGCGACCGCTGTTAAATTCTGTGTTGGCTTTGGTTAGAAAACAATGTTATAATGATGTGACAAAATATGTGCATATCTGCAGGTTCATGTTCTGCTTGGCTCGGTCAGTGTTTTATTTTACGTGACGGTGAACAAGTGCTGAAAACGTTCTGGATGTTGCGCAGTGTAGCCGACAACCTGGCAGGTGACTGGGGAAGTACCAGGTAGGCTGTGCTTAAATGCAAGGATATGTTGGAAGTGCCTATTGAATGTTTCTGATTCTATGTCCTCTTTTTGTATTCCAGGTTGGGAGAAGATCTTTTCTTCAAGACTTGAATTTCAAATGAACTCCGTAATAGATTCAATGTCATTTAATTTCCTTAAAGATGTTGATTTTTCAAGGAGCTTGAGCTTGTTGTATTTAAACCTTCTGAGACATTTAAAAGCCTTTTATAAAGCCCTCAAGCTTAATAAAAGAACAAAAAAGAAACCGCTAAATGGTTTGTGACAGTCTTTATGCGGCCAATATTTATTAAATTCCAGGCTGACACTACTTGAGCTTTTAATACATCTATATTAAGTATTGCTGGGTGATTTTCATTGTTAAACTACTTACTTTTAATGTAGCATGCAGAAACAACTATATAAGTAAACCATTTATATTTTAATTGCCCTAAATGAATAGTTCACCCAAAAATTAAAATTTGCCAAAAATGTACTCTCCCTAAGGCCTTCCAAGATGTAGGTGAGCTTGTTTCTTCATCCGAACAGATTTGGAGAAATTTAGCATTACATCACTTGCTCACCACTGGATCATCTGCAGTGAATGGGTGCCGTCAGAATGAGTCCAAACAGCTGACAGAAACATCACAATAATCCACAAGTAATTAATACGACTCCAGCCCATCAATTAACATCATGTGAAAAGAAAAGCTATGTGTTTCTAAGAAATGCTGCTTGTTTGTAAGAAACAAATCCATCATTAAGGCATTTTAATGGTTTACTACTGGTCAAAATACCATAATCTGTAATAATGCTTCCTCCACTGAAAAAGTCTATCCCCTCTTTTCCTCTAACATCAAAATTCACCAGCATATTTGTTTAGAGCTGTTTTGGTCTGTTTTTGCTTGTGCTTGATCTGTGCATATTTTTCTCCTAAATCAGACAAGATTACTTTCACTGGAAAAAGAAATATTATGGATGCAGGACTCCTATTGAAAGATAAAGACGTCTTGATTTACTAATTTGTTTCTTACAAACACAACATTACATTAATTTAAAAACAAGACATTGTGGATTATCGTAATGTTTTTATCAGTTTGGACTTTCATTCTGATGGCATCCATTCACTGCAGAGGATCCATTGGTGAGCAAGTGATGCAATGCTAAATCTATCCAAAACAAACTCTTCTACATCTTGGATGGCCTGTGGATGAGCACATTTTCAGCAGATTTTTATTTTTGGGTGATCTATCCCTTTTTTTAAAGTATAACTCCTGCACTCTTGAGAATCCCGACCAGCTCCACATAGCAATGTTGACTCAACCAGTGGAGATTCTAGTGGTTTAGAAATGGAATTAAAAATGCAGCACCAAACGGAATTGAAAAATTGGTTTCTCAAGCACTCCACCGGCTCCCTTCGGCCACCCAAACCTCCAACGTATCTGCAGGTAGTTTTGTGCAGTTTAAATTATGCATGGTCTTGTCATGGCAGTTACAAATGCTGCTTGGAGATGGGAAAACTAGAGTAAAAAAATCATCCAGTTTACACAGTGGGAGAAAATACAATGACTTCTTCTACTGTTCGGATTTCCAACCTCTCTCTACAGGCCACCTTCTCCTAACTCATCTAACCAGAGCTGGAAAACTCATCCAGTACCTTGAGCTTAAGCGTTTAATGTTACATAAGCCATTCAATTGAAATTGCATTATTATTATTATTATTATTTTTTTTTTTTCACATTTAATACCAAGTATATGCAGCTGCATTGTGGTTTGACAGTCTTGCTTTTATGATTCCCTAAGCTTAATATTCACAACTTTATTGCTTTATGCATGTTTGGGCGATAATGAGTATCAAGTAACTTTAATGGCCTAATGAACTCATTTCTACACACGTTTGGTTCTGACTTTCTCACATGAATGTTTCTGCAGCCTATTAGTCAAGAGCTCTAAGGACTTCAGTGTAGCACACGGCTTAATACAGCTATCACCATATTCCCATTGAGAACGGCGCGCTTCAGGTGATGCACTCTGATGGATCTGGGCCGAAACTATTGCAATATATACCCACAAAATAGGCAGATTTTAAACTGCAGTTAGTATGTAAAAGTCTTTAGTTGAATAAGTCCCCAAAAGGGGCCTAATGTTGCCAATTAATCATTGTATTCTTCAGGCAAGAGACTTCATGAGCATATTAAGCACACAGGTTCTTTGGTGGCTGGTTATAGATGAGATATGCCAGATATTAAGGCACCCACATTACATTTCAGTAGAATCTTATTATGATTATCAGTAAGGTGGCTAAATAAAATATTTGGTAGTGCACTGTTTTTAAAATGTTTTGTTGAAATAATTACACGAGCTAAGTCACAAATCTTGTTGCGCATCTGAGCTAAAATGAACCACTGGGTAAGAACATCTATAATAAATCTATAGCCTATGTTTTGTACGCACACGAGATGATATTAAGAAAGCTCCTAGTGTTTTTGTGGGCTGTAGAAGCCAATGAGTTAACTCAAACCATCCGAGGAAACTGATTGCCTTAAACCATTTAAGTTTAAAAACCAATATTTATGAGTGTAAACTTATTCCATTTGAGTCCACAAAAAGAGAACATTTCTTCATATTAAATGATCTCCCCCTATATTAATTTTGTGCCCAAGCACATAATACCACTTAATTTCAACATTTACTCTCCTTTAATAGTCTGAAGCAAAGCATGCTGGGAAAATGAAACCTGCCTCATTCAGTTCTACTTAATATAATCAGTTATTCAGTAGTATTTGCAAAAAAATGATCTTGTTTCATTTGGTAAAACTGACGGTTGGGTTTTACAGCATGTTAGTGCTATGTTATGATTTATTAGTGCTAAATCTAGAGATGCAACAATATAAAAATGTGAGCTGGTAGTTATTTTAATGAATCGTAACGGCCAATAATTAAATGGGAGAATAGGAGAAACAATCATGCACAAAATAAATATTTAAAAAAATATATAAATATTACATAAGTTATGTACTATAAATTAGTTTTGGATGTTTCATTAAATATTATAAATACTTTATTAAATAAAATCCACAATCCTTTTTACTATTATAATACCATAATATTGTGCATCCGTAGCTGGAGCTTTAGTTTTGTTCGAAAAGTTTGCAGTGACCTTTAGACATCCTTTCACATTACTGTCCCTGTCAGAATCATCTGTTCTTCTACACTGGCACTTGTAGTAGAAGCATTGACTTTTAAATGACAGCTCCGAGTGCAGAGGTTTTGCTGAATGTGTTTAGAGATTATCTTTAAATCATTGATTCATTCCACCACAGGAGTCACTTGACATTGTGACTCTGAATATCAGCGGAAGCACTTATTTTATTTGTAAGTACTGTGGTTAAGGACAGATGGATGCCTAAATAACAAGAACATTTCATTTTCCATTTTAAAAGGTGCCCAGTATTTTAAAATCAGTGAATTGAAATTGTCAAGAAATATGAGATGACAAATTGCATTTCTTTATTATGTTTCAATGCATTCCGTTTTGAATACAAAAAAAACGAATGACTGAACGAATACTGTCTGATTCTTTAGTAACTGTGAGACATGTGGGAGTAAAATACATTCAGTATGAGGACATACGCTTACAATACATCATTCAGACCACTTATCCATCGCAAAAGCTTTCAAGTTTGACTTGTCATGAAGATTTTTCGTGACTGTCAGCTCCTCAGACCGACTCATCTCAAATCATTAATTTTGTCTAGGTTCTGTCATATAACACAATTTTGTTTTGTTCCAGTTTCTTTCTAATTAGGTTTTTGCCCCTGGATCTCAGGATATAAGAAAGAGGTGATCTGTTTAATAAAGATGTAGCAGAATCTGATTTACCCACATTTCCTGTCTTCAGCATGTCAACTTCTCCCTGGAGATCCACCACCCAATGTCTTCGAGTCTTTGAACCAGCCTCATCCTCCAGAAGATGCTCAGGGTTTTTCAGTTCCTTTGAGCTGAAAACAGAGCGAAATTATTTTTGGAAGATAAACTGACAATACCAAAATGCCTTGAGGATGACAAATGCTTGCAGGCAGGTGTCTCCCTAAATATTCACAGCTTTGAGAAAACGCCTGACGTTTACTTGTGTTCTGTCTCCTCAGACTGTCACTATAACAGGCTTCTGACTCGTCAATGGAGTTGGCCTTCTCATCGAGAGCATTCAGCTCCTCCTTTACCAAAATTAAATGTTTATAGGACTACAATATCTAAAAAATAATAAAACCGACCTCAAGCTGCTGCATCGGTGTTTGCTTTTGTCCACCGTTGGAATGAATAATATCACACGAGAACTTCGCCTCAGGCTAGTTCACCTCAGATGGCAGGTTCACAGTTTGCTGTCGCTGGAGACCTTACATGGACGGGCCACACAGCCGGCATGTTCACTGTCTGACTCTAGAGTTGAAGCAGATTGGAAAGAACAGCTTGAGAGAGAGTAATCTAATGGAACAGTACGTCACAGTCTATTAGCGTACAAGTATGATAGCGCGGTTGCATTATACTTCGCCGAGCTGCCGAGTTGTCTTTTAGTGCTGCGGGGCTTTGCCGGAGTATTTGAATTGTGTTCTATTACTGGTACATTTATTCTACCTTAATATTTGTTGAATCTTCACTGGTACCTTGTTAAAGAGTTTCATGCATTTTGGTTCCTGGGGGCTTTCGCGTTTATGGTAAGATCCATCATTACTGCCTGAACTTTGATAGTGTTGGACCTGATCCTCAGGGCATCTGTTCTCAGCTGAAATTTTAAGCTCTTAAAACATTTTTTAAGTGCTCTCCCTCAAGCAAACTCAACATCCTTCACTTGTACTTGCCCAGTGCTTTTTCTCGCTTATGGTCAGTCTTTTATCTTGAATATAAAGTAAACAAATTGACTAATTTCAATAGACTGAACTACAGGGAGAGAGAGAGAAAAAAAAACAACGATTCTTGCATTTTCTCAAGAGAACTGCCGCTTGCCTCACTATTTTTTAGACTACTGTTAAACTAAAAGTTTGGGGTCAGTAAGATTTTTTAACATAAATTAATACTTTTATTCAGCAAGGACGCATTAAATGGATTAAAAGTGACAGTGAAGACATTTTATAATGATTATAATGTAAATAAAATGCAGTTCTTTTGAAAGTTCTATTCATCAAAGAATCCTGAAGAGAAAAAAAATCACGGTTTTCACAAAAATATTATGCAGCAGAACTGTTTTCAACACTAAATATAATAATAAATGTTTTTGAACACAAAGTTAGCGTATTATAATGGTTTATGAAGAATCATGTGACAATGAAGACTGGTGTAACTTCTGACTTCTTTCCTACCATGCTAAATGTTAGTGCTAAATAGAACCTTTTTTATAGGGTTCCATACAGAACCATGCTTTGAAAATGCTATATAGGACCTTAATGGTGTTATAAATAACCTTTTTAATGAGTTTTTCATTAATATTAGTATGTTAATATCATTAATATTAGTATATTGTTTTTTACCCCTCTATCTGCCTGGTTTTATAATATCTTGAAGTGTCTATTAGGGTTTTACATAAAATCAACAACAACAACAACAACGTGTTAATTGGGTACTTTTTTTTTAATGACGTGAAATTGTAGCAAAAATGACAGTGTTCTAACATCAGTTATTAGCAGAATACATTAATGAATGACAATGGACATTGAACATAAATAAATGCTTAAAGATGTAAAACAAAATAGAACATAAAATAGTGTATTGAAGACCAAGCTCCA
>NW_015656630.1:3387312-3391760 GCF_001515625.1 Sinocyclocheilus rhinocerous
GGTATGTTTATGCATAAACCCTAGTAATGAAAAATATCTAACAAAATGGACCAAAAATCCAATATCATTGTTACTTAGTGAAGAAGAGGAGAGTATCCTTAACTGAATAGAGCTGGTCACACTTACATGTTCTCTTAAACTAAAAAGAGAAAAGTCAGAGGAAACCAATTAGCATTTGAAAGTGATAATTTATAGACATTTTAAGAAAGAAAATATTTACCTGTTGAGAGTGTGCTGACAGTCTGTGTATTTGGATGGCTGAGCTCCAGAAAATCAGTAATGAGGCATCTTAGATTGTAGCCTCGGTTAAGGTTTTACATTAAAACTACAACAGCAATAACAACAACAACAGCATGTTGTGTGAATTAAGTATGTTTTTATTGACATGCAAAATTATCAGTGCTCTTAACAACAGTTATTAGCTGAATACATTAATGAATGACAATTGACATTGAACATGAATAAATACATAAAGAAGTAAAACACAAAATAAGAACAAAAAATTGATGTGATGAAGACCAAGTTTCAGTGAAACAATCACAATCCAATCAATATGATGCCTTAAAGTCCATTATTTTGGTGCGATTAAGTGGTGATTTTTCTCTGCAGATGATGAGGTTGTAGGATGTGATACATCTGAAATACACAATTGAGTTTAGAGTTACAGTGTGTCCATGTGTTTGTGTAAAAACAATTATGTTTATGAAGGCCAAAAGCGAAAATGGAATCTTAAAAGAAAAAAAGTGATAAAAAGTCATGGGATAGTTTATACATAAACCAAAGTAATAATAATAAAAAAAATCTAACAATATGAATTATAAATGCATTGTCTCTTTTACTTACTTAGTGGAGAAGGGGAGAGAAGTTTCCACAGCTTAGCAGAGCTGCACACACTTATGTGACAAAAACAAAAAAAAAACTAAAAAAAAAAAAAAGATAAGAACACGTTTGTTTGGAAACCAGTTACAATTTTAAAGTTAAATTTGTATTTAAATTTAAGAACAAAACCATTTATCTGTTGAGAGTGTGTTGACAGTCTGTGTAGTTGGATCACTGAACTCCAGAAAATCAGTAATGAAGTGCTTTGACAGTTACAGATTTGAAAAACAAAAGGGCGGGAACAAAGAACCTTAAACTCTAACACAAAGAACCATTTCAGCATGAAAGGGTTCTTCAGAATGCTATGGTTCTAAATAAAACCATTACTGCATGTAAAGAACCTTTAATTAAAGAACCATCTTTTTTGGTAAACAATAACAATACTACTATGGACCTTACTATAGTAAGGCCCATAGTAGTATTGTTATTGTTTACCAAAAGTAAAACTATTAAAAATGATTTCCACTAATTGTAACAAAATATAAATATTAGAGGAACAATGAAATAAAAACTGAAATAATTATAATTTTACATAAAGTACTAGTTAAAGTACTTCATTACAAAAACTAAAACTGAAATAAATAAAAATACAGCTAGACAGATAAAAAAAATAAAATAATAAAATGACGTAAAAAAAATGTAACTGATTAAATTGATTACACGGAATTGATTAAAATATTAAGAAATACTATAAAATATCACTGGTTGATAGCATATAATAGTAGTAATACACTTTTTTTCCATAACTTAAATGAATAATGTATTATTTTATGTCCATAGCTCAAACATATTTTGCGTGTTTGTGTCGAAAAAAAATTTAAATTAAAAATGATGGCACAGAATGAGTACTCACCTACACTTTCTTCAGCTTTTCCATTTTCCACAGTTTGATTTTAACCTTTGAATCATTCAGCTGTGCGGTGTGGTCAGCCAGCTGGCTCTCTCTGACCCACCAGCTTGGGTCCAGACCTCACACCTTTGTCCTCTGACCTGGCCGGCCCCTTTGCTGCACCACCTGCCCCACTATCATGGACTGCTGCCACGGCCCTCCGTCTCTCCAACTTCCAATGACGCATCTATCTTACTTGGCTTTCCAGAAACTTCCCCTTGACTCATTATTAACCTTCTGACCCTCATCTTCGGCCCAGGTGTTGGTTTTGCTCCTTGATGCTTCTGAAGAAATTCAACTTGAAATCTGGTTTAATGGCTTTGTTTTGGTTTCTGCTAACTTCTGAAATGGTACCAGACGAGTTGGCGTAAAATACTCTCACTATTAAAGGTACGGTCCAGATCCCACAGTGCACAGCAACACCTCATTTTCCGACCAGATGGATGATCATCTAGAAAGAGTGACAAGAGGGTCACCTCTCATTTTTACAATACACCCTTTATTACTGTCAACAAACTGTTATTTCATACAGTGGCCTTAAATGTATTTGGATATTTTGGCTACATTTAAAAATGGAGGAGTTTTATTGAGTCTGATCAAAATCTGATTTTTTTTTTAAGCAGCTGGTGTCAAGGTGATTTTTTTTAGGTTGCAAGTTTATGCATGAAATGTTTTGCTTGAAGTGCCTTTTTCATTTTCAAATGGATGCCACTTGATTTGATATTATGTTATCTAATACAGTGAAAATGTTTTTAGTGTGGTTTAAGAGTCCAGATATGTTTTGGAGCCACGTTCCTCTCATGGCTGCACTCTCTGACAGTTTTAAATACAACTCTTCAATGTGAGGGTCTCGCACAAGAGGCTTTTATGTCGTTGTTTAGATGAATATGCAGGTTTAGGGTGAAAAAGGAGAGAAAACAAACACACATGCTTCTCAATTTAGCATAGATAGTATATTTCTATTGGATACTTTATACTATAGTATATAGTATACTTTCTCTCTGTCTGTCTGTTTCATTCTGGTCGCACCTTTCCAAATATTTTAGTTAGTTAGTTAGTTGTGCCCTTACACAGTTTCTGGTCTCCTCTTTTTTTATTTGCTTATTTTTAGTTAATTAGTTGTGCCCCTTCACTGTTCCTGGTCTCTATTTATTTATTTTTAGTTAGTTAGTTAGCAGTGCCTAGTCTCTATTTATTTATGTTCAGTTAGTTAGTTGGTTAGTTAGTTAGTTGTGCCCCTGCACTGTTCTCGGGCGCATTTCCCAAAAGCAACTATGGTCACAAGTTCCATTGTCACAGAGTTCAGTGGAACTAACGACCATAGTTAGTTAACGATAGTTTTGGGAAACGCACCCCTGGGGCCTGTTTCATAAAACAAGTTTACCAAATAAGCCAGGTTTATTTCAGTTAGTCTGACTTATTGTCAGTTGATTTGGTTCAAAATAAGTCAGACTAACTGAAATAAGCCTTGCTTATTTGGTAAACTTTTTTTATGAAACATTCATGAACAAACATTCATGAAACCAATGGAGCTACGATCAACTTAGGCTTACAATGCTTTTGGGAAACGCAACCCAGAACAGTGCAGGGACACAACTAACTAACTAACTAACTAACTAACAATACACAAAACAAGAAAACACAAAACAAAAAACTAAACTAAACTAAGTAAATCAAAACACAAAGGAAAGAAGAGATCAGGGGGCTGTTTCATATAGTTTACCAAATAAGCCAGACTTATTTCAGTTAGTCTGACTTATTGTCACTTGACTTGGTTTACGAAAGCAAAATTACCATAGCTCAAGCAAGCTCAGTCACTGTGGCAACTTATTCTGAGAAACCTGCTCAGGAGCAGGCTAACTGTCAGGCTAAGCTGAGCTCCTCTAACACTGACCAATAGGAACGCATTGTTATTACCACTGACTCTCTCACATACAATTATTTGACTTTATCAGTCCAAAAATAAAAGTATACAGAAAATGCAACTTAAATAAAAAATAAATAAATAAAAATATAGGCTACAACCAACTGTATTTAATATATTGTGCCCAAAATGTAATGACCCTTTTTTTAAGATAAGATGAAACCATTTTAACATAGTTGCTACTTGCGCATTCAGGTGATCAGCAGTTTCTAGCCATGCAGCCTTTCTCGGTTTTATGACAGCTGTAGCTTTTATGGTTATTAGTAGAACATTAAAACATTACAATCTAAAATTGCTCTTTAAAGCATTAAAGCATTAAAAACACTAAATTAAAAGTTAAAATCACTGAATTAAAAATGAAAATAAATAATAGAAATCAGACTACATTTTAACTGATAAGAGGAATACACATTTAACTAATCTGAACTAGTAATTAGGGCTGTATTAGCCAGCTTACATGTGATTTACAGTTACTGCTGTGATAAAAATACACTTATATGAAGGATTACAATTCTACATTTCTCACATTTAATGTCCAACAACAAATATTTTAGCAGAATGCATATTTTACTCAGAATTATTGCGCTACTATTCTGTTGTGCTCCGTCTGTTTAGCGTGCATGCGTGCAGCAGCGCTCGTTCACTCGCGTTAGCCTCACTCACTCCTGACAGCAAAATGGATATATTTGCATGACTTTGTAACAGATTTAGAGATGAAAAATATACCTGTGACGTGTCAGTTATGCACTGAGGAAA
>NW_015656630.1:3391770-3407836 GCF_001515625.1 Sinocyclocheilus rhinocerous
TAGACAGCAAGGATCCTAACACGATCAAGGCTTAGAAACATAACAAGAACATCATTAAAATAATCCACGTGACATTCATTACGGTTCAACCCTAATTTTATGAAGCCACGAGAATACTTTTTGTGCACAAAGAAAACAAAAATAATGACTTTATTCAACAATTCGTCTCCTCCGCGTCACCCTATAGCGTCATTTTGGAGAATATCACATACATAAACAACGTATGCTGTTCTGTGTCAGCAGCACTGTACGCTGATACGTTGTTTACGTTGTTTACTCTTTGATCTGAAATTAAACAACATATCCGCGTACATACGTTGCATACATTGTTTGTCATAGGGTGACGCGGAGGAGACGAATTGTTGAATAAAGTCATTATTATTGTTTTCTTTGCGCACAAAAAGTATTCTCGTTGCTTCGTAAAATTACGGTTGAACCACTGATGTCATGTGGGTTATTTTAACGATGTCCTTGCTACGTTTCTGAGCCTTGATTGTGTTAGGATCCTTGCTGTCTATGGGAGGGTCAGAGAGCTCTCAGAATTCATCAAAATATCTTAATTTGTTTTCAGAAGATGAACGAAGGTCTTCTTACAAGTTTGGAACGACATGAGGGTGAGTAATTAATGACCAAATGTTCATTTTTGGGTGAACTATCCCTTTAAATGGTCGTTTATGAAACCGCTTTAATCCCGATTGATTTGTTAGGTTATTTCAAGTCAGGTTTTGGACTTTAATCCCCGCTTTTCATAGCGTCTTTTATGAAACAGCCCCCTGGTCTCTTCCTACATTTTTTTTTTAAAGTTAGTTAGTTGTTCCCCTACTCTGTTTATGGCCTCCTTGTTTTCTTTCTTTCTTTCTTTCTTTCTTTCTAATTAGTTAGTTTAGCCTTTACACTTTGTCTAGTCTTCTCTTTCCATCCATTTGTTTGTGTTTCTGGTCTCATCTTTCCAAATATTTTAGTTAGTTGTGCCCTCACACTGTTCTGGCCTCCTTTAAATTTTATTTATTTGTTTATAGTTAGTTAGTTGTGCTCCTACACTGTTTCTGGCCTCCTCTTTATTTATTTATTTTCAGCCAGTCTCTATACACTGTTTCTGGCCTCCTCTTATTTATTTATTAATTTTGCTCAGTCCCTATACAGTGCTTCTGGCCTCCTCTTTCCTAATGTTTGTTTTTGTTTTTTAGTTTGCGTTTAGTTCACTGTCCCCCTTTATTGCTATTACAAAACACTAAGCACATCTGCACATCTGAAAGTTCTCCATAAGTGACGAATGTGGAGACTGAATAATTTTCTTTTGTGAGGAGTGTCTGTGGTTGATTGTTTTTGGGATGCTGAGGGCAGTCTGACCTCTTTCTATCTGTAATGTGACAGTCCCACTGATGCTCCTGTCACACCTGTGATTAGATGACTCACACCGCAATCTGAAGCTCTGATAGTCTGCATAATACAAACAATGTCCCAATAAAAGTCTGTTTTCCTTCTTTTGGGCTGAATGGCTGGTAATCTAAGCCATATCTGCCTTGGATAAATAAGTATGTAAATATATTGTTTATCTGAACTCAAAAGATACACAGAGGGATGGCCGCCTCGTCCACCTGCTGCCTACTGCTCACATTCACCTGCAGTATTCACGGCCAAAATTTTAGCTGAAATATCATAGAAGATAGAACTAAACTGCTCTCGGAAACCTCTCCTAGGAGTGTATAACAAACAGTGGCCACAGAACACAGGGTCACAAGTCTGTGCTATTCAAATATTGAAGCCCATGGTGTTTTATTTGTGTGTTTTTTTTAGACAGAACTGTTTAAAGAGTCCCACATTGCACAAGTTTGGAAGTATGGTTTGATAATGGCTGTAAGCAGCAGGGGGCAAGTCTGTTGGTTGCTAACATGAGCCTGATCGTGCCAATGCCAGCTATGGGAAACTAGAGACTTGAAAAAGAAAAGACACATTATGTGAAAAATTCTTGAGGAGCAAATTTTTGCATCTCGAGGGACTGTAGCAGGTTTTGGCAGGATTGCAAAGGATGAGTTGGAGGGATGAGGGCAAATATCATTAATAATTGTGTTCTGTGGCTATAAAACGTAGAAACTGAGCAAACCATATTTTCTCATGTAGTATTAAAGAAGTTTGTTTAACAGAACTGGAAGGAGCCTAAAACCACTTCATCTAGTGATTAATGTTGGAGTTTGCTCCTCAAGGAAGTAATTTCCCATTATACTGTTCACTGAGAGCTTTTTATTTAATGCTCTAACTGTTTTGTTTGAATGCAGCTTATTTAAAAAAAAATAGCTGCAGTGCGGTTAAGCCGTGTCCTAGCGGTGTGTGTACAACATGTTTTGGGGTTAAAAGTAGGGATGCACCAATACCACTTTTTCCAGTACTCGCCCGATACCGATACTTTTATTTTTGGTACTTGCCGATACCGAGTACCGATACCAATATTTTCATCTATACAGTGCTTCTGGCCTCCTCTTTCCTAATGTTTGTTTTTGTTTTTTAGTTTGCGTTTAGTTCACTGTCCCCCTTTATTGCTTCTGGCCTCATTACTTTCCTTTCGTTTAGTGTGAGCAGATTTAAAAAATGTTCTTTTTGTTTTTTGAAACATGACTCTCCTTGTATGAACTTATGAACATATGCAGAATGTGTAGCCAAACTTTTTTATTTGGTGAGGATGGAGGTAACCATGGAGTGAAATATTAAAACTACATGCATCATGTACAGATTGTTATTTTTGTGTGTTATTTGTGTGATGTATTTTGATACAAAACACATTTGATTAACTATTATATATATACATATACATATATATATATATATATATATATAATATGTTAATGATGAAGTGCCTCCATTGCAGCTGCTTAGTACTGTAATCACTCTCTTTGCTGTAAAAATGCAGGGAACCACTCGCTATAAATCTCCTAAATGTGATATTTTCATAAATAGAAGTCACGTTTTTTAAAATCTGAAACGTGCAGCGATTTATTTTCCAAAGCCACTCATATAATGCAGAAACACTCATGAAGCAAGCAAAACACGCGCAACGTGTACCAGTATCGGTATCGGTGCATCTCTAGTTAAAAGTAACAGGGTTAAGGCTCATTCACACCAAGAATGATAGGAATATTAGCAATAAGTTAACACTAACAGACGGTAACATTCTGTTTATTAAGAATGTGCACTGCAGTTTTGTCAAGTTCTGAGACTTTCAATGTTTGTATCGTTAAACAGCTGTAAAAAAGCTGTCTGAAAGTAATTCCAACTATATCGTTTTTCTGTGTTGTTATAGTTGTGTTGTGGACTTCTCTATTCTCATATATTATTAAAATGTTATAGTTATCATTATTGTTTTTAGTGTGAACATTTTAAAGAATAGAGTCAAATGGCAAGTAAAGTAAAGTATGACAATTTTGCTCAAGTTCATTCACCCTCAGGCCATCCAAGATGTAGATGAGTTTGTTTCTTTATCAGAACAGATTTGGAGAAATTTAGCATTACATCACTGTCTCACCAATGGATCCTCTGCAGTGAATGGGTGCCGTCAGAATGAGAGTCCAAACAGCTGATAGAAACATCACAATAATCCACAAGTAACCCACACAGTCCACCAGTCTTTTGAAGTGAAAAGTTGTAAGTTTTTAAGAAACAAATTCATAATTAAAACATTTTTTAACTTTCAAAACATTAATTTTTTAACTTTCTTTTTTTTTTATTTTTTACTTTCTCTATCCATAATATTGCATTCTCCAGTGAAAAAGTCATTTCATCCGAATCAGGAGATAAATATGTATAGATCAAGCACTGTTTAAAGGCAAAAACAGTCCAAAACAGTCCTAAACAAATATGTCTGTGGATTTTGATGTGATTGAACAACAGGAGATGGACTTTTAAACTGGAGGAAGCAGTATTATGGATCATATTTTGGCCAAAAGTGACGGATTAAAGTTAAAGCGCCTTGATAGATTTGTTTCTTACAAACCTGCAGCTTTTTTATTCATGGCACCCATTCAGTGGTGAGCAAGTGATGTAATGCTAAATTTCTCCAAATCTGTTCTGATGAAGAAGCAAACTAATACATCTTGGATGGTCTGAGTAAATTTTCTACAAATTTATATTTTTGGGTGAACTGTTCCTTTAACTAGCGAATATCATTGCACTGCACAAGATGTTTTTTTTTTGTTTTTTTTTATCTCTTTTTTTCTTCTTCACAGAATTCACTTATTGAGCTTGACAAGGCCAATATCAAGAATACATACAAGGAAATACTGATAATAACCCATGTTTTTATTATTATTATTATTATTATTATTATTATTATTATTTATTTTGTTATTATTATTATTATTATTATTATTATTATTATTATTATTATTATTATTATTATTATTATTATTATTATTATTATTATTATTATTATTATTATTATTATTATTATTATTATTATTATTATTATTATTATTATTATTATTATTATTATTATTATTATTTATTTTGACGTAATAATGCTAAACCATATGATGCCAACATTTTTTTTCAGGTGGAAATGTCACAGCACAATGGTGTTGAAGAGAACAAAGAAAAATGCATTTTAGACAACAATATATAGTGCAAATATTCCCTACATAGATAAACCGTCTGCTTGGAATTATAAGGTTCTATCTGCATTCCGAGTAGTTTTGAGATATTGAGCTTCACAGTTTTTGCATTCCATTTCGACTGTGTAGATAGAACCTTTTTGTTTTTCAAATAAAAAGTCCCAAAATGTACACAACATTAAAACATCTATCACATAATGTAAATAAGTTGTCACAGAATAAGAATATGTGAACAACTAAATTTTGACAAAAAATGTCAGATAGAACCTTATAATTCCAAGGGGACGAAACATTTAAGTAATTTATATTCTAATTTAATATTTAACATGAATATAACAGTCTATTATTATTTAATATTAATAATTTAACAATTTGACTATTAACAAGTCAAATTTAAATTTTAGTAGAATTATTATTATTATTTTTAGATTATATTTATTACATTTAAATATGACGGTAATAACGACATGTAAATGGGCTAATATACAGATTACAATATAGAAACTTACTAATTAAATAAAAGATTACTCATTTTAAGTTTCAAACTGTTCCATTGCACACTAACACAGCATCATACCTCACAACGCTACACAGCACTACATACGGGTGTGTTTTGGGGTGAGAAAATGAAAAACTGTAACTGTGACATACCTGTGGTTTCAACATAGACATCTTTTTTTTCATAATTTTTGTGTAAATAACAGAAGACTGCACTGTCACTGACAATCCCTGTCTGCTGTCTCTCCGGTAGACACCCTGTAGAGCTGCACGTCTCATCAAGTGCTTAATCACACAAGAGCGACATAACAGATCTAAGACTCTAATAATCTAGCATGACAGTGTCAAATACAATGTTAAGTATAATAATCAGCGCTAAATAGATATCTAGTATTTGTGAGTGATTCTCAGCCAGTTACCTGGAATTATTATTTTTTTTACATGTCAGAACATTAATTAGAGCATCTCTGATCCAGGCTTATTATAGTAAGTTGTTCTTTTTTAGCCATTAAACCTACAAGCAAAGTTTCCTGCTCATCTAGGTGACTCCAGGTGAACTTTGATTGGTTCTCCAGGGCTTTCTGACCAACTGCCTGAGCTTAATGGTGAAACTGTATTGGGTAAATTAGATGGTAGAACAAAAGTATTGAACTGCTGGTGTATATAGATTCACATAATGCAAGCTTAAACATAAAGCTGTTTTCGTGAAATGCTTTGCTTTACTGTTGTTATTAAAATATATTAAATTTTTATTTTAAATGTAAATGTAAATTCATACTATTTAATTTAATTATTTAATAAGATACAATAATTAGACATTTAATTAATAAAATAATAAATAAACTACTGTTCAAAAATTTGTGGTCTGTACAATTAAATTCCGGGATACTCACCAAGGCTGCATTTATTTAATCAAAAATACAGCAAAAATAGTAACATTGTGAAATATTATTGCAGTTTTAAAAGTTTTCGGTTTTGTCAAAGCTGAATTTTCAGCATCATTACTCCAGTCTTAAGTGTCACATTATCCTTCAGAAATCCTTCTAATATGCTGATTTGATGCTCAAGAAACATTTCATGTTGAAAACAGTAGTGCTGCTTTTGTGAAAACTGTGATAAATTTTTTATGATCCTTTGATGAACAAAGTTCAAAAGAACATCATTTATTTGAAATAGAAATTCTTTGTAACATAAATGCTTTTACTGTCACTTTTGATACATTTAATGCATCCTAACCGAATAAAAGTATTCATTTTATTTCCTGAAAAAAATCCTCAAAGTTCAAAAGAACAGCATTTATTTGAAATATAAATCTTTTGTAACTTTATGAATGCCTTTACTGTCACATTTGATCAATTCAATGCATCCTTGCTGAATAAAAGAATCTTGACCCCAAACTTTTGAATGGTAGTGTATGCATTTTTCTAATTGCTTGGCTGAAAAAAAGAACTCCCATTTCTTCTTAAACCATTTGAGGAAAAACCCTCCATCAGGATCAACAATGAATATGTGAGCATGCAGACGTGGAGTGTTTGATGCTAAACACCTGATGTCTGTCTCTTTAGTTCCTGCACTCTAGCTGTCATCTCAATTTCGTTTTGCTGCCTTCCTCTCCATTGAGTTTGACCTCACTTCAAGAGATTTCAATGCCAGTGTGTGTGAGCTAAAGACTCCCAGCACATGTGTCGTTCGGAAACCGAACAGATGAGCACAAACACAGGAATTCAGAGCTTGAGCTGACCTCCCAATTACCTGCCTTGACTTTCTTAAGCTCTTACAATGAGCTCCACCGCTGGAGATCTGTGTACTCGCCCTAATGAGGCAAAGGGAGACAAAAGCAGATCTCCTGGGAATTATGCAGTCCTTCTATATTTTAGGCAAACGACTCAGGTAATTACAGAGCTTGGGGGAATATGCCATCCTCATTAAACATGAATGAGTAGAATCAGGCCACCGCTGCTACTGTATACAATTTCTAACGTACATTTATCTGGACACTTCAGTTGTGGTTGTTTATTTTAAAAACTTGAATTGCTTTTTTTTATTAGTATTACAATTCGTTATTCATGATTACTATCTTAAAATAAAGGTTCCAAAGGGAGGTTTTAATAGCGAAGCCATAGGAGGAAGCCATTAGAGAACCTTCCAGTGAACAGTTCTTAAAAGAAGCATGTTTCTTTACCAACAACACTAACAAGAAGATACTAAGAAACAGCTGTCTTTGGAAAAAAAATGTCCCAGAATCTGTGACAAGGGTGTCTCACTAAGGTCCTTGCCATCTCATCAGACCCAATAATGTTGTCTTGGGCACCATGAATTTTAGTAACATTTTTTTTGACATGGCACTCTTTGCCATGCATTCTTTGAACTACCTTAGAGTACCATAGTACCACTTTTTCATAGTCCTATTATTTATACTATGTTAGCTGTAAAAACAAATCTGTAAAATTTACAGTAAAAAAATAGCAACTGTGGTTGTCAAAGCTTTACTGTAAAAAATATGGATGCAACATTTTAAGTTTATCATACTGAACTGATCTTTTTCACTTCAGAATCAGAAGAGCTTTATTACCAAGTATGTTTACACACACAAGGAATTTGACTTGACGAGGAGCTTCCAGTGCTGAAGAAAGTAGGGATGGAATATAAAACTAATATAAGAAAAACAGAATTAAATAATGTACTATATACAGAATAGATGTAGTTGTTTAAATATATGCACAGATATGTTATAAGTGTGCAGATATGTTATTTACAAAGTGTGCAGTTTACAAGTGTACAGATTTTGGATTCTGTGTATAAATATGTTGTGATGGACGGTGTATAATTATGAAAGTTTAATTGTTCAGGCTGAACACTTTGAAAAACTTAAAGGGGTCATATGATGCGATTTCATTTTTTCCTTTCTCTTTAGAGTGTTACAAGCTCTTGGTGCATAAAGAAGATCTGTAAAGTTGCAAAGACTAAAGTCTCAAATCCAAAGAGATATTCTTTTTATTTTACTGTACAATAACATTACATTTCCTGTTAGATTTATTGCAGTTTTTCACAGTACACAGTGAAGGAATGTACCGTTAACCAAATAGCAAGTTTTTACTGTAGTATTGTTTTCTTCAGTTTTTTTATCATTAAAATTATGATAATTTTTTACACTGTAGGTACTAAGCCAGAACTTAACCTAAAATCTAAACTTAACTCAAGTTAAGTCCATGTTATTACCTGATATTACTCAGTACTTTCTTAAAATGCATGTACTGTAAAACCATTTTTAATGTAGTATAGTACTATAGTATTCTTTACAGTACATTAGAAGACAATCCCTTCAAAATAAGTGTGCTGAAACCTTGGTTTAATGACAATATCATAAGATAATAATACACTCTAAAAAATGATGGGTTGTTTCAACCCAACTTTGGGTCAAATATGGACTAACCCAACTTTTGGGTTAAAAATTTAATGTAAAAATGTAACCCAACGGTTGGGTTAGTTCATATTTGACCCAAAGTTGGGTTGAAACAACCCAGCATTTTTTATATCATTTTTTAAGTATCAAAGTGTATGATACTTTGAAACTACTATAATTTACAAAAAAGTAACATGCTACCAGGTTATTATGAATTTCATTACCATTTCAATGTATCAAATTATTACCATTTGATACTATCACTGTACCTGCCACAGTGTTTTTTTTTTTTAAGTGATTGTGCTGAAATAAAAGTACCATGGCATTCCACAGTACTAGAATACCATAGTACATGACCAAAAATCATCACAGTACCATGGTATGGTGTTGTAAGTGATGTAAATTTCATGGTACATGAGTATGGTAATCATTCACTACCATGTTATTAACATGCAATACCATGCTAGTCCTGTACCTTTTTTGTAATGAAGGCAAAAGATGACTGTATCCATCACTTATTAACAAGTTAATGATTAGCTGCTAACCCTCTGAACTCAACTCAACCAGCTCAGTCTCTAGTTTCCACTGCTTGTTATGTTGTTTTTCACACAGACACTCAGTGGAATTACAATTCATAGAGTCTCTGGGTCCAAGGCCCGGCCTGCCATGAAGATTTAAGGCTTATCACAGCTTCAAGATCTGAGAACAAATGAGCGGCACTCCAATTCAACAAAACAGCTCGTTAGTCTGGCTTATTAATATGACTTGCTGAATTTACAGACTTTTTGAGCGATTAGGCTACTGCTTGTATTATATATTTTTTTAATTTATTTGTATTGTTTTATTACCTTTGATCAAATTTTCAATATTTTATTCCTCTGCCAGACACAATTTACTAAAAATGCCAACTCACTGGTCACTAGAGGACACTGGAGAGCTGAGAGAGAATTTCAGTTTGATGATCATGAACCTCTGCATCAAAGGCATATACAGTATATAATATATATATATATATATATATATATATATATGTATATAATATGCTAAAATGTAATTTATTCCTGTGATGTAAAGCTGAATTTTCAGCATCATCACATGATCCTTCAGAAATCAGTCTAATATGCTGACTTGCTGCTCAAGAAACATTTCCTATTATTATCAATGTTGAAAACTAGTTGTGCTGATTAATATTTCTGTGGAAACCATGATACATTTATTTCAGGATAGTTTGATGAATAGTAAGTTCAAAAGAACAGCATTTTAGCTGAAATAGGAATCTTGTGTAACATTATAAATGTCTTTACGTCCATTTTTGATCAATTCAACACATCTTTTGTGACTTTGGATCTGTTTCATATGCTCTTATAATCTGAAACAATAAAAATCTGAAAAAAAAAAAATCTGAAATTTTGGGATTTGTTTAAAAACTATGTGCAATAGTAATATTGATGCTTTCCTACCATATGATGTTGATTTTTTTCTCTCATCTGATTTGGTCTAATTCGGGCCACAGCAGATTGTAACTTATGACTGACGGCCTCAAGGTCCAATTCCTGCGCTTCAACAAAAAAAATTACGACAGAATTAAAAAAGAATTATTTTCAAACGAATACCTTATTTGTAATGTTTCAGCTGCTCTCCCACGCTTTCATTCTGCCCTCCAGACCTTGGAGCTCAGTTTACAGCGCTGTAATAACACAAACACACACACACACACATATTTCAGTGTAAACAACTTATGAAAGCAGAGACACATTTCTGCGCTCTCTCATTACCAGCATTCTCCATCTGCATTCACTGACTTGGCTCTTGCTGGAATTCAGTCTGGCCTTTATGACTGCGGTGACATTGACATCAATTAAATTAAAATATGTACCCAGCAAAATGAAATGAGACTACAGTGTTGTAGTTCAATTAAAAACCGTCTTAATAGTAAGAGGCAGGAAGGTGAGAAAATAAACTCGAGGGGAGGATAAATGGAGCAAAAAAATAAACAGCATGTATATCTTTACTTCACATGTCAAGAGAAGATTCACAACCCCCGTTAACAAAGCGGTTAAAGCATTGTTGACCTCGTTACCCCTGCGTTTCCTATTCTCGTTCTTCATTTTAATGCAAATTCTGAGATATAAATATTGTAGCTGTCAAAACAAAGAGATTGTTATGTGCTACTCTGCTCAAGAACAGGTTGTGTCACTGTATTCACACCTCTGAGCTGCTCCATCTGGGTCCCGGCTCATTCCCGCTGCTCCCGGGTCACTTCCTCACCGACTTCCTGTCAGGTATCCAGCTGGTGTCACTTCTGAATTCGAGTCACTAGGCTCTAAAACCTGCTCCACGGTCTTGGTCGTCGGCTGTCGGATCACGGCCCTCTACCTGGCGTCTGCTGGGCCTCCAGTGCCACCGCTCTGGCTCCGGTCAATGCCAGGTCAGATATGACCGCAGTTCCCAGCTGAGGCACGAGAGCTCGTCTTAGCCAGGGATTGGAAAGGCTCTACGGTCCAGCTGGCTCTTCAGAGCCTCAGCTTGAGTCTCCAAACTTCCCGTTTGCATGTCTGCGTGTGTGCCCTGTGTACAGACTTAGAGTCAGTAAGATCCTCATATAAAAATGGCCACCAGTTGTTCCAATAGAGCTCATTTACTATCATTATACGGACAAAAACAACGAAATAATCTTTCAAAATATTTCCTTTTTGGGTTCCACAGACGGAAGAAAGTCATGAAGGTTGGGAACGATATGAGGGTGAGTAAATGATTATAATATTTTCATTTTTGGCTAAACTAACTCTTTAGGTATCTTTGATGTTCCTCTAAAATTAATTTGTAAAAAAATTTAATATTCAGTAAGTCATAAAAAGTCATTATTTCTTGTCAAATTTGAGCACACTATGTGACACTGAGACATCGAAATACAGATTTTACTAAATGTTTTTGTTTGGGGTCTCAAACTGCACTTAACTTAACAACTTAACGTAACTTAAAATATTGCATATAATTAAATATAAATTATACATAAACACATATACAGTTATATAATAA
Source organism: Sinocyclocheilus rhinocerous (assembly GCF_001515625.1). Lineage (NCBI taxonomy): Eukaryota > Metazoa > Chordata > Actinopteri > Cypriniformes > Cyprinidae > Sinocyclocheilus > Sinocyclocheilus rhinocerous. The sequence goes on from NW_015656630.1 coordinate 3,403,312, forward strand.
TATAATATTATGCTAACATTAAATAACAACAACAACAACAATAATAATAATAATACTAATTACTATTATTATTACAACTGCTTTCGAACAATAATTATTGTTCTATCAATGTATTGTTTCTCTTTCGATTTATACACCTAATAGTTCCCTTTTTTATTTATTCTTTTTTTATTTAACTTTTTTTGAATATGAATAACAAACCCCTCAAAAATAAAATAAAATACATAAATAATAAAAAATGATACAATATGAAATAAAATAGCTAAAAAAACATGCACATCTAATATTTCTCCAATAGTGTTAAAAATGTTGACAGTTTAATGCAAAAGGAAATATTTATGAATGTTACAAATAAATATTTATATAATATTTTAAGAATTGGTTTTGGCTTTAGTACAATGACAACAAAACATCCAGTTATTTATTTTCATGTTTATCTCTATAATACCACACAGTATCTGTATTTTTCCTCACACCGTAAATGGGTCTTTATGCATGAGAATATGTAGCTGCTGTTATATTTTAAAAAAGGATGTCTCATATCGGGGGTCGACATCCAAGATTTCAAAAACCCCTGCTATAGAAAACGTACAATATTATGAGACACTAGAAAAATCTGTCTCCATTTGCCCTCCATTGAATCAAAGGGGTGAATATAAGAAACACTCGAGACATCATGTTTGATATGAAAAGGTCTCCCATGTTGGTATATTTGAGATAAATGTCCCCTGCTGTCGTTTAAACAGTGTGTTTGAGAATAAGATCATTTTATATTAACAAATTTCACTCTGTTCAACCAACCTGTTTGTTTCTGTCTCTCTGTGGAAAAAAACAAACATGTTTTTTGTTCGCAGCCATCTGTGCAGTGTGCCTGTACCTTATCTCTCACCTGCAAGCTTCCCAATAAGGAATATATGAGCACAACAGCAAGATTTATCTGTCTCTTTCCACATTCAAATTCAGTAACATGATCGCTGGCTGTGAAATCGAATAGCATAGGTGATTATAAGCTTTTTTATAGACACTAGTTTCACTACAGCAAAATGGTCAAGAACATGCAAAACTCTCCAGGCCTTACATGCAAAATAACTCCAGCAAGGAAACCTGCATGCATTCATATAAATATTGTATGTATGGCTTTGTGGAATATAGCTCTGTGCTGCTGCATGTAAATAGGCTCTGCATTTGCATGAGTCGAGGCTGTTCAAACAAATCACATACATAATTAGAAAGGCTGATATCAGTGTGAGGGACGAACATTTGGCTTGATTTATTTAACAAACAGGACTCAGGAAATTTGAGGACATTTATTCTTTTCCGAACAGCATGATGAAACGCAAGTGCCTGTGACAGTTGTTAAAATAGAAAATTAAATAAGGATATGAAGCGCTGAAAGTTTGAGAACCCTTCAAAATGTTCTGTATTACGCAAAGAGAGTTGATTGTCGGCTGTGTCCTGACAAGAGGGTATGAGTGAAGAAATAACACCAAAATAAAACATGATTTCATGTATATTCATGGCTTTGTCTGTCCAATATTTATGGATTTTGTTGGATAAAAGAGTGTAAAGTTTTCTGGTGCTCTACAAAATCGGCGTTCTCATAATAATTGCAAGCCGACTGGGTCCAGAGGACTTAAAATGAATGCTTTATGTTGAGATGGGATTCTTTTGAGGTTTTTTCCTGAAGCGCTCTACTTTTTGTCCGCAGTACGTTCTCGCAAAAGCGGCTGGTTTTGGCAAACTTCAAATGTTCTGCTCGGAGAGAGAACTTCCATCTTCATAATCTCATTTTAACACCAGACATGTTCAGTGCATTGCTGATGATTTATTCATGAACGCTGACGTTACCCACAGTAAAGACACCCGAAGATCCTGAGCTGTTGCCTTAAGGTCCTTTGTGACTGCCTAAATGTTGTAACCATTTGATTAATTAGATCTACTTTGGTCATTTCTATAACTTGAAGATGATGAAAAAATACTTTAGTCAAAGTATTAATACAATGTATATATTAGTATTTGTAGATTTTGTAATAGATGGTATTTTGTAATATTTTAATATAATTATGAATAGGATATGTATGCAAAATACTTAAGTCAAAGTATTAAATACTACTGTATATATATATATATATATATTAGTATATATATTAGTCGTCAGCATTTGAAGTGAATCAAAAAAGTTCATCAAAGTTATCCTAAGACAAGAACGCATTTTGGTTTTAGGTTTTAGGACAACTTTGATGAAAGGTTTTGATCCACTTCAAATGTTGACTACTGTGCGTGTGTGTGTGTGTGTATATATATGTGTGTGTTTATGTATGTATATATATATACTGTACATGTGTGTGTATGTGTGTGTGTGTGTGTTATGTAACCAGGGCAGAGTTTCTGCACAGAATCACCCTGTCTTTCTTCTTGGCTCTCCCTCTTTTCCTCTGATGTGTCTCGTAATGACAGATGGGAGACTGTGTGTATGCGTTGATGACATATAAGAAAGATTAAAGTTCAATCTGCCTGTACCGGCTCCAGCCCTCAATATACATTATGGAGAGAGTTCCTATCTCATTTGTGAGATCCAAAAGTTTTAAACGCTACAGGCATTTGGGCGACTTCATAAATCTCCATTAGAGGAAAAGTGTCAGAGTATGATATGTTCAAAGGAGGAGGGAAGGAAAAGGAAACTTAAAGATGGGGTAAAACTCAGCTTTTTTGTGTAAATTGCTCAACTGATGGGAGCTGTTTACAACCTCTTCGATAAACATCGTTTTTAGAGGATTTATTCCGAGTATATGCTTTTTTCAATGCACTGCATCTGCGATCTTATGGCACATAATGCAGTAATGTTGCAATAAATATGCCATGTTTCTTTTTAGAAATATGACCTAAACGCAGTTGAAAGCGTACAGCTGGGGATCATGCACACTGTAAAAAGTAATGAGTTGAACTTACTTGGAAAACCTGTGGAAACTGATTGCCTCAAATTTCTCAAGCAAATTAGTTTATCATTTTTGAGTTAAATGAAGATCAGGTCAAGAGATAAACATCTAAACCAATCTTAAGGACATATTTTACATATATAATATAATATAATATAATATTTTGATTTTTGCATTTGTTTCCAACATAGATTTTTACAAATATTTTACTAAATGTAAATTGACTGTCAAAATAACTGTAAATTATATGTAATTATATTATTTATACAGAATTATATAGATCATAAAGGGCTTTGTATAAGTAAATATCACATGGACTCTAACCAGTCTTATGTTTTGAATTTTTATGTAAAATTACATTATATTTAGCTTTAATTTATTTTTATATTAATTTTAAAACATTTTATTTCAGTTAGTTGCCAATTTTATTGCTACTATTACTATTATTATTTTAGTTTTTCAAGTTTATTTCAGCTTCATTTTAATGAACTAACCCATTTTTAACAGCTTTAGTTTTAGTTAACAATAGCAACACTGCATCTAACATTACTCTTACAGTGGGTAGAAAAATGAATACTCTAAATAATAATTTACAACATTTAATTTCCTTTTGCTTCAGTTGAATAGCAAAATAAAGACACAATATCATTTTGCAAAATATCATAGCCATAACTCACCGTGTTTGTTGATAGACTCAATAAAGGTGGAGAAAAAGAGAGAAAAGAGATGTTCATGACAAGTTAACAGCTAATGTAATGCTAACAAACTATGCTAGCACTAGTGGTTTAGATTAAAAAGCTAATGTTAGATTAATTTAATAGGCAATAAAAAAAAAAAAAATCAGATAGGCCTATATATAATAACAATTAAGGGTAACGCTTTAGATTACAACCCGCAATGTACTGCGTAAGTAAACAGAATTTACAGCGTAACTTTTTTGTAATTACAGTGTACCTGTTCAGTACCTCCGTGTAGGTATAAGGTAACAATATGCGAAGTTTGGGAAATAAAGGTGTAATAATCTGTAAAATTACAAATTATTTCTACTGTAAGTATTTTGAAACTAAGGGGTACCTATTCTAATATTACGGGGTATGTCGACCTAACAATCTTATATTTGCAACCGATTAAGCAAAAACATACACTGTGTACTTTTTTATAGCCTACACATATAAAACACGCTGGTAATTGTTTCAATCCAAACGCTCGGTTGAGACGGTTGGGTTAGGAAGCTGGCTTGATTTGACCCAATTTGGGTTGATTTCTTTGAAACTGTCTGGAGTGTGTTCCTTTAAAACTGCAGCAGTGTGTGGTGAGCGCGAACTGGAAACAGCTGGAATGGCGCATGAGACGAGTCTATCCGTGTTTGCGGCGCTCATGACAGGAATATGTGTAGAAAATACAAGAAAACTAATCGACACGAAGAGGAGAGAGATTTTTGAAACTGACTGGAATGTGTTCTTTTAATACTGGAGGGTTTTGTCCGAGTATGTTCTCATAACATTGAGCAGCCACTGATGAGCGGTAAAACCGGGAACTGAAATAATGGTGCTTGAGGACGTGGATCAAAACGGTAAATCAAAGACAGT
>NW_015656630.1:3407998-3471305 GCF_001515625.1 Sinocyclocheilus rhinocerous
AAGTCAGTGGGTGAAAAACATGAACATATTGAACAAAATCTTTTCTTAAACAAGCTTTTCAAAAGAATTTGGTTTAACTTTATAATCTGTATAAGTATGGAGTTGCTTTGCTTTTTTCTGAAATGGTGTAATAAATTGTAATCTTTTATTAGGCTATCTGTTGCCAGTGTTGTTACTGTTGTCATATTGCGTGTGATTTTAATTTTAAAACCCATTTTGGTTTAATTTAACCCAGCAGCAGGCCTATAGTAAATTGCAAACAATATTTGAATTAAATAAAACAGTCCACCATGTTTATTGATACATTACCTGATATATAATGTATGAATGACCTACTGTATAAACAATCGTTTCAGAGCAATTTGTTGTAGCCACAACTATAATTACAGAAAGTACACCGTAAATTCAGTATACTTACATAGTTCTTTGCGGGTTGTAATCTAAAGCGTTACCCAATTAAGTTATATTTAGCAGCTTAAACGGCGAAGAGTCATACAAAAATAGAGATTCAAAACAAAGCTAGACAGAGCTACAATCACAAAGTGTTTGGCAGCAATGCCAGGATCAAGGTAGATTACTTATAAATGTAATCTGTTACTGATTAAATAATAAAAATTTTAGTTAGTAACGTAATCTAGGTTACTCATTTTAGGTAATGTATTCAGGCTACTTTTTAGATTACTTTTAATCTAACTTGTTTTAAATTTACCATACTTAATCAATAATACATTTCATAATTATTTGTTTCATACATATTGTTTCCCCCCCAAATTTAGAAGCATGAATCGCTAAGTTATTTATATGATATTTACATAACCATTCCATATTGTGAATATAGTCAAAGCTAAATGTCATGACAAGACAGTAGGAATTTTTTATAAAGGATACTTTAAAAGAGAAAAAAGAAGAATTAGGGTAATGAATGAATTATAAATAACTTACTGCCATTGTATGAATAATATATAATCCAAAATCACGTAAACCATAAAAAGTAACTATAATCTGATTATGAGCATTTTAGAATTTAATATAATCAAATTACAAGTACTTAATTTTTGGAATCTGATTACGTAATCCAGATTACATGCTGTCAGCACTGGTCAGTATGTAATCATAAATGTAAAATAAATAAATGAAAATGTGAACAGAAAACATACAGCTGTCTTTATATTTTGTGTATATTATGTCTTGGGCAAATAAGAAAGCACCCAGAACATCTTAAGGGGTGGTCACACTGCACTTTTCATTCCATTGACTTCCATTCATACGCATGCGAATGCGTCAGACCGAAAACGCAAGCTCATGTGAAAAATTTCGCATTTCACTGCGTTCCAAAGTTCAAGTTTGGTGAACTCTGACCTGCGAATTCGCATAACGTGAAGACGTGTGACCAGTAGAAGATCGAAGTAGAGATTTTTAAAGTTGACCTGCTTTGTTTTTCTCTGAGCTAAAAAGCTAGGCACGTTTAGCGCTTAACGTCAGATTACATGGTCCTTAAGGTGAGAGTGTAATACACTCTTATGAAGCGACGATGATACAGACTTTCCTTTCACACACAAGCTCAGGCTGTTTTGGTCCATTACAATCTTTCGGAGGTAAGGATCTCTTTCAGGCAACACCGAGTGGCCAGAATCTGCTCAAGTATAAAATTAGCACTTACCACACTTTCAGACTAGCACACGTGTGTACGTACACAGACTGGCAAACGCTTTGACAAACGCACACATAAATGTGAGAAGCATAGGATAGGCTCCATCCAGGAGGTGAGTGCCTCTAAATGACAGGTAGGTGAAGAGCGTGCTGATAATAGCTTCACCTCTCCCATTGACCTGATGGGGTGAGTAGGATGGAGAAGGAGAGCACGGCGAATCAATGCAGGGCACTTATCATGATTGTTCACAATCACAGAGATGACAGTGTGAAAGCCGGTTACATGACCCGTTCGATTCTCGCTCTCTCGCGTCTTTGTTGGACAAAATACAAATGAGATCTGTTTAACGTCCCAATTGTTTTTCATAGATCGCAATGGAGGTGTTTGCTAAAAGGGTTAGTTGCCTCAAAAAAAAGGAAAATTCTGTCATCATTTATTCACCCTCATCGTGCTCCAAACATGTTTCTTTTGTCCATGGAGCACAAAAGGAAATGTTAGGTTTATGTTTATACTATACCATACAGTGACAGTAAATAGATGCTGTCAAGCTCGAAAAATGGCAAAAAGCATCATAAAGTGGTCCGTATGACACGTATGCTATATAAGCATGTCTTCGGGAGCTGTATTTTATGAGGAATAACAGTATTATCATTCAGACTTTGTCAGAAAAAATAAGTAAATAAGATAAAGATAAGAAAATTGTAAGATTTAATTTGAATTATTCCTATATAAGATTGTTTAATTCAATTATTGTTAAGGTTCAGATGATTGCCTGGTTCATTTATTTATTCATTACGTTTGGTTGAATTGATTTATAGATTCATTAAGGTTTTGATTGATCCCTTAAATCATTTATTCATATAAGATTTAGTTCAGTTGATTGGTTCTTTCATTAGATTTGGTTGAATTGATTTATTGACTTATTAATCATATTTTGATTGATTTGTTTGTATGTATATAGTAGTTACTTTGATTCATTGATTTATTTATTGATGAAGTTCAGTTTATTGACTGATTGATTACATTTAGCAGAATTTATTGATTCATTAATACGATTTTCATTCATTCATTCATTCATTCACTAAACAATTAATAAATAAGATTTGTATTAATTTATTGTTAAAGTTCAATTAATTCATTCATTCATTTATTATATTTGGTTGAAGTGATTTATTGATTCATTAATAACTTTGATTGATTTGTTTGTACATATATACAGTAATATTTCAATTGATTCATCAATTCATTTATTGTTTAGTTGGTTGATTGACAGGTTCATTCATTCATTAGAACGGATTCACTGATTTGTTGATTCATTAATAAGATTTTGAATGAATCAGCAAATCATTCATGAATCATTTATCCATATTATTGAATCATGTATTCATGTATACAATTTAGTTTAATTCATTAATTGTTATTAATTGTTCAGTTGATTGACTGATTCATTCATTAATTACAGTTGCCTGAATTGGTTTATGAATTCATTAATACGATTTTGATTGTTTGTAGACATGCAGTACATATTTTTTTATTTATTGATTCATTTATTGTTAAGGTTCAGTTTATTATTTATTTATTTAATCATTAACATTAATGTGATTTTGATCGATTGATTTGTTTGTTTGTTCACTGGTGTGTTCGTTATTTAAACTTATTTTCCCCCCCTGAATCAAGTGATCTGGTCTTTGCTCTCCTATTGATATACTGTAGCCCTAGACTCCTATTTTATTAACAGTTTATATTTCTCCAATGGACTTTTAGGAGAAACATCTGAGATAAAAGCATAACTGAGAAATCCAGTAAAGCTCTTGAGCTATGAAATGCAACCTTACAGCAATAAAACTATTCTTTGGCCTCTTCATAATGCAGCTCTGCTTCCTCCACACATGCTTATAGACGGTCGAGTTCTGAGAAATCCATGTGTTCGGCCACACTGTGGCCTTCATAGAAGCAGCAAACACACACACGCTCTCCCCACACCTCACACACTCTCCCACCCACCCACACACACATCCTCTCCAAACCCACAGAGCCGGAGGGGTTTGTGCTAATCATACTGCTGTCTCCAGGACTACAGCTCTCTTTCATGGCAGGTCAGCTGTGCATCAATTATTCATGCTCTGATATTACTAATGCATTAGTAATTTATCATAACCACCACATTTCTTGATGAGATTGTCTTTTCTGAGGAGTACATTATTATGGCAAATTAATAGTTTAATATTAAACTGGCAATTTAAAGCACTGTGGAGCTCACAGGGTTTGTGTGAAGCACCTTCCTCATAGAGAAGGACAGAATTGAGGGACTGAATAAACTTCGAGGCTGTTTGCAACCCTCATTCCCTGAGATAATTGAAAAGGTTTTGGAAGTTGACATTAGTATTATTGATAGATGGGTAAAAGATGAACTTCTGCACACACCACTATGAAATACAGTGGTAGAGGTTGATGCTTTCTGTATTTGAATCTAATTCCATCAGAATATGAAATCACATCCGCAATCTATATTCATGCCTTTTGTTTCACTTATACAAGAAATATATCAAGTGTAGCGAATCAGCTCATGGGGAAATATGAATAATTAATCATAACTAGTTATAATTAATTATAAATATTTAGATCCGCTGTAGATATTTACTTGACCTCTCAGGGTCAACTGTCTGTCAATTCTAAGAACGTTAATTTCCTGGTTAAGGGAAATAACTTTCTTACTGTACAATTCTACAAAGAGCTTGTAGCATAAATCTGCATGATTAAGTGACTCCAGTTATGAGCAAACAATGAACAACGTCAAGTGTGATTTATTAAGATTAATCAAGGCTTTATTAACTACATAAACACTTAAACTAGTCTAACATACACGTTAAAAATGACTTTCGATATGACAGCCTTCTTAAGTTTTCCTCCCAAATCATCTTAAATGTAAAATAATTTAATTTTGTCCATTGCTCTTTCGATCTTCTGAAATATATCTTAAAACTCTTGGATGGGGAATTTAATTTATATTTTGATTTGTATGTTAATTTGGTCATTCGTTCATTCAAGGTTTGGTTTATTGTTGGTTGCTTCACTCATTCCTACTGTTCAGTATATTGATTGACTGATTTATTGATCAATCCATTCATTTATTCAAGATTTGGTGGTGTCACGCTACGGTGAGATAAACGCACGACGAAGATGAGGATAAATGCAAATAGTCTTTAACTCTTTCCCCGCTAGCATTTTTGAAAAAAGTTGCCAGCCACCGCCAGCGATTTTGATGATTTTCACTAAAATTTGATGGCCTCCAGTATTCTTTGCTGTATGAATATTTGAATATGCAATACACCAAAATCAGAGCCTCTACTTTTAAACAAAAAAAAATCAGTTTTGTTCTAGCTTAAAGCATTCTTTTTTTATCAACACCTGAATATAGGTAGGTTTCATAAAAAAATGCATAATTTTGAGCAAACAGAAGATGCGTAATAGCGCCCCCGAGTGTATAACATTGAAAACACGGAAAGTCGTAAAAACTCGTCTTTGGCGGGGAAGCGTTTTCTTGTAAAAGACGAGATAACTCGTCAATGGCGGGGAAAGAGTTAATAAATCCACACAAGGGTAAATCCAGGACAGGCAGGCAGGAGCACACGTAGGGACATAGTCGACCGGACGAGGGAACACAGAACTGAACACAACTTAAATACATTGGTAAATTAAAATAGTTTACAAGACACACCTGAACCAAATGACAATCAGACATAGACGGAAAACTAGGTCAGCTGAACACATGGGGAAGGAAACACAACAAAACAGGTCCTTGAGGTGTGACAGTTGGCCCCCCTCTCGGAAGGCGCGACCTCGCGCCACAGGAACAACAAAGGGAGGGACAGAGGGGAACTTAGGAGGAGGACAAAGGAGTGGATATGGGATGGTGACAGGGGATGGCAAAGGACTGGCAGCAAGGCAGGCAGACAATACAGGTGGAGGTCCGGCTGGAGGTGGAGGGAGCCCGGCGGAGCTGGTGGACTGGTGGGCCACGGCGCACAGGAGGGAACTAGGAGCCATAGTGGAGCTGCTGGGTCGAAGGGCCGAGGCGGAGTCCAGGACTCAAGGGATCCTCCAGCCACAATGCCGATGGAGACTGGCAGACCCGCGGTGATCCCACCGCACAGATGGTGGGCTGAGGGTGAGCAGAGGGGCTGCCAGACGACAGCGGTGGTGGTGCTGAAGAGGCAGGGATGACAGGAGGAGGCAGGAGAGGGAGGGTGGATGGGAAATCCAAACAGGTAGAGGGTTCAGGGATGGTGTGTGCCGCCCACACACACCACATCGCGACTCCCAATACCAGGAGTGCCAGTGACAGGGGAATGACCTCCATGGTCGTTTCAGGGCAGGCAGACAGTTCAGGGCAGACAGATAGTTCCGGGCAGGCAGAGAGTTCAGAAGAAGGCGGGAGAAGAGGGGGCATGTCTGCATATATATTCATATTCGATTCAACTGAGCTCGGCTCACCCTCAGCCATGGTGCAGTGGGCGGAGCTTCCCTCCGCGCTCTCGCTGTCCATGACGCTCTCCCCTTGGCGAGCTCTGTAGCCGGCTCTCGCACTTGGTCTGACGTATGTGGCTCTAGCTCTGGGGCGATCCTCAGCTCTGTTGTTCTCTCTGGCGATGGCTCGTCGGTTGCGGCAGGCACTGGCTCTCAGTCAGTGGTGGGCTCAGGCTCTTGTTCCAAGCAGCGGGGTGATGGTGGGCTGGGCTCTGGGTCTGGCTGTGTTCCGGATCGGGGCCGGACGCTCTACAGACACCTGACGATCGCCTCCCTCAATTGCAGTCCCGTGGTGTCTGGGAGGTCGACGGGGCGGTGGCAGTTAGCTCCGATCTTGAACAGGGACCAGTCCCTCACAGTCCCTCACGAAATCCTTGATATTCTTGCTCCTCCGAGCCAGACCAGTGTATCTCGTGGCGTGCTCCATCAGAACAAAATCAAAAACCCAAAAGAAAAACTTTCAAAAAACAAAGAAAACGTGGGGAGCTCGGCTCACCCTCAGCCATGGTGCAGTGGGCGGAGCTTCCCTCCGCGCTCTCGCTGTCCATGACGCTCTCCCCTTGGCGAGCTCTGTAGCCGGCTCTCGCACTTGGTCTGACGTATGTGGCTCTAGCTCTGGGGCGATCCTCAGCTCTGTTGTTCTCTCTGGCGATGGCTCGTCGGTTGCGGCAGGCACTGGCTCTCAGTCAGTGGTGGGCTCAGGCTCTTGTTCCAAGCAGCGGGGTGATGGTGGGCTGGGCTCTGGGTCTGGCTGTGTTCCGGATCGGGGCCGGACGCTCTACAGACACCTGACGATCGCCTCCCTCAATTGCAGTCCCGTGGTGTCTGGGAGGTCGACGGGGCGGTGGCAGTTAGCTCCGATCTTGAACAGGGACTTCAGCGTCTCGTCGAAGGTGGTAGTGACGGCGAAACACGCTGAAGTCCCTCACGAAATCCTTGATATTCTTGCTCCTCCGAGCCAGACCAGTGTATCTCGTGGCGTGCTCCATCAGAACAAAATCAAAAACCCAAAAGAAAAACTTTCAAAAAACAAAGAAAACGTGGGGAAATGCGCCGCGTACTTATCACTTTTAGATCCGGTCTTCTGTCACGCTACGGTGAGATAAACGCACAAAGAAGATGAAGATAAATGCAAATAGTCTTTAATAAATCCACACAAGGGTAAATCAAGGACAGGCAGGCAGGAGCACATGTAGTGACGTAGTAGACAGGACAAGGGAACACAGGAATGAACACAACTTAAATACATTGGTAAATGAAGATAATTAACAAGACACACCTGAACCAAATGACAATCAGACACAGACGGAAACCTAGTTCAACTGAGCACATGGGGAAGGAAACACAAAACAGGTCCTTGAGGTGTGTCAGGTGGATTGACTGATTCATAATGCTTACTTCATTAACTGACTTGACTGATTCATTGATTCAGTCAAGGTTTGATTAATTAATTAATTCCTAATGTTCAGAAGATTTACTGACAGATTAATTCACTTATTGATTCAAGATACGAAGGATTGAATGTTTGAGTCATTCCCAATGTACTGCTTTATTGATTTACGTTGTTGATTCAATGTTTGTTTGATTGATCCATTTTGAATGTTCAGTAGATTGAATGACTGATTGATTCACTGATTGATTTATTGATTCAAGATTTGGTGGATCAAGTCATTCCTAATGCTTGTTATGTTGAATAACTGACTGATTCATTTCTTATGTTCAGTAGATTTGCTGACGAATTGATTCACTGAGTGACTCGGATTGAATGATTCAGTCATTTTAGTGCATTGCTTTATTGATTGACATGGTTGATTCAGAGTTTTATGATTGATCCAGTAGACTGACTTACTGATTGATTCACTAATTGATTTATTGATTCGAGATTTGGTGAATTGAGTCATTCCTATATGGAATGACTGACAGATTCATTTCTTATGTTCGGTTGATTTATTGACTGATAAATTCACAGATTGATTAAGTGATTCAAGATTTGGCAGATTGAAGAATGTTTCAATGGGAATCTACACATTTTATATGAGGGCAAAATATTTTCCCATGCAGTCGGTCATGTAAATTCCGTAGAAGCAATTTGATTTTGGTTATTGATTGATTCAGTGCTTTATTGTTTATGGCAGCATTTCCCAAAAGCATCATAAGCCTAGATAATAGAGCTTATTGATGCCAGTTGTTTTTACAATGCACTTAGTCTTACGAAGCTTTTGGGAAACATGTCCCAGGTTCTGTCTATTGATTGATTGATTCATAATACCGGTTAACTCTTTCATTTATTAATTTATTTGTTCATTAATTTAACTTTATTGATTGGTTCATTCGTTTATTGTTCACAGCTTCGTTTCCCAAAATTATTATAAGCAGGGGTGCACATAAGTTTTTCAGCCTGGTTCTCATATGAGAACCTGGAGATTTGGTTTGGTCCTCCTCACAGGACACATGATGTGACCCATCAAATATAACTATAAAAAATAAATTAATAATAGTGATAATATTATTGCACTTTATTTTATTTTTTTTTAATAAAATAATAAACTAAATAATAAAGTGTGATAATACAATTTTATTTTAAAGGGGTCATATGATGCGATTTCAATTTTTCCTTTCTCTTTGGAGTGTTACAAGCTCTTGGTGCATAAATTTAAATTTTTCATTTTCAAACTTAAAATCAGTTAGCTTTTATTTTGGCGGGTTGCCGGCAAGTAAGTATATGTACTTCCGGGTTTAGCGCTGCCGATTGTAGAGTGTCAGTGAATGAAATGTCACAGTTTTGCATTGTGCTTCGAAAACGTTAGCGGGTAGCCTACATTTATGCTTTCAGTTTGAATATAAATCTTATACAGTACAGCTTGTCGATCTAAAATGGTAATTGTGCATTAACAGCTGTCAACCATGTCGGTACGCAAACGCTCGCTCTGAACTAATTTACACAGCGCATTTCTTATTTTGGTTGCACATGCGGACCTGCGGACCACTTACGTGCACCCCTGATTATAAGCCTAAGCAGATCGGATAGTGACCACTGTTGGGTTTATGGAAGACCATTTTCTCTCTAATTGATTCATTTATTCATAATAGTGACTGATTCAATCATTGGATTAAAGAGACTGATTCATTGATTAATTCCTCCATCCATTCATTATTCCTCATTCCTCATTCCTTATAGGATGTTTAACGGTCTGTGACATACAATGTTTGTGCTGTTCACAGCTTCCTTCCTCCCATATGCTCATCATGTTATGATCATTGTGTGTTAACACCATATGCCCTGTCATGGTATTGTGTCTCGTGTTCCTCTCAGGAGCTCCACGTTGCCTTTCCACATCACGCTCCATGTTGTGTTAACTCTCAGTGTCAATTATGTGGTGCTGAATAAGGAAAACAGAGCTTCCTTCCAGCTGTAATGTTTACTAGCATTATACCTGTCCAATACACAAACATCAGCGCTACAGCACCAGCAATGTGACAACCCGTCAATTCATCCATCCTACAAGTAGCAAGCAGTCATTTAGAAAACGATTTTACCCAAAGCGACTGTCAGTACACTTATTACATGGACAATCCCCCTGAAGTAACCTGAGGTTAAGTGGTTTGCTCATGGCCACAACTGTAATAGCTCATGGATCCTCGATTGTCAACTTAAAGAACTAACTGCTCGAGAGGAAAAAAAGACCTTTTCTACACTATTAGCACTAATTTCTGCTGCCCATCAGAAGCAAGAGTCAGCAATCCCACAGGCACACACAGATGCATGGGCGTTGGAGTGGGCGTCTGTTGGCCATGACTCTGCCTCCTCGTAGTGGGAGTATTCAGATTGCCTACTGTACATCTCTTGCTTTCTGGCTGCTCGGCAAGCAGGTACGATGTTCAAGGTCATCTTTTTTATTGAGAATGTTTTCATTTATCACTGATTTTTCCATAAATTCACGCTCATGGCATCTGCCTCAATCTACTATTGATCTGTATCAATTGCCTGTTTTTCCATCTGCGCTCACACTGTACTTGGTCTGCTGCTGCGTTTAAAAAGCTCACAAGGTTTTTGAAATCAAAAACAGGAAAATGTTCAGTTCAGACTAAAGAAGACCGGTGTAATGATATTTCTTTTATGGTCATTTGTGCTTCTCCTGGAATTCTCTAATGTTAGGGTCCATTCTCATCAGATCAGATCAAATACTGTACAGAGCCTTTGGCAAGTTCCTTTTAAGAACAGAAGTTACTTCATTGGGTTCTTTGGGGGATTTTGATACTTTTTGCGTTTAAAAAGCTCACAAGGTTTTTGAAATCAAAAACAGGAAAATGTTCAGTTCAGACTAAAGAAGAATGATATTTATTTTATGGTCATTTGTGCTTCTCCTGGAATTCTCTAATGTTAGGGTCCATTCTCATCAGATCAGATCAAATACTGTACAGAGCCTTTGGCAAGTTCCTTTTTAGAACAGAAGTTACTTCATTGGGTTCTTTGGGGGATTTTGATACTTTTGTGTCTGTCACAAAACACTTCCAGCTATCATAAAACTGCCAGTACTTTGCTTTATTTGATGCAGAAAGAAGTGGAACATTTCTTCACTATTACCCTTAAAATAAATCACCAAATCAGCATATTAGAATGATTCTTGAAAGATCATGTGACACCGAAGACCGGTGTAACGGCTGCTAAAAATTCAGCTTTGACATCACAGGAAACTACGAAAGAGGATTAGGGCCAAAAAAATAAAAATAAAAATAAAACCATGTTGAGATTAAAGTCAGTATAATGCAGGATTAAACATGCAGTTTTTCGAGAATAAAGTCTAAATAAAATGTTCAGAATAAACTCATTCAATTTCGAGAATAAAGTCGTGTTTCGCAATTAAAAAAAAATCATTAAATTTTGAGGGAAAATTTCAAAATAAAATATTGAGAATAAACTCATACTTTGAGAATAAACTTGTTGTGTTTCGGAAAAAAAAAAAATTGTCAAAATAAAATGCTGAGAATAAACACACTTGTGTAATGTTCATTTGATCTTGTTGGACAGTGTAAAAATGCATTTGCAGTGGCACAGGTGGTAGAGAGTAACACTCACGGATGTAGCTAATGATGCGATCGACCAGAGTTCGAATCCGCCTTTTGCCGAACTCACTCTTCTTCCTTTTCTCATCACATATCACATCGGAAAAGTGGAAATCAACTGCCTAACAAGTGTTTAATAATGATGTATTAGGGGTAGGTAGGCTATAGGGAGGGTTTTGTTGTCCCAATAAGGCAGCATCTATTTGAGAATTTTAATAAATACAATCATTTACACTCTATGTTATTATAGCATCCTGTTAATGTACAATGGTACTGAGGTGCAAATAGTATCTGTCACTATTTATCTAATTACTAGCATCTAATTACTATTTACACTTATTGCAAACATCTGCTATTTTTAAATAACGTAAATAGAATAGCTATTTTCACTTAGTGTAAACAGCACATCGCTAAAAATGCTGCTGTTGTCACTTAGTGTAAATAGAATAAATCACTGTTTTCAGTTAGTGTAAAGTGCATTTATGGCTATTTGCACTTATAGTGTATACAGCATCCATTGCTATTTTCACAACTAAAACCATATGGCATTGCCATTAATGGCTTTAGAGATGGCACCAGTCGTTTCGTTCTATGGATGGAGGCGTACACAAATTTACAGTTTTTCTCAAAACACAATGACTTTTTATTATGTAACATTTTATTTTTACTTTTTTTCTCGAAATTTAACGAGTTTTTTCTCAAATGCAATTATATTTCATTCACTTTATTCATATAATTTTATGATTTTATTCTCAACATTTTATTTTTAATTTTTTCTTGAAATTTTACGAGTTTAATCTTGCATTATAATGACTTTAATCTTGAGATGGTTTTATTTTTTTTATTGCTAATCCTCTTCAATAAATAGTCAAATAAATAGTCTTGGTGAGTGTAAGAGACTTCTTTCTAAAACATAAAAATACATATATTACAGACTCCAAACTTTTGAATGGAAGTGTGTATATATATATAGCTTGTTTCACTTTTTGCCAGATTGCAGATTCCAGATTGGAATTCATTAGAGATCCAATCTAATTTACCTGTGCAAAATGCAAGTTTCACTTGCATATTACATAAGTGTTAACTAAAACATTTCTGTCATTAAACAAAATTAAAAAACATTCTCAGATAATTTAGACATAATTTGTGTTTCCTTTCTTCAAGGGTATTAAAAGGAATTACATTAAAATGCAGAAAACGTGAGGAAAGCATTTAAATCACTTCTTGGTTAAAGAAATCAGAGATCCCAAATGCTATCCAATGAAATTATTTGATAAATAATCAGCTACTAAATCTCTATTATATCTGTGTTTCAGCTATTCTCCAATACTAAATCCATCTAATTTTTCTTTACTTTTCAATGCATGGTTGCTATGGACCAGCACAACACAACACAATGAAGGTCCCAGACAGCTGACCATGAGACATGTGAGCCTGGCAGAAACTGCTGAGGTGAAACCCTTCATCCCAGCATCACTTTTGAGCACAACTGCACTTGAGGCTCCTTTTCCAGAAGTGGCTTGTTTAGCAAATTAAGATTACAAATTATGTGCATTTTTAAATGCAAATTCCTGTTAAACCGGGTCTCATTATGAGAGGGACACCTACATAAGACTCAGCCTAAACTGATGGGAGCTCAACTAATTTGCTTAAGAATCTCTGTGAAACTAATTTGCTGGATTTACATAAGTAAAAAAGAAAAAAAAAGAAAATGCAATCGGAAGACGTTTCTGACATGCTTACATGATTAAAATAGAATTTGCAAAGAGATCAAACTGCACCCAAGGCTTTGATGAATGTGACTCAGAAACAGAGGGAAGGTTGTGAAACAATGTGTCTTTTTGCCTGCAAGCAGGAGGGGGCACTGTGGTGCTTCTCTGCCAAGAAAAAACACAAGGACAGAGTGAATTTGAAGTGGGGGGAGGGGGGGTCATTATTGATGCGTATAAAATATAATTGAAAGTTTTGACATTGACTGAACCCACTTCAGATGCACACATCAAACCATGACTGACTGACAGTCCGGCCGCTAAGATAGAGGGAGCTGCTCTGGGAAAAAAAAGGAGAAAGTGATCAGGCTGTTAGGTTCAATGGCTGAAATTTCCTAGCTGACAGCACCACATACAATTGCTAAAAATACACCGCTTCTTACACTCCACGTCTCCATAAAAGCAACAGGAAGTCAATGACAAGATGTCACAGCAGCTAGCATGTTTGTATGGATGTTCGATACCAAAGCTCACTACAAACCGAAGCCGTTGCTGTTACAGTCAAGCAAGCGAGCTCAATTTCACGAAATCCCGAGTTGCTTGCATTTGTTAGCGTAACCGATGACATTTAGCGAGCTGGGCAGGAACTGTGCATCTGCTGAGTTCCGTTGCACACAAACCACTTAGAGTTAAATGAGATTGTAGGCTTATATAACACAAGCCTCACTTCTTTGTGAAGTCCCACAAGGTCTGCACAGGGTTTGTTGGTTACGGCAGCGAGGGAAACAGGTGTGCGCAGCAAAGCAGATGATTCTTTAGCTGGAGGCGCAGAGCTAGCGCTCCAAACGTATTACGGTGTGCTCCCTCTGACATTCCATATGGAGTTCAGACACATGAGGGTATTGATTTGTTGGCTAATTAAACCACATCAAGAAACCCTGCCTGCGCAAAATATTGAATTATAGCCCAGTCTGATACCTCAAGCTACGCACATGCATATTCAATCGATACCTTTCATCAGTCATGCATACGTTCTTGTTGATTAACCGATTGTGATTTATTTATTTTACATGAGCTGACATTCATCGTCTTATTGAAGAATAGCGTCCATCACATCGCCCCCTACCGGAGCAGGGCGGTACTGCAGGCCGGTTCTGATGACATGCCTCAGTAATGATAGTCACATCTGGCCTTAGGGCGCCTCTGCCAAGGGCTTGGATGCTCAGCGTCCCTCTGATGACATCGGTGGGTAACCCCACACCCATTCTTGTTTTGTTTTCGGAAATTAGTCCCTAGTGATGCAACGATCTGCAATGTTTTAGGCTTCTAAAAAAATAAAATAATCCCTCAGAAATCATAGAGAATGTCTAAAATGCAGTGTCAAGTTTAGGCCGTTTTTACCTCACCGCTTGATTCTCTCTTAAGTCCAAATTTAATGACTTGAGCCCTGGGGCTGTTTAGTTGATTTGGTTTCCTCTGTGCTTCAAAAACAGCCCGTTTTGTAGATCTCAGTCAGATTTCTCCATTCACGAACATAGCCGTGGATTTCAACCACGCTGCGATGTCTCCCATAAAAAGAGTCATACAACTTTCAAAAGGCTCGTAATGAACTTGCACAGACTCATTATTCTTCTGCCTTTGTGATGTTTCCTTCGTAATCTTACATCATGCTCACAGGACATCATTCACATCTTGTCGATTGTTTGATCCACTTGACCATTCTCCGTGGTGGAATTTTTCTAATTGTTCTTGGTTGCAACATATTTGCTCATACTTCACTGCTCTGTGATGTCCATTGTGGTGCGTCAATTCAGAAATTAATTTAGGTTGAATTTGCAGATCAAGAACCTCCAATTTAGAAAGCAAGATATGCAAAGTGTCAAAATATATTACTTGACATATATTTTACTACAATAACAGAATAACAGCGGCAGGGCTGTTATATTTAACTAAACCTAAAACCATAAAACATTTTCATTATTTGAAATGAAATAAATGTTACCTGAAATATATCAACAAACAACTGCTAGTTGCCAAAGGCAACATTTTCTCATTATCATTTAGTTTTACTTGGTGTCTAACATAACAAAACTAAATCTGAAATTAAAATTAATGAAAACTATATAGAAATAATAATAAAAAAAATAACAAAACACCATAAAAATACTGCTTTGCTCTGTGATCTCTAGTGTGTTGCAGCATTCAGAAATGAATTTAGAATGTATTTTAAACAGGTTGCAGAATTGTATTTGAGGAAGTGGTTGGAACTTTAAAGATTCTTGAGAGTTTAAAGCAAGTTGAAAAAGTCTTGAAGTTACATATTGGCCTTACAGATAGATATTTAAAAATCCAAAAGTCCAACACACTCTCATAGCAAGGTGTATACATTTTTTATGTTTTGGTGAATTGGTCTTGTTCTTCTCATTCATGCATTTTAATACAATCCTCTTACGCCCCATTGATGGTTAGCGGTGGAATTTCATGCTTACCTTTTTCTGTACTGTATCTGTTTCTGTACGAATCACATTGTACAAATTCATACGAAATTGCCACCTTGTAAAATAGTTACGTTTTCGCAGGAAACTGGATTGAAAGAACTAAGTTTTCGGTTTTGAATCTCTATCATCAGTATGGGAATGTTACGTTACCTCTATGCTTACCTCCCTCCCGGAGCAGACACGGCCTCACACTCACGCACCATCACACCGTCTGCATCTCAAACATCCACAGGTCATGTTAAATATCCACCTGCAGAAACCCATACAGCCCTGCAGGCACTGCTAATACAACTCCAGCTTGCATTTAAAAATATATAAAAACATTACAAACAATCTTAGCAAATACTGTTGAATGGGCTGTTGTAGAAAAATGATTGCTTAAACATTTACTGTATATTTACTAGTCTCTGAATGACAACTAAACGGCTCAAAATCTGGTCCACATTACATTGTATTTTGGCGAAGAATCACTCATTTAGAAAGACAGATTTGTAAAGCAACCAAATATATTATGTGAAATATATTACACTACAATAACAGAAAAAAAGAAATAAAAAAATTGTGCAGCAGCAGGGTTGTTATGGTTAAGTAAAAAAAAAAACATTACTTGAAAAAAAATAAAAAAACTACATAGACATGTTAAAAAATATAAAAACCCAATAAATATTGTATCACTAAAACTTTAAATAAAACTAAAATAGAAAATGTAGATCACAACATTAACACAAATATTTAAATAATTATATTATAGTTAACTAAAACCATAAAAACAATTTTTGTTATATGAAATAAAATAAATGTTAACTGAAATAGAAAATGATTTTTTTCTCTGCTAGTTAAAGTAATAAAATAACTAAAAATAGAATAAAAACAATAAAACTTATATAGACATATTGAAAAAAAAACTAATAAAAATAACAAAAACAACAACATTTGCATTACTAAAATGATTAAAACTTAAAAAGAAAAGAAAATTAATTCAAAACATCTATAAAAAGTATAATAGTATCTGAATAATAATAACTGCAATATCACAGCAGTGATGTTCGTAGTTTTTCTAGTTTTTGTGTTGCATCTGAAAGTAAGTTTACACTGGACAGCAACTAAACTCAATTACAGTGGTTTCACGTACCAAAATATTTTGCGAGCATTGAATGTGGAGATATAGTAATAATATATAATAATAATAATAATAATAATAATTCACAATTAGGATGTTTGTCATGAAATCTTCCATTGTCGGAGCTATACCCACTGAAAATAAAAGATAATTGATCACAAGAGGGAGAAATTGGGCCTTGATTTGTTTTGCTGCTGTAAATATTACCGAGCAGATATCTGGGTTGGGGGAAAGGAATCATTTTTAGCATTCACCATGCACATGGACTCATCCAGGGGAATTACCAATCAATCTCGGGGACGTTGGTTTAGCAAATAAATCGCGATGTCAGTTTTGTATGCATGCTGCCATGCGATCATTAGCCACAGTGCTCCCCGGAGCTAGCGCGGCCATAGCAGCTAATCAGTAACCGTAATAGTCGTTTACGGGTTATAATGGACACACTTCATAACTGTCAGTCTCTTGAACCTGGGCACAGAGCCTCGTTGGCCTTGAAGTACAAAAAAGTGGGGGAAAATGTCACAAAAGCGACAAGCTAAGGCCCTAACAGCACTCTGCATGGTGATAATGGGCGAGCTAATGCCCCTAAAATCCAGATCTGCTCTTGATTCAATTCCTTTCAGAGCGGGATAGTGTGGCTTTTCTTGGATGCACTAAAGAGCAGGCAGTTCATCATAATTAAAGCAACTTTATGAAAGCAGCTCCCGGGCTGCACTACCTGTGTTAGATGTGTCATCTTTATTAGCCCAAGCATGCTAAGCCAAGCTCTCTATGCGTTAATCCCTAGCTAAAGAAACAGCTTTCAAGGAATTAACATCAAAAGTAGAGTCTAGCACGCCAGCGGGGGAGCTTTCACCAGCTTCAGCCGCAGAGTATTTCAGAGACTCAGGGATGAAGAGGAAGTTAAACTTAAACTTAAACTTGCTCCTTGTTCCACCATAAGTCTTTGACCTTGTTCTCAGGTTCCTCTAATAATCCTTTTTCAGATGTGTGGCGATCTTCACAGGATTGGAGAGGGATCCGGGAAGCAAGTGCTGCAGGCGTCGCTGTGTTCCCCCTCGGGCGGGTCTGTAATCCATCCCTCCATGTAGCACTTAATGCAACCTTTGATCATCTCAACCTGGGATCGAGTCATTCACGGTTAAAATCGTGGGCGACTCTAGGATTTTAGCCTTCCTGAACACGAGCTGTTGTGGATCAGATGGATATTTTTTGTTTGAGTTTCAATCTTGCTTGAAGGACAATTTTTTTTTCAGGGATGCTACAAGTGAATTTAGGCATCACAAAATTATAATGTACAGTATGAAAAATGGATATTCATGGGGAGATTTGCTAACAGTTACATTTAAATTATTAGATAAATGTTAAAATGGGGGAATAAGCATGAATAATTATTCAATATCAGCATATATAAATTAAAATAATAAATGTAAAGAAATTTTAATATAAAGCAAAAAAAAAAAAACTAAAAACCAACATGGTACTAAAAACACTTAATATTAAAATAAATAATTTTAAATGCTACAAGCCAATTTAGGCATTTATCATCCATAATTTATTTAAAAAGCAAATAAATGTACGTGTATATTAGCAACTGCAGCATATTTGTGATTTTTACTGGAAAGGAGAGCATTTGGATGAAAGATGCAGAAGAAAAGTTCACATCTCCAATGCTGAACATGGCCACCCTGTGTCATCTATGGCTAGAGGGATGGATACAATTTAATCTAGAAAATGTAAAGTTTTGAATAACTAGTAAGTAGAGGATTCAGAGAGAAATAACCTCAGCTATCCTACTAGAACCGGGGGATCAGATAATCACCGATTTTGAAAAAGGCTGACAACTTAATTGCACATTTTTAAAGGAGCTGAGATGAAAGATGGAGTCTGACCATGTCTATGATTGAAATGATGGACTTTGATACTGAATTAAAGTGGCTCAGAAATATGTTTAGACTCCATGCCCACTATCTTGGTCATTGTGTTTGTCCTGTCATGCAGAGCCTTTCCCATAAAGTCAGGATAGTAACTGTAAAGAATCTAACAATTCCAATTCCATAAATGTTTCTTTAGTATTTCTAAGCAAATAAATAAATACAACATTTTAAACACTTGCAACACTTGTTTTTACATAGATTGTTTCATGAATTTTCACAGTCTTTTAGAGGTGTCATAAATGCGACAAAAATAATTAGCCTTACTGTATATAACAAAACACCAAACAAACAAACAAACAAACAAAACATGTGTTAACATATTCCATTCATTAATATTTATAAAATGCTACTGAGAAAACAAATGTGTGTCTTTAACTCCACATTGTCATATAAGCGGTCACCCACTGATCTAATCTGTTAGGTGTAAGCTGTATGTATTTGAATCACTAAAAAGTCTTCAGATTTGAATGAATTGTGTGAATGACCTATTTCACATAATTCACTTTTACCTTTACTGGGGGGCTAAATTTAGTCATTCCAGTAGGAATCCGCACAATTAGGAGTTTCACTTGAAAGCGAAAAATTCTGCATGCAAATTTCACTTATTGGTCACATAAATTTGCCAGACTGACCAACAGAAAGCTGTTTATATATTAGGGCTGTCAAAATGGCTGAAAAACTAAATTCAAATTTTGTACTTAAATATTATCAAAATTCGAATTATATTAGAATTTAAAATGCATAATTTGAGTTATGGTGAAGAATAGCTTTTGGCTTCTCTTCTGAAAATATTATATCAAAATATTACTAATGCACATTTATTCAAAGCATAACATAACTATCTGTGGAAAAAAGTGCATAATGTTTAAAATAATGTTTATAAACCATTTATAATTAATTAATTTGCTTAAACAACTATAAACAAAACATCATCATGTATGTACTCATAGTTTAATACAAAGGGCCGAAAGCCAATCACACAGAGTACATTTCTCATTTAAAAACATGAGATGCAGTGGGATAGGGAAAAAACCTGCCATAAAGTCTCAATATGTTTTTTTCAAAGTTAAACTTGCATTAATTTTACGTGGCTTTCTAAACATGCGGCTCTTTTGTGCGAGACGCGAGGACAGCCTTATTATATATCACTACACTATCAACAACAGACAATGGACCTTTCACTAAATTTTGCTAATGTGACCGCACTTTCAGAACTATGAATTAACCATTTGCAAAGACTCTCATGTCTGGTTTGTTTGCCGTACAAAATGGAAGATTCAGCGTTTTGATTGGCCAGACTGCCTGTCAATCAAACTCCCTGTGAAGGGTCAATACTGCCAAAAGGAGTCAAGTTTGCAGGTACATTATGTAGTCATTCGCTTCTGTTTTGTTTCGAAATTGTTTGTATAAAATTCCGAGCTCTGTATTCTTACTGTAGGTCCACTATTATCTCTTTTCTTTCTTCGTTTGTTTCTCCCAAGGTATTTTAGAAGAAACATCTGTTGCCGCCCTCAAACCCAGGACTGATTGAGAGAGCTGTCAGCATTACAGCAACAAAACGCACTGCTTATTACATTGTGTGATACCCGGCCTCAACGAGTCCGATTACAGCAGAACGCTCTACATGTTGATGTTTAGAAGCGCTCAGACCCTCAGTAATTTAATTCAAGGACTTCTGCGCCTTTTCAAAAAACTAAGCGAACCGTCTCTCATCTTTTCCACCTGGTGTCTGTTTCACACCAGCTCGTTTTCACAACCAGGTGAATTAGCTCAGTGATGAGAAAAAACCCTGGCAAAGATAAGCATTCGACATGGTTTCAAGCAACTGCGCCGAGGCTGTGTAAACGAAAACCCAGCTCCCTCAGATGTTCGCAATACTCACTCCAATCTGCGTTTTAAGTGAACATCTTGTTCTGAGAACTCGGTAAACATAACAAGTATTCTCACAAGCTGTACCTGAATGCTTAACTACTGTGACAGGCCAACCTGCTCGCGGAAATGACTGACGTCTCGCCGCATTTCCACATTTGTTTGTGCTCCTCAATCTGTTTTTATCTGTCAGTCTCTTCACACCTATCAAGACGCTGTCTTCATGATAAAAGCTGCTGATCACCAGCCTGTGTTTGAAACGCACGGTTCAAATTGGCAGAAATAAAATCGCAAAATGAAAACTGGTATTTTAATCTGCACAGGATATTATCCTTTTAATGGTAACCTGCTAGTTTAATTCCTTTCATCGTTGAGCAATATAAAGGAATCAATTGGCAATCGAAATGATGTACTAAGCCTAAAGTGAGCTACATGATTAGGTGGATTTTTTTATTCCAGGCAGAAGAACTGGTTTGTCCGATCTTTAGTGTTGTTGAAGGCAGCTCAGCATGCTGTCAGTCCGAGGCAGTGAACCTCTGATTACTTCAGTGGTTTTGTAGCATGACTGGCCACTCCAATATGACTTCTGAACTTCGAAAAATACCCCTGTAGAAACTGCTGGGAGATTTACAGCAAACCCACTGATGAATCATACAAGAGGCGGATAAATGAATGTAAATGTTCAGTTGAACACTTGTGTTGGCACCTAGCATGCTTGACACTGCTAAAGAGCCTTCTCAGATTGCTTTGCATTATAGTCAGTAGTACCTGTAAGGTGTTTGGAGAGTCAGAATGAATATATTGAGATGAGAGAGGAAAATAGCAAGAAAAAAAACACAATCAGTGTGTAACAAAAAAGTCTATGATTTAGGTCAGGATATAATAGATAGTTCACCTTGAAAGCCGTTTAGAATGCGCAACTAAAGGTATTCTCAGATCAGTTCACTCACAGTCATCCAATACGAAAGACTAAAATTATACATTTTGGACCTTGTGGGCATTGAACTAGATTATGAGGATATCATGATGCCCCGATTGTGTTTTTCATACACTCTAATGCATCGTTTGAGAGAGAGGATGTTGAAATCTTTGAGTCTTAGTGAGGAATATGTTGCACATTCGGTTTGGCAAGTTTGTTCTGTAATAGTTTTCAAGACTTGCTGCTTTGCAAATATTTTTTCACAGATTTGATAATTAAACAATTTGCCTCAAATACAGGCACATGATGTGTTATTACACACCACACAAACATTTTAACACTTTCTGATGACATATTTGAGTATTTTTAGCATTTTGCAACAGCACTGATCATACAATGGGGTTATTTTAACTTTCGTCACAGTATTTGATCAGAGGGACAGAATATGTACAGGATGATACATTATGTGGATGAATCTCATGAATCCAATACAGAACATGTGGGTTATATCACGATGAAATAAAATGAGTAAAATAAAATGTGTGACCTTTAAGATACTATAAGACAGTACTTTCATTTCAAATGTAATGCAAAATGTAATTTATTACTTTTTTTTTTCATTTGATTTTAGGTGGAAAGTGTCTTGTAAATGTTTTTGTGACACTCTGCAATATTTTATTAGCAGTGTTGCTCTTGAGATAACAGACTCATTGCACTTTATCTAATTGTCATAACCAAACCAAAACATGAAAACGGTTTTAAGACGGTTAATGCAGGAAGAGCTCAATTTGCCATGAAATTGATATTGGAAGGGGTTTATGCCTGTGGTTCTAAACCAAGGGGCCTCAGAAAACTTCCAAGGGGACTTAGAAGTATTCAAATTTATAAATGATTATTAATATATATTAAAATGATCTAAATCTGATCTAAGAAATCAATCATCCATCAATCAATCAATCACTAAAATCAATCAATCAATAAAATCAACATGTAAACTTAAATGATATGAATCATGAATAAATTATGACACAATTTAGATTTTTTGGTGACCTATCCTTTCAAGTATTTAAAGGGGTGGTTGATTGCGATTTCACTTTTTTAACGTTAGTTAGTGTCTAATGTTGTTGTTTGAGCATAAACAATATCTGCAAAGTTACAAAGCTGAAAGTTCAATGCAAATGGAGATATCGTCTTTTAAAATTCTGGCAGTTTAATGCCTACAAAAACGGCTGGTAGGGACTACAACAAGTTACTTCCCAGGTTCGTGACATCACAAACCCAGACGTTTTTTTAAAAACTAAGCATTAACACATGTTAGACTGCACCCCTTAAACACAATCAAGCCTAGAAAAAACCCAGTGAACCACCCCTTTAAGTATATAACTTTAAACTATAAAAGCCTTTAAACGGTTGATCATGTCTGATAATTGTTTCTAAAAAAAATAGTTTGATATTTAAAAGTTTAGGTCTTTGTTTTTAATTTAAAATCATTAACCATCCTCAAATCACATGAAATTAATTTAAATGTGCATTTGCCTCATTGAAAATGTTTTGCACATGAAGAAATATCTAATACTTTTGAAAAATGTGTTTATATCATGCAATCTGAAGCCTAATAAAAGCTGTTTTATTTCATTTGCAGCAAGTCACCAGGTCTCCCATTATTACACATTTTTGCTCACAAAATAGAAAATAATTATATTGGTTATAAGAAAAATAATTGGTAACACTAACATAAAATGGTATAAGAAAATATTTTTTTTCATTAAAAAAGTTGTTAAATTAATGCAGTTACACTGTAAAGGAAAGATATCCGTCTACATTCTCGAGCATTCCATCTGAATTCACGCTCTTATTTACAGTCCATGCTGATGGCTGGAAGACAAGCAGAGGCAGGAAGTGAGAGGAGATCGCGATGGAGGTGATTTTACATGTGCTGGGCGCCACAGTGACCCAAGCTGTGCGTGGGCCGATGAGCCGAGACACAACTCGTTACTGTGAGCTCCCACGCTTCCTAAACAGATGGATGCAGGCTCACATGCACACATTCGCATACACACAGATGGCACGCATGGACAATACACACAAACGACACACTAATTCACCTTAATTAATGGTCCTATCAGTTGACCTGACACACCAAATTATCAAATCCAAGTGCCAACCTTCCCATACGGACACATTCATTGTCCCAGATTTATTTACGGTGCTTTCAGAGCGTGTTTAGCTACTTTTAAAAAAAAATGTTTTTGTTCTTGTTGCATCTAATTTTTTCTCTCTTCACAACACATATTTCATATTTTGTGTCCAAGAATGCTAATTTCTTTGTAACGAAAGGCTTTTTGCCCATTCTTTTATGTAAATTCTTCTGCCAAATAACTTGGAGAGTGTCATCGGATTGAAATTTTCAGGTCATACCACAGATTTCTGGTCTGGGCTCTGGCTGGGGCGTTTGTGAGTGCCAACTTTACTTTCAAGTCGTTTCGTCATTTTGTGCTGCGTGATTTGGGTCATTGTCCTGGAAAAAAAAAAAAGGTATTCTCACCCTAAATGTAGATCGTGTGCTGACTAAAACAAGTTCTCCTGAAGGATTTGCCTGTGTTTGGGCTCCATCCGCACTGCTCTAGCTGGCAACAAGCGTTTCTTTTTTCCAAGGTGTTGGTGTGTTTAGTTTGTGCCAAACATAGCACATTCTTTTCAGGCCACAACTCAGTAGACCACAACATTTTCTTTCAAAGGGTTTCAGGTTTTGTCACATGGCTTCTAGCAATCCCCAGGCATGACTTAATGTTGGCCTTCCTCAGAAGTGCTTTCCTTCTAGCCATTCTCCCAAAGAGGTCAAATCTGTGAAGGAATTGTTGATGCCTAGACAGGTTCTTCCATTTCAGCATAAAATCTCTCCAGCTCTGTCAGTGTTGTAGCCGGCTCATGGTCACCTCTCAGACAAATGCCCTTTTTGTCTGGTTGCTTGGGCTGGTAGGATGGCCTGATTGTAGCACTTTCAGGATTGTGCTATTTTTGTTTTCTGGAAGTTCATACTTAGACTACACTGTGCTACTACACACCCTGTTTCTATCTTTGATGTGCTGCAAAGCTATAATCAACCAAATTAAACTTCAACTTCTGTCTGAAATAAAATGATTTAATTTACAGTTATACAACAGTTTGTTCTGTTCCTCTGATCTTAGGGTTTTCAAAACGTTTTGAAGCAAAGGACCCCCTGCCTACAATATAATGGAAGCTATATATTTTTAAACTTCATTAAACTGCTCGAGGAAAAATAATAAGTGTGCTGTTTAAAATTAAATAACATACTGTCATTGTACTAAAAACAATGATTAAAATATTATCTGGAAATTGTTATTTTATATATAATTGTAATTTTTTTCATACCTAGCACATTGTTGTTATTATTATTATTATTATTATTATTAGATGATGATGATGATGATGATGATGTGAAACAAATAAAAAACAAAAACAAAAACAAATAAAATGTTACCGAATGTGACAGGTAATCACAACTTTATTGATATTTACTATAGCTGATATTGCTTATCATACATGTGAGATATATTTACTACTCAACAATTTAGGTTCAGTAAGATTTTTCAGTGTATTTGAAAGAAGTCTCTTATGCTCAACTAAGGTACATTGATTTGATTCAAAATACAGTACTATTGTGAAATATTATTAAAATTTTAAATAGCCATATTCTCTTTTAATATATTTTAAAATGTAAATCATTACTGTGATGCAAAGCTGAATTTCTGGCAGTCATTACTTCAGTCTTCAGTGTCACATGATCCTTCAGATATTATTCTAATATGCTTATTTGTTGCTCAAGAAACATTTCTGATTATTGTCAAATTTAAAAACAAACTGTTGTGCTGCTTAATAGTTTTTGTGAAAACCGTGATATATTTTCTATTTCAGGATTCGGAAAGTTCAAAAGAACAGAATTTATTTGAAATCAAAATTATTTGTAACTTTGTAAATAATATATATATTTTTTTAAATCTTACTGACCCCAGAATTTGTTTATATATGTAGCCTAAATTATTATATATTATTGTGGGGGTGTTGTGTTCCTCTCCAGAAGGTTAAAAGCTTTGCTAGTCTTTTGATAAACTTCTCCAGTTGTTTTTTTTTACCTCTAAGAACTTCATCTTGACGTCACAAAGTCAGAGATATTTATTGTGCAATCAAACAACTGAACACAGGAGGTGGTGGATTCAAGAATACAGATGCACCTTGTTAACATATGAGGCGTGATTCTCAAGATAATTGAATATCTCGCTCAATTTAGGCTGTTAAAACAAAGGCCGGTGAATGTTTGGCAATTATTCAATTTTCAGATTTTAATTAAGAAGGATGTCATATTAACTTTATAGAAAGGAGAAAGAAAAAAAAAATCCTGTGAATATGTTCCTGATCTGTTAACAATAAAGCAAAATAAGAAGCAATCAATGTCGGTTGAAGCCACCGCATGTTGTACGAACAGACTGCTTCTGAGCTGTGAAAGCGAGAGTCACTGATCGGGTTCTGGCATAGATTAGAAAACACAAGAGACAAACAAACAGTTTCAATACGATGAGTCCAGCGGTCTTGACCACTCCACCACCACAGGGGTTACAGTCATGACCTGGACTTTTTATAGCTCTGTCTCATCTGCCATCTGGGGTCAAGAGACACTTTAGAGTTCAAGCACACTGAAGCAAGAGAAGTCTTGTCTGCTGCTCCCTGCTTTTGAGCCCTCACTGGCCGACAAAGCACAATAATCCACATTAGATGCTCCAGTGGTGCTGGTGTCTACTGGGGCCCACAGTCGATTGACTGAGCTGAACCTTCTACGTACACAGGCCCACACTGTGTGATTGACAGCCATATTGTTGTAGCCCCAGCTTTCTCGGGCCTGTTGTTGTTGTGTGCAGTGGGCGCTGCTCTTCTGTGCGGGTAGGGGCAGCCAGGGGGTTTCTACTTACATCTGCAGGTGGCATATTTGAGCATGCAATGCCTTTATACGAAGAAAGTTGCATAGACAGGGTCTTGAGAGAGAGGCTGATGCCATGGTCGGTTTCAAATTCTGGTTTCATTACTGTGGAATCCAGATGAAATCAACCAGCATGGATTACCAAGCTAGTTAGTGCTGGTATAGCTGATGGTCATGTTGTTTAGTAACAAATAATGCTGATTTTGTTGGTCCACTTTACTATATTCAGAGTGGGGCATCATTTTCATGTAAAGTTAAACCATAGCATTTGAAGATACAGGTCACCCAAAAATGAAAATTTTGTCATCATTTACTCACCCTCCACTTGTTCCAAACCTGTAAGCGTTTCTTTCTTCTGTTGAACATTAAAGAAGATATTTTGAAGACTGTTGACGGAAGCCATTGGCCCGATTTGAGGCTTGCCGCAAATAATTTTTTGTGCAAAAAATCCTCTATTGTGTGGTGTCATTACGATTGTTTAACTGCTCCTGATTGAGATGGAGCGTCCCAGAACTCAAATCGTAAATATCAAACTTGATCGGGCTGCCTCTGATGTGATACCAACGATAGCCAATGAGAGTGAGCAAGCATCACATACCGGATGTTGCGTGCTTCTATAGCTGAAACTTGGCAGCCACAAACATGCCACAAAAGTATAATACTGAGAAAGAACATCATCCATATTTTTTTTCTATTTTGTTTTTCAGTGTACAACTGAACGAAGGAGAACAAGTTGACAACGTCGATTGTCCTCTGTGTGTTTTCTTCTCTAGTCACGTTTGCCCTCTCGAGTCTCCGTGACATCTCGTTTCACTGTGAAATCGTTCTTACAGTTAACAAGTGTGTGGTCTCGCGGTCTGGTCGAATCATCTAGTGTGTGCCTTCAGAGGATTATAAGGCTAAAAATCGGTTAAATTAAATTTCATTTAGCAGACACTTTTATTCAAAGCGACTTACAGTGCATTCAGGCTATAAATGTTTTTACCAGTATGTGTGTTCCCTGGGAATTGAACCCACGACCTTTGTGCTGCTAACGCAATGCTCTACCACTGAGCCACAGGAACACTGAAAATGATAAAAACGGTCCCATGGTTTTAAATTTGGTTAAGATTTCAAAATCGTCTAGTGCGTCCCAGGAATTTTAAACTGTGCTAATTTAAATTCCAATCTGATTTCATGAAGAAGATTCATATGGCAACATACGATTTTTAGAAAATAAAACATAAGCATTAAGGTCCCACCCCTAAACCGAACCGATAGGCCATAAAGCAGATCAAATGTGACTTACAAATGAGATTATGCAACTTTGTAATCATGCAAAAACGTAAAATAATTAAACTACCATGATAGTCTGTTTTCATGTCTCTCGTATCACACTCATACTCACTTGTTTCATACAAACACAACTGCCGCCATCTTGTGTCTACTACTGTAGTGAAAATCACATCAGTTGACTTCAATATTAATGTAATATAGCTACAGTGTTTATCTTGTTGCTAGGCTGATGATGTTGTGCATCTTAAGCCAGGCTCACACTAGGAGTTTTAGGCCGATTTTTCCCCAATTTCCCCCTCCCGAGAATCAGAGAAAAAATCTTGAGGACCTCAGTCGGTTCCGATGTGAGGCGTGGATTATTTGGTAATGTGAGGCGTTCAAAGATTTCATCTTGCACCTTCTGAACTGCTCGGACACAAATTCGGGGCCTCACCGATCAAATCAAACATGTTTGATATTTGGGATTTTTTTTTTTCACAAAAGCTAATGCGCGACTGCAAAACAAGCTGCTGTATGGGTTCATTGGAAAGTGGAGATGGAGGAATGGCTTGTGGATGTTTTGCAATAACACAACTGTCTGTATAATGTGTCAAAAACTTGCCACAACCGTAAGGACAAAGAGAAGCGCTGGGGTGAAATCGCCTCAGGTTTGAATGTATCAGGTGAGTGTAGAAAGCTGCTAGCATGCTAGCTAACATATATAAACATTAGTTGCTGAAAGGCCAATGACGTTCTGCTGTGTGAGATCACGTGAGGCGCTCCCACTGACATGATATTCTTAATAATATCTTGTAGTGTGTGATGCGCCATGATTTTCAAATCTTGTAGTGTGTGCATGTTTAAGATTTGAGAGAAGAAAATCTGTGAAGACTCTCCTTATGTATGTGCTTCAGCTAAATTTTCTAATCGGTTAGGATTTTAAAACTCCTGTAGTGTGAGCATGGCTTTAGATGACTATTTTTGTTTTTAGTGGAATCTTTAAGCTAATATACAGGTAAAATAATAAAATTAGTTTTGTTCAATTTAATATAAATAATAATAATTCTTCACATAATGTATTACACATATAAGCATATAATTATTTGATTGTTTGTTTATGTTCATTTTAATATTGTTCATTGTTAATTCATGTTAATTTATACAGCTAAACATTTAGATTAATAAAAGCTGTAAAAGTAGTCTATTGTTTATTGTTAGTTCATCATGCTTAATGTGTTAATAGATTAATCGTTATTGTAAAGTGTTACCAGTTTATTATTTAATAAGTTGTACAAAAAAAAAAGTATTTGGACATTTCTGAATATAAATGTACCTACTTCCATTTTTATTTTTTTTATATTAAATTGAATTCCACTAAAACTCTGCAACATAAAAGAGGCCTTTACTTGTACAAACTCGATAATTAAATACAGGCCGTGTCAAAAGAAACTAGATTAGGCGAAACCAATTACCACTTGTTCAAGCAGTTTTTTCTTCTTGTAAAAGGCTAAAGAATAGATGTATGATCTTGGCTTAAACTGTGTCTGTTGGACTGCTACGAAGGATCTGTGCTCGTTTCCTCAAAGGTCTTCGGCTGGCATTCAATCGCATTGTTACTCGCATTCTGCTCGGTCACCATGGAAACCAATGTAATAATCACACATGAACAGTTACAAGGTTCCCCACCATAGAGAGAGCTGTGTGCTAAGATAACCAAAGAGTGTGTATTAGTGTGTGCTGGCACGTAGCAGCACATTTCTGTTGCTTTCCCATGCTTGTGCGAGTGTGTGCGCGCTGGTGAACTGTGCTTGCAGATAACTCAAATGAATGCAGTGTTAGTCTACAGACACATTATGATAGCCGAGTTTTTTTCCCTAGCAAAGTCAAAGATCTTCCCTTGGGTGAAACACTGCAACAGCTTTACATCATTACAAACAAAACAATAAAAACCAACATATTGCTTTGAGAGGACTGTGATTCTAATAAAGATCAGTTCGGATGTTTGTTTTCTACAAACGCTTTGTGACAGTGTCAGGGCAATTAATAATCTACATTACACGGCACTATCCGAGCCGCTGGGCAGCCAGGGTCCAGCAGGCAAGCAAAGCTTTTAATACGACACGGCCTAGAGAATATAATTAAACACCAGTAACAGAGTTAATATGGGTTCCCGCCCATTTCCTCTTTCAGGTCCAAGGGAACATGAGGTTAACCAAACGGACATCAATCCAGCACTCCACTTATTCCATTACGGTTCGCTAAGGACTTGAACGGGGAATAGAAATGAAACACTCTAAAAAGGTATCAAAACAGGGTTTCTGTTTTGGATTTCTAGTCATTTTAAAACACTAGAACAAACAGCGTAACTGGTATTTCTACATATGAATAAGCACTTTCAGTTATCACCGTTTTTCCATACTGGACTGAATTTCAAAGTCCTTTATCTTGTCACTGAGGTAATACCCTCAAAGGGGCACCTTTGTACGGTATCTATTCCTAACGGGTACATATTAGTACCTTAAAGAACCTTAAGGGATAGATAAAATATAAAGGTGTATCCTTGAAGGTGCTGCCTCAATGACAAGCTGTTGTAACCCTAAATGTACAATTTCCGCACACTTAAGAGACAGTTAACCGTCAATAACTTTTTAATCTCAAAAGGGCCCAATGTACATTATACAAAATGAAAAATGGTTCTTGATAACAAAAAGCTGCTGAAGTGCATCAAGAATTAAAAAATACCTCTAAGATGTTTTTGGATAGTACTCTTTGTAATATATCTAATCAAACTCTTAAAGGGATAGTTCATCAACAACTAAACATTCTGTTATCATTTATTCACCCTCATGTCGTTCTATATCTGAATGATTTCTTTCTTTATAAAATAACAAAACAGATTTGATTACCAGTTTTGGAAGAACGTTTGTAACCAAACAGTTTTGAATACCAGTTTTGAAAGAATGTTGGTAACCAATGCTTACTACTTTTGCGTACTAGTTTTGAAAGAAAGTTTGTAACCAAACGGTTTTGATTACAAGTTTTAGTTTACCAGTTTTGGAAGAATGTTGGAAACCAACCAGTTTTTCTTACCAAAAGTTTTGATTACCAGTTTTGAAAAAAAGTTTGTAAACATACAGTTTTGATTACCAGTTATGGAAGAATGTTGGCAACCAAACAGTTTTACTTACCAGTTTTGGAAGAAGGTTTGTAACCAAACAGTTTTGCTTACCATTCTTCTTGCATGTTTGACAGAAGAAAGTCCTACAGTTTGGAACAACATAAGTGATGACAGAAATACCATTTTTGAGTGAACTATCCCTTTACACAAAGTACAATATCATCAATGTCAGCAATTATAATATATGGCACATATGCGGCAGGCACGTCTTTCAAGCGAGAAGAAAACTCTATTCTTCTGGTCTAAAATGAGGCTGGAAAGAGTCCTAAACATGTGAAAGTAATTTAACAGAGCCATAATAACAGAATCTCTGAGCTTCACTGTTCTGGCATTATCTGTGCATGGAGTGTGATGACAGAAGACGGTGTGTGGGGTAACATGGCCTGATGCCACAGCCTGCGTCCGCAATTCAATTTGAGACCATGCGGCAGATCTAGAGCCTGCGACAGTGAGGTGGAGAATTGACTCTGTCTGAGCGTGTAGATTAAACCTGCTGGCAGACAGAGGAAAGGAGCGGAGCGGGCTGGATCTGAGGCGGAGAGATAGGAGAGCTTTCGCCGGCTCCCCCCAATCAGATAAACAAAGCCCACGGAACGGTGATTTATAGCACGCGTGGAGGGTCTGACAGCTGCACATCTCATCAGCATGGAGCCGGGCGTAATTAGCACGAGGCTGGAGCTTGAGGGGAGGAATCGAGCTTTGCCGTGCCACACCAGTCTTCGGGAAGCTTGTAGGGAGCTTGAGCACCCAAACGTCACCAACCAACCACAATGAAGATGAGGCCGAAATATCTTGGAGACTAGTTCCAATTCGCTGAAGACAATGAGGAATTATATTGTTTTCAGTTTCCCTCTCACTTCCTCTCTCACACCCACACACCTGCCCCTTTCTCGCTGTCTATATCTTTCCCTCCAGCGATTTCCACTCCAACTCCTATTGTGTGCATATACAGAGTGAGTAGATGGGTTTGTCAGGGGAGCCAGAACAGAGAAAGCCAGTAATCCTGTCGGCGTAAGAACCTCCCAAGGCTTCTGGGATTGCGCTCTTATATCCGTCCCTCACTTAGCGACTGGATTTCGCATGATGTGATGGTGGGAATTGTGCGAGTGCATCCTCAGCACAGGAGCAGTGCAGTGTTTGTATACAGTCCTTTGAGGCAGATGGCCTTATATGGGGGTCGACAGGCTTGATGGCGTGATTAATGGTTGGCTGTGCGCTGGACGGTGAGCCGTATCGATCCACCGCTGGGTCAGATCCTCCGCACGCACGGCAGAGGCAGCACTGTAATTTGACTGTAGCTGTATCTGCTACTCACCACCCTGAGGTGACTCTGTCAAGTTAATTTACCCAGCGACAACCGCAGAACAAAGACTTCTTAATCAAGTACAAACACAGTTATTGTATCATCTTAACACACTGATAACTCTAGAATAGCATACCGGCTCGCTGATCAAATTAAATAAGAGACAATGGCATTTACCGAGGCACGACACAACCTCGGCTAAGTCGCAGCAGACATATTATGAGAAAATCTCCTTGTTGACAGATTAGAGCGGTGCTTCTCAGATGGTTTTTCTTCAAGCTTCAGATTTTATATTGAAATTGAAGTAATGACCCATATACACCTCAGACTAAAAAAAAATCCTTTATTAAAAACTTTACTATTTTCAATTTTATTTTATTAAATTTTTCTTATAACCAACAGCAGAAGTGATTTATTATTTTCTTAGTTTTAGCCATATTACTGATGAATCTGCACCAAAATACAGTAATTTCATTGGATTTGCATATTTAATGCAAATACATATTACAGGAAGTGTATTTGTTTTGCAGTACTAACCCCGTCACTCAGCAGCCATATTTCCAAAGCCTTCTGGCAGCCAGTAGCGTTAAAAAAAAAAAAATCCTCTGCGCCGCCGCCGCGAAGCGGTTTTCTATTATCTATCATATCACTGTGTGGGGAAATGGCAAATTGGCGCCCCTGCTTGCTCGAGGGGGTCTCGCCCAGGGTGTAATTCAATGTAGAACCGCCACTGCTGGCAGCTATTAAGTATGCAAGACCGATAGGAGAGCTTTCGCCGGCTCCCCCCAATCAGATAAACAAAGCCCACGGAACGGTGATTTATAGCACGCGTGGAGGGTCTGACAGCTGCACATCTCATCAGCATGGAGCCGGGCGTAATTAGCACGAGGCTGGAGCTTGAGGGGAGGAATCGAGCTTTGCCGTGCCACACCAGTCTTCGGGAAGCTTGTAGGGAGCTTGAGCACCCAAACGTCACCAACCAACCACAATGAAGATGAGGCCGAAATATCTTGGAGACTAGTTCCAATTCGCTGAAGACAATGAGGAATTATATTGTTTTCAGTTTCCCTCTCACTTCCTCTCTCACACCCACACACCTGCCCCTTTCTCGCTGTCTATATCTTTCCCTCCAGCGATTTCCACTCCAACTCCTATTGTGTGCATATACAGAGTGAGTAGATGGGTTTGTCAGGGGAGCCAGAACAGAGAAAGCCAGTAATCCTGTCGGCGTAAGAACCTCCCAAGGCTTCTGGGATTGCGCTCTTATATCCGTCCCTCACTTAGCGGCTGAATTTCGCATGATGTGATGGTGGGAATTGTGCGAGTGCATCCTCAGCACAGGAGCAGTGCAGTGTTTGTATACAGTCCTTTGAGGCAGATGGCCTTATATGGGGGTCGACAGGCTTGATGGCGTGATTAATGGTTGGCTGTGCGCTGGACGGTGAGCCGTATCGATCCACCGCTGGGTCAGATCCTCCGCACGCACGGCAGAGGCAGCACTGTAATTTGACTGTAGCTGTATCTGCTACTCACCACCCTGAGGTGACTCTGTCAAGTTAATTTACCCAGCGACAACCGCAGAACAAAGACTTCTTAATCAAGTACAAACACAGTTATTGTATCATCTTAACACACTGATAACTCTAGAATAGCATACCGGCTCGCTGATCAAATTAAATAAGAGACAATGGCATTTACCGAGGCACGACACAACCTCGGCTAAGTCGCAGCAGACATATTATGAGAAAATCTCCTTGTTGACAGATTAGAGCGGTGCTTCTCAGATGGTTTTTCTTCAAGCTTCAGATTTTATATTGAAATTGAAGTAATGACCCATATACACCTCAGACTAAAAAAAAATCCTTTATTAAAAACTTTACTATTTTCAATTTTATTTTATTAAATTTTTCTTATAACCAACAGCAGAAGTGATTTATTATTTTCTTAGTTTTAGCCATATTACTGATGAATCTGCACCAAAATACAGTAATTTCATTGGATTTGCATATTTAATGCAAATACATATTACAGGAAGTGTATTTGTTTTGCAGTACTAACCCCGTCACTCAGCAGCCATATTTCCAAAGCCTTCTGGCAGCCAGTAGCGTTAAAAAAAAAAAAATCCTCTGCGCCGCCGCCGCGAAGCGGTTTTCTATTATCTATCATATCACTGTGTGGGGAAATGGCAAATTGGCGCCCCTGCTTGCTCGAGGGGGTCTCGCCCAGGGTGTAATTCAATGTAGAACCGCCACTGCTGGCAGCTATTAAGTATGCAAGACCAACTCCTTTCTAATTGAATGGGGAAATACTGAAAACTTGCCAAACTCAGATTTACATATTTCTAATCAGCAACAAAATCTAATAGGAGCTGTCCCATACTGTAAAAGTTGTTTCAAACAGCATTAAGAAAGCATATATTCCGGCTGGTCCAGCCAGCAGTCCCAAGTGTGAATCTCAGGACACTGATAGTTTCTATGGGAACCGGAGATTATAAAGGCAGCTGCAGTGATGCGATGACTTTACCATTTGGTGATTGGCTTCTTCATTTAGAAGGAAGGACATATTCTGCCATATTGTGTGTCACACTGTCTCCATTCAGAGCAATATGAGTTTACTGTCTTGGTATATAGAGTCTTTGTCCTAACTATGCATGATTATCTGGTTAATAGCATTGTATTATTTGCATTTAGCATTTTGTCCCTGCTATCAGAACAGACTTGACCCTTGAGTTATAATGATCGTAAGTAGGTCAGAATGACATGAGACTTGGATTTTGGCCAAAACAAATGTAGACAGCTAAGCGGTGGCGAAGAGTGAGTGCTCTCCGGATTTCAGTGCAGGGCGAGCGTATATTTCCAGCAAAGCTCTGTGATGAGAGAGGAAGCAGTTCCTAATGAACTTGTGTGAATTAATGGCAGCAGCATTATTACTCTGCCACAGAGTAATTAATTAGTCCCAGGATAGCCAACCTCTCTTACGCATTGAGGTTTAACATGACCCCGCCTCCGACACTCCAGTTTAAAGGAATAGTTCACCTTTGTGTCGCTCCATACATGTATGACTTGCATTTTTCAGTGAAACAGTAGAACTTTAGAAAAGTAGAATTTCTAAAGAGTTTCCAGACTGTTCTTTTTAATATATGAATGAAGACTACAAAGAGGAGCAATACAAGTATTATAAAAGTGGCCCACATGACTTGCACTATACACTATATTTCAAGCCTTCTGAAGTCAATAAAGCTTTCAAAGGTCAAAAAAAAAAACTGACTGAAATTGAAATATTCACTTCAATAAATAAATACTTAACTAACGCTCTCTTTTGAGTGTTAAGGGAACTGACTCTAATATCCAATCTGGGAAGTTATTCTATTTTTTTATTCATTTGTTTTCAATATTTTACATATTCAGCCTTTTAATCCACTTCACAAAAACCAATCTGAATGAGTTAATTGGACTGACATTTCACATTCAAGTCACTGACTTGGCTGATTTGCAGTAGTGAAATTTATTGAACAATAACAAATTGCAGTCTGTTTCACCAAAGC
This sequence comes from Sinocyclocheilus rhinocerous, assembly GCF_001515625.1. NCBI lineage: Eukaryota > Metazoa > Chordata > Actinopteri > Cypriniformes > Cyprinidae > Sinocyclocheilus > Sinocyclocheilus rhinocerous. Next base: position 3,443,565 of record NW_015656630.1, read on the forward strand.
TAACATATATGAATTCAGTTGTTATATGGACCACTTTTATGATTCTTTTATGTGTTTATGTGTACTTTTTTGAAACTTGAAAGTGGAATGAATAAGAGTAACTAGCTATGGTTTGGAATGACATGCGGGTAGCAAATGATGACAGAATCTAATATTTGTTTGAAATATTCCTTGAAATATACATCATCCATAGGCCCCTGAAAGAGCTAATAATGTTTTTAATGGACTCTGTTATCATATCTCTTGGACCGGAAGGTGTGTGGATAAAAGGACTCTCTGAAAAGAGAGGAGAGAATGGAAAGCACAGTTAATCTGGGTAATCTTTTTTGGGAGCACAATGTAGACATTCATTTTATAATCTGTCTCAGTATGTCAAATACAATAACAAAGCCTTTCGCCATACTGCTGATGCTGACAGCAAGGTTCACCGCTCGGTCCAATACTAATTTAATGGTTCCTTTGCAGTCCCTTTGGGAACAGCAATAAAGCCTGGTCTGCAATATTGTCAATGACGCTGAACTCTCTCTCTTGCTCTCTCTCTCTCTCTCTCTCTCTCTCCAGCTCCCTCTCTATGCAAATCCTTTTGTAAATATGAAAAAGTAATATCCTCTGATGTAGATTTGAATTATTCTGACTATTTGAGAGTCAATATGGATAGCAGTCGTCTGATTAGTGCTAAAGACCGGAGCTCCACTTCACTTTGAATTTCACACATTTGCTGCAAGAGCTCAGGGCGTGCAGATTTATCCACATGTTAAAACTGAATCATTTGGATATCGTGAGAATGATTTATTACATTTCATTGCCATAATAACACATTATGTTGGTGAAATTCTTTCTCATATTCACATATCATACCTTCCATGTTGTACATGACTTCATTTCCCCTTATCATACGGTCCTCTTGGGTGTATATTACCATATCACCAATTTGGTCCCAGAGAACCATGAAGGCTATTTCAAAAGACTTCATTTTTCTACACCCGATAGTCTATCAACTTAAAGCTTGGCTAAACACAGATATAGACCTGTTTTACATGTTAAATGGGTACATTAGATGTATGAGTATAATTAGACTTTCTTGGGGAATGATATTGGTATATCAAAAAAAAAAAAAAAAGTCTACCTAATTCGCATATAAATGTATTGGACTAAAACAAAAACTGAAACCAAAAATTAAATGACTTGTAAAACTACTCTTGAAAAAAATAAAAGCTATACTTGAACATTTGAAAGGCAAGATATTTAGTTTTTATTTTTACTATATAAGCATTTTTCTTAAATACTTTTTTGCAGATCCCAGATTGAAAACACCTGGCCTAAGAGAAAACACCTGGCCCTGTTTATAACTCTATTTTGACAAATGTTTACTGCATTTTGTCTTTTAAGGTCAGACCAGAAGAACATGATTTACACAAGGTTAAGTTTCTGTATTGATAGCTTTTTCTGTTGCTGGATCAACCAATCATTGCCATAACCCTAGCTGTAAAATAAAAGGGCTGCGATTGGTTGATGGGAATGCAGTTTCAGGAACAACAAAGGATGTCGATCCAGGAACAACTCCTACTTGTGTAAATCATGTTAAACAACATCAATATCCAGGGAGAGTAAAAACACAGACCAAAGCCTTGGCGAGTCTGTGAAAATCAAAACCTGCAGAAAAAGCACGGCTATGTCGTTAAATGCTCCACGGTGGTAGAGTTTCTGACTAGGCTTTAATGTTACATTATACCGGTTAATACATTACCATATCATTTCCCACTCTTCTCCCTATGGTCTGAAAGGCAAGGCATGAAATGAGAGAGGTGAAATAGAGATATTAGCAGGGTCAGAACCTTCACAGCCAATCACCAGGATGAAATTCAGACGGTGTGTGTGTGTGACCTTGTAATTTGCATTTCTTTCTAACCTGCTCTCATTCAGCCAAACAGAGCCCAGGCCAGGCCAGAACACACATACAGTCACCCGATAAAGCTAAATTGTCGACTACGGTCTGACGTTTTATGGGAAATGATCGCCTTGAGTCATTCGAGTTGCCGTACATAATTTTCTTGCGTATGAGGATACGAGAGAAAATGAAATTAGGCAGCTAGAATTAGTTGAGGCAATTGTTTTCTGTAAATCATTTGGGTAAACGGCACTAATCAGGTTTTCAGCGCACTGCGGGGTTGAGCTTAGCAGCCAAGGCCTCCACTGTGGTGATTTATTAGCGGAATGCAGAGGATGGAGGGAAATGATGGAGAAGAACTGAGAGGCCGAAGTATAGAAAATGAGGAACCTCCCAAGTAGGCTTGGATGCTGAGTAAGTAGTACAGCAGATGGATCACAACCAGGGTTTCCCAGGATTCCCTAGGTCTGGGGACGCCCGCTCTGATTCAGAGAAGCATGTCAGCATCGACTCTGCCAGCGTGACCCTAATCATCTGCTTCTTCCTTTGAGACATGGAAGCAGTTCATATTGCTACGGCGAGGATGGCGTGAATCTTTCTGATCTATTGCTGGCTCTCCGGGTGTTTGGAGGACAATAAATCAGCACGATTGGTTGGATGGGAAATCAGAGGAGTCTGAAGCTCCATTCACTGGTTTTTAATGGCCACGCGAGGTGATTTGTGTTCCTGCGAAGTCACAGTGGCGGGAAATGCATGAGGTTGTCAGCCGAAGCTACGCAACAGCTCCGGGAGTCTGACTCACACGTGGGATAGTAACAGCAGGGATACGTAACACTGATGGACTGTCAGGTTAAAACTCAGACAGAATTGTGAGGATTCCAGTTGAAGATGAACGAGCTTCATTCTGATCATCCATGGTGCCCGTCTGGATTTGGGTTTGACACCACCGTCTGTTCCATTACTGCGCCAAATCCAGATGTGACCTTAATACTATTGTCAGGAGAAGATCCCAACCCAGCAGACACCCGTATAAGTCTTATAGGCCACGAAGCAGAAGAACATGATTTACACAAGGTTAAGTTTCTGTATTGATAGCTTTTTCTGTTGCTGGATCAACCAATCATTGCCATAACCCTAGCTGTAAAATAAAAGGGCTGCGATTGGTTGATGGGAATGCAGTTTCAGGAACAACAAAGGATGTCGATCCAGGAACAACTCCTACTTGTGTAAATCATGTTAAACAACATCAATATCCAGGGAGAGTAAAAACACAGACCGAAGCCTTGGCAAGTCTGCGAAAATCAAAACCGGCTGCTGTACAGCCACAGAAAAGCATGGCTATTTTATTAAATGCTCCACGGTGGTAGAGTTTCTGACTAGGCTTTAATGTTACATTATACTGGTTAATATATTACCATATCATTTCCCACTCTTCTCCCTATGGTCTGAAAGGCAAGGCGTGAAATGAGAGAGGTGAAATAGAGATATTAGCAGGGTCAGAACCTTCACAGCCAATCACCAGGATGAAATTCAGACGGTGTGTGTGTGTGACCTTGTAATTTGCATTTCTTTCTAACCTGCTCTCATTCAGCCAAACAGAGCCCAGGCCAGGCCAGAACACACATACAGTCACCCGATAAAGCTAAATTGTCGACTACGGTCTGACGTTTTATGGGAAATGATCGCCTTGAGTCATTCGAGTTGCCGTACATAATTTTCTTGCGTATGAGGATACGAGAGAAAATGAAATTAGGCAGCTAGAATTAGTTGAGGCAATTGTTTTCTGTAAATCATTTGGGTAAACGGCACTAATCAGGTTTTCAGCGCACTGCGGGGTTGAGCTTAGCAAGCAGCCAAGCCACTGTGATGATTTATTAGCGGAATGCAGAGGATGGAGGGAAATGATGGAGAAGAACTGAGAGGCCGAAGTATAGAAAATGAGGAACCTCCCAAGTAGGCTTGGATGCTGAGTAAGTAGTACAGCAGATGGATCACAACCAGGGTTTCCCAGGATTCCCTAGGTCTGGGGACGCCCGCTCTGATTCAGAGGAGCATGTCAGCATCGACTCTGCCAGCGTGACCCTAATCATCTGCTTCTTCCTTTGAGACATGGAAGCAGTTCATATTGCTACGGCGAGGATGGCGTGAATCTTTCTGATCTATTGCTGGCTCTCCGGGTGTTTGGAGGACAATAAATCAGCACGATTGGTTGGATGGGAAATCAGAGGAGTCTGAAGCTCCATTCACTGGTTTTTAATGGCCACGCGAGGTGATTTGTGTTCCTGCGAAGTCACAGTGGCGGGAAATGCATGAGGTTGTCAGCCGAAGCTACGCAACAGCTCCGGGAGTCTGACTCACACGTGGGATAGTAACAGCAGGGATACGTAACACTGATGGACTGTCAGGTTAAAACTCAGACAGAATTGTGAGGATTCCAGTTGAAGATGAACGAGCTTCATTCTGATCATCCATGGTGCCCGTCTGGATTTGGGTTTGACACCACCGTCTGTTCCATTACTGCGCCAAATCCAGATGTGACCTTAATACTATTGTCAGGAGAAGATCCCAACCCAGCAGACACCCGTATAAGTCTTATAGGCCACGAAGGTCTCTGATGGTATTGGGCAGTGTGTGAGAAGCCAAGTCAATGGCCATCAGACACAAACCATCTTCCTGGATCAATGCAGCTGGATCCATCGGGCTCAGGAGAGGAAGTAAGAAGGGACAAGTGTCTGAAGCCAAGCCGCCCTGGCTCTCGGTCCTCAATTGGGGCTCTTGTGCCATCTGATGGCACTGTTCCAACCCGTCTGATCTTTACAAAAGCTAAAAGGCCTGGAGACAGTACAGGTTTACATTGACTACAAGAAGGTCATGTGCTTATCTGCTTCTCTAACCTTAGGGTCTCTTCTACGCCCACCGTAGCCAAGAAGTCGGCCACTGTTCCGCAAGATAACGCATTAAAGTCCACGGCACGATACTTGGAGTCTCATTCCAGTCTTGTGAATTAAATCTGATGATAATTGTCAGCAGCTGCTCATATTTTAGGACTGTAACGGAGACATTTACGCTCTCGAGCGTACAATCACAAATGATTAACCTGGTGAAGAAATAAAGAGGTGAAGAAGTGGAACGCATTGCATCTCTCCCTGGACAGGTTCAGCCAAGTGATTTTCCTCCAAATTAACATCAAAACCTTTATTCAAATGCTGTCATTCTGAATCACGTTCCCATAGCAACACAACTGCAACAGCAAAGCAAGAAAATACATGCCCAAGTATTTGATAGTGAGCCCCGTATTACGGTTTCGTTCCAATACATGCTATTGTTGTTTTGGAGAGGGTGTTAATTTGAAGCTGCTTCACCGTTGAGTGATTTCTGGATTGTATGAAATACAATATGTTTTTCTCTGTTTAACAAAGGCACCCTGAGATGCGCCTAGCTACCGACGCAGTTAAGCGGTGTGTAATATTGGGGGACTTCGAGGAGCTAGGCTGATCTCAATCCCCGTCTTAATTTTTGGCAGACCGTGCGGAGAGCCCCTCGTTCGCTTGCTCTCGGGCTGTCCTCAACCTGGTTGTCATGGGAACAGGTGTCATGTGACCAAAAGTCAGACGAACTTGGGCAAAGGAGGGGAACTGGCACCATGGAGGCAGTCAGCAGCGCTCTTGTCTCTTCTGACACGTTACCTTGGAAACAAGCTGGGGAGACAGGAAGCAAGGATTAGAGTAAGCCCCTGTTTGTTTGAATAAGAGTGAGGATGCTGCTCGGACTCCAGACTGTGCTTTGTCGAGGGGGGATCATGGGGGGTTTTGTGTGTACAAGAGTCATGTTTTCCGCACTGTGGAGAACAGTGTGAGTTTTTATATCAACATGACAGGCCTGTGTTTCCGCAGCCCAGCTGCGTAAGGCCACAAATAACAGGCATCATAAATAATTCATCCACTGTAGTGCAAATGATTGCGAGAATTGTATGTCTCAGCTGCCTTATTTACACCCCCTCAACCCATAATTAGATCTGTGATACTGTAACACCCTACCCAACCTTGTGGTGAACTTACTTATCCAAGTATAACCAACATGCATTATTTTGAATTTATGAGGGTCTTTGACTTGACTTTTTTTTTGTCTGCATGTTCAAATTTAATCAAGAAATGTAAAAATGTAAAAATAAAAAATGGATTTCATGCATACAAAAACACATTTTTCCAGGATGATGATCATGTTTTTCATTTCTGAATTAAAATGTATTTTTATATTTTTGGGTGGTGTAAAGTAAAAAAAAAAATGTCAGGATGATGCAACTGTACTGACAACATAACATGCAAAAAGCCTTTTTAAAAGAATGAAATTCTTGCAAAGACAGCCTTATGAATTATATTTTATTATTACTTTCTTAGATGATTTTAAGGTAATATCTTTCTTAAAAATAATATTTTAACAAAAACAAATGCTTCACTTCTTAATATGTTTTTTTTAACTGTCTGCCAAATCACATTGTGAGAAAATATGTAGAAAACATTAAAACAACATAACTTCAAAAATCATATATTTTTTCAAAATAATGATTGTAACAGCATAAAGATTTGTACACTCTCATGTAAGGAAAACATGTTGTAATTAAATTTGAAACTTTTCCTCAAAAAAGGTATAAAAGTTTTTGGAAACCAACATGAAAACAAAGGTAATATTTTGAAAAAAAAAAAAAAAAAAATTTAATGTTTCTTTCTCAAAAAAGGTATAAAAGTTTTTGGAAACCAACATGAAAACAAAGGTAATATTTTGAAAAAAAAAAAAAAAAAATTTAATGTTTCATTTATCATGGACACTGTTATTTTCATTGCCCTATGAAGGTTTATGCTCAGGATGTGTGTTAGATGGCATGAAACGCGAAGCCCCTTGAGCAGTGGCACGGCTAAGGGACAGAAAGAGCCCTGTGCCGTGTTTTCCCCCGAGTGCTGCCAGAGTAATTATTTAACATCAAACAGCCAGGCTGCAAGGTTAATAAAGGGGATGTAACTGAGCTCCCAGAGGCACTTCAGGACTTATATTTACTGTTGATTTGGACGTACGTGAGAAGGAGTCTGACAGTCTTTCAATATCGGTGACAGTTCTGTGGATGGATGGGGGTGAGATGCGCTGGCCTGGGGATATTTTACAGGTCCCGGTGCCTGTCGATCTCGACAGCTGGAGCCTGTTGCTACTGCACTCGATCCCGCGTGGGGCGAGCAAATTGCAGAGAGTGGCTCCTCGTATTCTCGGTGGTGCTAGAACATGCCAATGATAAAATCGCATTATATGTGCAGATTAAACTGTAGGTAAATAGGGGCTTCCAGCCTGTCATCAATATAATATCTATCTCATTCTCCATCTCTCCGAGCAGAAAGACCTGGGGAACTAATAGACAAAAGCATCAGTGTTAAAATCAGATATGAAACCTCTGTGCCTATGGGTTCAAGTGCTCGTTCAACAACGGGTGACCCACTTTTTTTAATTGCTTATCCGCAAACACAAAGGGGAAAAAAGATAAATAACACAGCCTTGTTCCACCAACATCCCTGTGCTTAAATACACAGCATTGCACAATAACTGTATGATCAAGGCGTTTTCACACTTCAAAGCATAAAAGTGAATATATTAAGGATGTTCAGCCCCAAAAACTTAAAGAGTGTGTGGAGAAGAGCTTTACAGCAGGATTATCAACAAACAAGCTTAAAGGGGTCATATGATGCTGCTAAAAAGAACATTATTTTGTGTATTTGGTGTAATGAAATGTGTTTATGCGGTTTAAGGTTCAAAAAACACATTATTTTCCACATACTGTACATTACTGTTTCTCCTCTATGTCGATTTTTACAAAGCTCATCGGTCTAAAAAAGCGAGGTGTGCTCTGACTCCAAAGAGAAAGGAAAAATTTAAATTGCATCATATGACCTCTTTAACATATTAACTGTAGTAAATTGCAGCCTTGAATACATGCTTTTGCCAACTACCATCTACTGTATGTTAGCAATCACATAGCAGGCTCTAAGTACCAAGGTTTATGGGAATCTCCATAGAATATCCTTCTCAAGGAGTCAAGCTCCTTTTTTCATCATGTTTGAAGTGATCTTGACAGAACTAAAAGCATTATTATTTTTCTGATATCTTAAGCCAATCGTCCTCATAATTTCCTTCATTTCCATTTATCAATTCAAAACAGCTCATAAATGACCCTTAAGGGATGTCGTATCAAACTGCAGTACCTTCATTTAGCGCTGATGAAATGCACTTTGATATTGTTCCATTGACATTTCAAAGCGAAATTGCACAGAAATTCGGTTCATATTGTTGAAATTATTTAGCATGAAGCTGACTTCCACCGCAATGTCTTGTCGTTTGGTCTCAAACCAATTATGGTAATATTGCTTCAATTGACTAGATAAATACTCTGGCTCAAAAGCTCTCAAAGAATAGATCTGGGCAATATTTCGCAATGCGAGCTCTTTTTTCACATCCAATTTTCATAATGAATATTTATTCAATCGGTTACGAAGCTCAGTGCGAAAAGGCACAGCCCCTGAGGACGTGCAGTGGCTTTAGCCAGCGGCCTGTGACATTTCACAACGGTAATGCCATGAAATATTTCACCATCTTGGTGGCATTTCTCATCATCACCATGTTTTGTCTGATCCTGAATGCGGGATGAACGTAGTGCGCTGAAAACTTCATGAAGCATTATGCCATTGTCATGGAAGGATAGTCTACCGTAGTCAAATTTTTCATCTCAAACGCAAAGCTTTTCATGAATTATTCGAGAGAATTACGCAACGCACATCACACGGCCTGCGTCTGGTCATCAGGAAACAGCAGACGGAGAGATATGAAGATACATCAGTTGACATTTTCGCTCGACTCCCTTACAAGCAGACAGCTCTGACAGACAAGCCGCTAACAGTGTTCTATTGACCCCAAAATCATTGAATCCCTTTAAAAGAATGCAATGACAGATCGGTGGGCCGTCCTTTACAGAAAGAGCACTCAATAAGTTGACATATTTGTGTTTAGTTTCTCACTTTTCCCTGACAGAGCTGTCAAAGCATTCATTCCTTGGAAATATCACGAATGTTCTAATCTCGAATGGCTGTCAGGCGTTTTTCCAGGAATAAATGTGAAACTTTAAAGCAAGTAATGAGAAGGCGTATCGCAATTTTCTGAGAAGCGATTCGGAGTGCTACCTTAAAAAGGAATGGATCTTCCCACGAGGGGCATGCGGAATGATGAATTGCATATGATATGACACGGAGAGCTTGAGAGGGAAAGGGAGGTAGCGCTTTTTAATGCTGTTGTCTAGTTGCTTTCATTCTCTGCACTGCTCCCTGCGTTGTCTTCGGTTTTTCATTCTCAAGCTATTCTCCCCCATATTGTCCCATTCATCTGCCCTGACACCAAGACAATGGCTGAGGGACCATCACATGCCTCTCAGCACTTTGAAAAATGAACTCTTTCTCACTATCCTCTTACATTCTCAGCAGTATAAAACACCCCACATCTCTCTCAGCACGTCTACGCCGGCGCTCTGAATCAGGCTTCTTGTGATTGAAGCCAAACGGGAGCGTGGTGGAGATTTCTTTCTCGGAGTGAAGGTTAAAATCAGTCTGTAGAAAGATCACAGGGGTCACAGCTCTCGACTGGTGCGAAAGCGCAGACGTGTGTCCCTGAGGTGCGGACAATAGCAAATTACTTTTCAAATAGAAAGGGTCACTTCCGCTCTCAATGGAACAGAAATGTTGATCGTGTTAAGAGAGAATCGTGAGAAGTATATCGCGATATTGGACATTTCAGAGAATATAGGTATGATTCAGAAAAGGTTTTAAATGGACAGTGTTGAAGAAAAACATGAATGATTTTTTTAAAGCAAATGCCCATATTAAAACCTAGTGAACTGACTCAATGTCCACATAAGAACCTGATTTGAAAATCTAGATGGTATAATTCACCCAAAAATGAAAATTCTGCCATCATTTACTCACCCTCCACTTGTTCGAAACCAGTATGAGTTTATTTCTTCTGCTGAACACAAAACAAGATATTTTGAAGAATGTTGGTAACCAAATAGTTGATGGTAGCCATTGACATCCATTATAAGAAAAAAATGCAATGGACGTCAGTGGCTACTGTCAACTGTTACCAACATACTTCAAAATATCTTCTTTTGTGTTGAGCAGCCAAGAATTTGCCTCAGACACCCAAACTGTGTCAGAATACACATACTTTCTACTATATAGTAGTTGAAAAGCAATAATGTGAATTCCCGAATTCACAGTATTCATAAAACAGTAGGCAAAAGTTATGCTTTGAAAGGTGCATTCTTATGTGAAATGTTCTGTCTCTTTCTGCAAAGTTTACAAATAAACATGCTTGACATTTTGAAACAAATTATTTTAACTATTTCATTAATAGGACACCATTTTTTTTTTTAAGAAAACTATTAATTCCAACACAAGTCTTTTTTTGGTTCATGCATTCTAGGGATAATTATGGTGTCAAATAACACATTTAAATCTATCACTACATGTCAGTACAGACTAAATTATATTTCCCTTGGCTCATCAGTGTGTTGAGTAAAACCTTGAACAAAATGATCTTATAAAGTAGCATAATTAGTGTGAATATAATGCCCAAAAAGCATCTACTGTAGGTAGGTACCACACTGGGATTTGAGACACATGTTAACATGTCATATGCTGTACAGAAGAAAAGCTGCAGAGAATGCTGGAAGACCTAATATTTAATCAGTTCAGCACTGATAGGAGTATACCAGAGCGCTGTCAAAACAAATGTGTAACACACTGCTCAGCTTTTAAAACTACAGTACAATGTCTTGAAGGTCTTTTTAATGGTTTTTCATTTTGCAGGATGTAAAACATTAAGCTCCATCAGACCCCCGGTGTGTTGTTCAGGCAGAAAAAAAATGGCCTATTTGTTGTTTAGACAGCGTCTTCAAAAAAAGAAGACAAAAAATTAGTACCGCACCTTCTCTTATAGTGCATTAGGTGCTCCGAGGCACAATTGCTCGTGTGTAATGTTCAAAATGATTGTTGACTTTACACCCTAATTCTGTTCCCAGTCCACCACAAGCCACTCAGTCTGCTGACACGATACGGACAATAGAAACTGCAAACACATTCTCCCAGTACTTGCTAGGCCAATGAAAACTTCATCAGCTGCCTGGTGATTACTGCTGTGGGCACATCATTGATCTCCCAGAGAGCTGGTCCATCCCGTCACCGCTTTCACATAATGGCCAAACTTTTTCCCTGGGCTCTAATCGATACACCGTGAGAGCCTTCACTAATGTGGCCAGGCCGCGATGGCGAACCCCCATTAACTTTGATCTGTGCAGAGTGGATCACCTCCCTGCATTCAGAGTGCCTTCATTGACCCAGTGCATCCAGTGCGCTTTAAACCAACAATCCAAACGTACCACAACTCGGTATTAGTACCATTACACCATTTACTTACGCACATCCCCTTTGGCGATAATCAAAACGGCAGACTTGAAACGGATGCATAATTAATTTTTGTTTTGATTTGGCTTCATGAAAGGGGAATCTTTAAATAATGTATGCCTCTACGGTGTCGTTTTTTAATAGGGTTTGCTCTCAGAGCCTTACGTATTCCTTGCTGTCCTAAAGGAAGAACTGGTTATTGGGTGGTATCGATTCTCTTCCAAGCCCCTCTAGCGAGGAGACATTAGTCAGCTCTGGCTGCCTGCCAACTACTCTACATAACTGAGACTCTGGCGTGTTGCATTCAGGTTGAAGGATATTTTTAATCTCGTATATGCAGCCACTGTAAATCGGGTTATTTTCATAATTAAGAGAAATTGCTGCACCGCGAGATCAATAGGGTTAAAGATATACAACCTACGGCAATAACGAGCCAATCTGAATTTGGATTTGCAGTTAGGCCGTGTTTAGCAAGAGTGCTGGAACTCGGTAAGGCAGAATTACAATAGAAAGACACCTGATTCACTGTTCAGTGTGAGAAAATATTACAAAACAAACGTGTTCGGACAAATTAGAGGAATGTTCTTGGTTCAATACAAGTTAAACTCAATAGACAATTGCTGATTGCCAAATTATTGTCCAGTTTTGTTTGCCATGACAAACATGATGCCTAAAACCCTAAAATGACCTTACAGCTCAAATAATACCCAAGTTTTTACAGAATAATTAGTTTGTGGTTTTATAAAATTATAAGCTTCACATTTCTGCTTTTAAATGGATAGTTCCCCCTAAAAATGAAAATTCTGTCATTAATTACTCACCCTCATGTCGTTCCAAACCCGTAAGTCCTTTGTTCATCTGTGGAACACAAATTAAGATATTGTTCATGAAATCTGAGAGCTTTCTGACCCTGCATAGACAGCAATGTAACCACCACGATCAAAGCCCAGAAAGGTAGTAAGGACATCATTGAAATGTGTCATCAGTGGTTCAACTGTAATTTTATGAAAACAAAACTTTTCAACAATTTCTTCTCTTCCATGTCAGTCGGTGTGCGAAAATAAATTGTTTAATAAAGTAATTATTTTTGCTTTCTTTGCACACAAAAGGTATTCTCGTAGCTTCATAAAATTAAAGTTGAACCACTGATGTTACATGGACTATTTTAATGAAGGTCTTTCTACCTTTCTAGTACATTTCTTGAATGTGGTAGTTGCATTGCTGCCTATGCAGGGTCAGAAAGCATTCGGATTTCATTAAACATATTTTAATTTGTGAACCACGGTCTTACGGGTTTGGAACGACATGAGGGTGAGTAATTAATGACAGAATTTTCATTTTTGGGTGAACTATCCCTTTAAATTCTCCAAAAATTGCCTCATAAAGTGCCTCATCATAACCTCGAGAGAAAAACTATTTTATGTGGTAAGCAAAATTATACTACAAATACTGTCGATTGAACCGGGAATATTCCTTAATTCAGTTTCTTTGAATCTGTCTCAAATTTTTCCTCTGGTGGTTCAGCTAAGACTTCCCATCTGTAATTAGTTACAAATTGGACATATCGCTAATCCTCAGTTTAGACTTTGCATTTACATTTACTTTTATGTTCCTGGAAGATGCTTTGGTGCAAACGTCTCCCCTGGTTTAAATAATGATCAGATTCTTTCCTCTGGGTTGTAGATGTGAGGTCAACCGGGAGGATGAGAGACGCTCGGGGGGGTTAGAGTGCCGGTTGAATTCATCAGCCTGCAGGGAAACCGGCATCCCACCCGGCCAACGTTTTCAAAGAGCCCAAATGTGCAATTATAAACACACTGAAGCGGAGTTGCTTCATTTTACTTTTCCATTATTTCAGGGCCGAGTCGAATCATTTGGAGAGAAATAATTAGTCAACCTAATCTAGGACTTCCGCTTTTTGCTCAACAATAATTACATAGTCAGACCCGCTGCAGAGCTGTATGATTTTTGACAGGACATGATGGATATTAATGGATTTCTTAATTGGTGCATATGTTTATGAAATTGGCTGGCTGGCACTGACATAACAGGCTGTCAGGTAATGCGAGCCCTCTTCAGAAACTGCCTGGGTGGCTGCAAGGATAGAAAGCTGTTTGCTGCAGCTCTGTCTCTGCAAATAAAAAGAAATAAGAGAAGAAAAGAATGGGAAAAAAACCCAGGCTGAATTGAGGAAACCCACCGTGCTTGTGTAAAAATAATGTATGACTGTTGCATGAATGCATTTTTAATGCTTTTTTTGTTCAAGAATGACTAGAAACAAAGACTCCACAACATTAAACTTTCATAAACAAACCCGCTCGCTTTTTATTGGAACTAACTGCGAAGAAAGTACTTTAGTGAGGTTCTCATATAGTACGGTTGCGTCACCACCGGGAATGACTGATTTTATTCCTTTTCGTTCGCCTCTTGAGCTCAGACAGAACTGTCAAAACAAGACTCTCTGCCTATAGGTCAAATTAGTTGATTGTTCTCTCAACTCGCTTCCTGAGCCCATAAGATCATTATAGTAACTAAATACCAGTTTAATAGAGCATGTGGTTTGTGGGCAGATGTGTGTATGAGATGCTGGCATGGTTCGCTTGCTTTTATGATATGCGTGATCTGAATTCCTCGTAATTAAATAGCCAAACAAACTGTAAATTATCTCTCCAATTATTTGCACTGGATGTAGTCAGTCATGGCTAAAATGTTCAGGTTTAGTCTACTCATCAGAATTCAGACATCCGGGAAGGTAAATTGTCATTGAGGTACTGGCGATGGTGAGCTCACAGCATTAGGCGAGGAAGAGAATCCGATTTAATTTCATTGTAATTCTTCTTAATGCAATTTGCTCCGTGCCTCAGTGAGGTAGAAGATGCGAGGAATGGTATCATGCCGTTTGATCAAATAACACCAAAAAAAAAAAAAATCTGAGCTTTTGGAACTCAATTTCAAAAGTTCAACTGTATGATCTAGTTAAGGAGTCTCTAAAAGCCTCACAAAAGTCCGGTAAAATTGTACTAGGTTATTTACAAGCCATCATTTCACACACATGGGTTGTTGCTTCTAGTTTGTTACGCGCCATGGTGTAGATATTGCTTATGGGTAATAGCAGTGATGATGATATTTAAGGAGATTGATTATCATACAGCAAAAAAGTATTTTCTCCATTTAAAAAAAAAAAAAGTTTACACATTATTTTAAGGCGTCCTTGTTACTGTGTAAATATACCGGTACATTAAGTACTGAGTAATTAATCACCAGCATGAACCAGCCATGAACCAAAGACAAGGGAGCAGCACAATATAAAGGGAGCAGAGCACACGAGGATCAGGTGAACACAACTGGACAAACAAGGACTAAACAAGGGGGCGTGGTGATTGAAAACGAGGAGACAGGACAAGAGGAGCACATGGCCAACACAAACAAAGACACAGCCATGTGCTCAGGCACAAAATAAACAAAGAAACATTAAACAAAGACAGAACAGACAAGACTGTCAGGGCAGGATCCTGACAATTTCATACTACTTCATCGTCAAGTATTTCTGCCTCAGTTAAATAAAAAAATTATTCTCAGTCATAAAAAATGAGAAACTTTCTTGTAATAATGACATAACGTCATAATAATGAGAAGTATTTTTTCCCCAAAATTTTAAAACATAACTCATAATTGTGAGAAAATTTGCCATTATGAGACACCAAGCCATAATTTCGAGAAAGCATATGAGAAACAAAGTCATTAAGATGAGAAATTTTCAACCTAAATATGTATTTTATGTAAGATTTGAGTTTCAAAAGTTCAACTGTAACTTAGGAGTTTCTAACTCCTATCAGAAATCAAATCAGTGTAAAATCATACTAGTATAATTACAAGTCATTTCATAATCAAATCTGTTGCTGCTTGTAGTCTGTTGAGATGCATGGAGCAAATATTGCTTGCGAGTGATTGGCGCTGCTGATGATATTTAAGGAGATTCATTATCAAACAGAAGAAAATGGCAGACGTTTCTCCACGTGTGGCTCAGGTCTCCAACAGATCGAAGCTGAGAGAAAGAAGAAAAGGATGTTCTGCTCGGATGGACTCCTCTACATCTGCCCTCTGGGCTTGTGGTTTCTCATTAAATGCAGACAAAGACTCCATGTTTTTCGGCTCCTGACGGGCCCAGACTGAAAGCACGGGGACCGTGGACGCACTCGTCCCATCTGCGGCTCTGACTCGCGGGCCTGCCCTGAGAAAAAGGAAGAGCTGTGGAAGAAATCGAAAGGAGAGCAATAGCACAATCTCATTTTTCAACTGTGACTGTCACCGATGATGCACGATGTGTATAAACACACATACACATACGTACACACACACACACAAATAGCGACTGTAGCAGCATTTCGATTCTGGCTTGAGATCTAATCAGCCACATGGGAGCAGGTTGCATGTTTATAAGTGGTGCGATGGGGGTGTCGTTCACACTTTTTGTGAGAAGAACATGCAGCTAGAAGGCTGTTTTATTAACCATCTTTCACCATTACCACACCACCTCCCTTTCCGTCACTCTTTCTCCTTGTTTTGTGGTCCCGTACAGCTGAGGAAGTTCATCCTGCATTGTTTCCATCTCGCCTATTCTGAGTTTCAAGAGCTCAGACCTGTCACGAGGCAGCCGGATACTTGTATTCACCACATTCGAATGCAATGGAGATTTATGAAGCTATAGATTATTGAGCCATGGTTTGGTTTTTGTAACAAAATATCCCCTATAATGCTCGCCGTTATTGCCTCTTATGGACAGGGAGCAGGAACCGTAATCTGGCTATTTTTATCGCATACGACCATGGAACTATTGTCAGCCCCAGACTTTGTTCTTTCCGGGGATGAGCGCCGCCTCGGGCAGTAATCACTGACAGCCCTCTAGTCTCAGAGAACCTTTGGATTTGTGATTTTCCCGCTCCGTGGTCTTTGGATACATCAGGATAGATAATATTTCGGGTTCAATCCTTTAGCGGCTCAGGCTTTCAAATTTCATGACAGACAACTATGGACTGTGCAGTCTGATCTGTAAAAATGTGGTGGAAAAGTGGTATTGGTTTGAAAACCGTAACCCGTTCTTTCAATACACATTGCTTAGAGTGCACAGTTGATGGATATGTTTACTTCTGCGGTGAACAAATTAGCTTTAATTAAAGCAAATTGCACTCTTGCTTCTAAGTGAAGAAATATAGGTCGTATGTGCTCTAATTGGTTGAATGCTTAAAGAAAATATTCAAACCACAATCTGATCATTATTTTTCTCATTGCTGCTGGAAACTAGCTAACAAGACCACCAGTCGTTTTCAAAGTTTTGGATTAAAAAGTTGTGACATGCGGTTTATTACCACCGACATATTTCGAAATGTCCCACAGTTTGTAATACAAACAAACACAGACTTCTTCTTTTTCTACAAACTGTGGGATGAGTCGAAATAATTTTCTGTGATAATCAGCGGGATGGCACAGCACAGATGCTGTCGACAGAGCTTAACTTGTATTTAACCCAGAACCAAGAGCGCAAAAATGGGGAGCATATGCACTGAAGGGGATGCCTGATGGCGATCTCCCGCTCAAACGCTGCCACGCACCCACACCATAAAAAAAAAAACCTCTCAAAAACAGTCCTGACCAGTAGCTTTCAACCAAATACTGTGCTGCATAAAAATATTACTGCTAGAAGGGATACTCTAATGTATCTACTTTGTAGCAAATTTGTAGAAATTAACTTTTTCAATAATGGAAGCCATTTCTGCTTTAAAAATAAAATAATGAGAAACTTTTGTAACATTGATGACTTAATATCTCATAATAATAAGAAAATAATAATGACTCAACATCTCACAATAATGAGAGACATTAGTTTTTATTATGAGAAATTCTCATTATTATGAAACGCTAAGTCATTTTCATGAAAGTTATTCATTATTACAAGACACTAAGTCATAATTATTAGATTTTTCTCAATTTTACAACATGTTAACTCATAATTTTCAGAAAACTTGTCATTATGAGATACTAAGTTTTTAAGTCATTATTATGAGAAATGTTCTTAATATGAGTCATTAAGTCATAATATCTAAGAAAATTTGTCATCCATGCCAAAAAAGGTAACACTTTATAATGTCACATTAGTTTGAGTTAGCTAATGCAATTAACTAACATTGAGCAATATATTTGTTACAGTATTTTTTATACAGTATCTATTTTATTAACTGTTGTTAATAAAAATAGAGCTATACAATTGTTTGTTCATAATTTGGTCATAAAATAATGTCAACTGATACAGATTTTAATAATGTATTAGTACATGCTGAAATTAAAATTAGCTAAGATTAACAAATGCTTAGAAGTATTTTTCATTGTTACTTTATGCTAAATAAAATAAAATATAAAATAAAATAATAAAATAAAATGAAAAAAAAAATCATAATAATGAGAACATTTTGTAACATTGATGACATGTATCATGATAATGAGAAAATAATGACTCAACATCTCACAATAATGAGAAATTAAGTCATTATATATAAATTCTCATTAATATGTGGCTAATGTTTGAAATTGAATCTTACTGTTACAATTAAATGTTACCAAATAAGTTTTAATTAAAAAGTTAAAAACATGCACATCATAGAATTTAAGTCAATGTATATATGAATTGCTTTTTAAATGTGCTTTTGTCACTGGCCCATTATTAAAACACAATGTAGCATTTAATGCATCTGAGGAAAAAAGTAACTTGTTACTAGAAAACGATATCATTTAGAGAACAGCTGAGCTAGTTTCACATAACTGAAGAATACCGTTAACTAACTTACAAACAGAGATTACTAAATATACAAAAGGCAGCAATTATGCTTGTTCACACACAAACACACACAAAGGTTTTCTTGATCCATTGGCCTGCTTTGGTGATCTAACTTCTCATTTGGGTCTGAGAGAAGCCCATCATTTGGTCATTGAGGCCCGAAACCCGGCACTGGCTCAACAAGAAACGGACGAGAAAGAGCCAAGTCTAATTAAAAATTGGAGCGCAGATGTTTTGCCTCCTCACTTTCCTCTCAGACGCCTCTCCTCGGCATCTAAGGCTTTCATGCCAGTGAGAAGCAGTTTCAGAAGTTCATTAAAGTGATATTACTGGATTTAAACTCTAGACGTGCACTACAGGGCAAGATGCTCAAATATCACCATGCGGAACGTGACAGTGTCAATGTCTGAACAGTGATCCATGCAAAGGCTTTTCCAACGTGAAGATCATCACATAATACCGCAAACTGACGGCTTATTTACATAATGGAACAAGATGACAGTGATTTGTACAGTCGACTTGGTTAAAACTTTCTAAACTACAACCATTTGTGAAATTACTAATCCAAACACAGGGAACAACGAGGCTAAAAGCCGCCCGGGATAAAAGGTCCCTTTTGGTTTTATTTTCTCCCAAAATACATAATAGCACCACAGCACTTTCTGAAACACCTGCTTGTCACCATCCACTGCAATTTTCCTGATGCATGACGTCAGTGACAAAAGGTTGATTTTGAAATGATCACATTTATTTTAACAACAAAACTTGTTTATGATTTTTTTGTTTCATGCAAGCTGATTAAATCAATAGTTTTTCAGTATGTGTCAGATAAGTGAAGGGATAATGTTTTAAATCCTCCTTGTTGTAGGAGCTACACAAAAAAAGAATTCACAAATCCTCATAATGCCTATCTTATCTGTTTAGTTACCATGGAGATGTCAGTTCAGAAACGCAAAACTTGTCAGATCTTAAGACGGGATGTTTATCTGTGATACGACCCCAGAGAACTGAGGTTTAGGGTGCCAGATATTTCACAGATGTTTATTTTTCTTTCTTTCTTTTTTTTTTTTAAATACTGATTCTCTGGATTTCAATTATTATCCATTTTTTTATGTAATAGAATAAATTAACCACATTAAAAAAAGTCTGCAATTAAAGATAAAATTGCCACTATCTTTCAAACCAAAAGGTTTTACCCATTTGTCAGAAAAATGTTTTTAATAATTTAAAATATAATGAAATTTATTAATATCACTTTGTCTTTTATATAGATTTAATAAGTATAGGTTAGAATTGGAATGTTGTTTCATTTTTGCATAAATGTGTCTGTTATGCTGAATGACAATGAAAAATATTTAATCCATATTTTGACTCTGATCAAAAACGCTGATTCATGTTCAGAGTGAGGTCTCATCCCTCCGCTGCCGTATCGGATGCAAGCTCAGCAGTGTTGCTTTCACTCCGAGTAACCCATGCCATCTGCCATGCTCAGCGCTCCCCGCTGAGAAACCATTAATTACCAGATTTTGACATTTTATTTATTTATTTATTTTTTATTTACAAAAGTTGAAACATTAAAGTAGACACTTTACTTGCATTTTATACTTTATGTATATAAAATCACTTTTATAAATTTGATTTGATGTGGACACCAAAATGGAACGCCCAGTCTTTGACCCAAGTATACACATACTCTAATGGTATAATGTATAGGTTTAGGGCACCAGATATTCATATTATATTTATTTCTAGGTTTAGGGCACATATAGTGTTGTCAAATGATTAATCGCATTCAAAATAAAAATGTGTTTACATAATATGTGTGTGTACTGTGTGTATTTATTGTGTGTATATATAAATACACACACATGCATGTATATATTTAAGAAAAATATGTTATGTTTATATATTAAATATATTTATATATAATAAAAAATTATATAAATATATACTGTAGATAGATAGATAGATAGATAGATAGATGAGGACTGACAGTTTGGCTGATTCTTTGACATTGCATTATTATTAACATAACATGTTCTTTAAAGTCACGTAGGTCTTACCATTAAATAATTTGCAGTACAACCATGTGTCCTGGCTTTTAAAACTAAAAACTTGCTGTACGTTTATTAAGAAACAAGACGACCATAGCGTCATTCATATCATGGGGGTGTAGCGTCTGGACCACTCAAACACACAATATATATTTTGTTTGAGAAACCATTAATTACCAGATTCACTCTGTGGGACAGTGGGAACTGAAACACTTACTTAAAGCACTTAAGTGCATGCCAGAAATTACAAGTTATTTAATCTATCACTTAATTAATTAATTAATTTATTAATTAGAGACTTTTAAATGTACCGGATTTCACATCCTGTGATACCTTACTATAGTATCCGGGATGAAAATTACGAATTGTTTTAGACGTGCTTCCCTGGTGCAATTCGATTTGTGCACACAAGTTTTGATGAAGTTCTGCTGCATGTTATGATGCAATGCCAGTAAAGCCACTACCCCATCTCTCTCTCTCAATCGCTCTCTCTGTTATTAGAGTCCCAGTGCTTGATTATCCAGTGAAAAAAGCCACAGACTAATCCAGCTCAGACGCCCTTACTCTTTGGTTTAATATCTTAATTGGAGAGAGAGGGAGTGGGAGAAAATAAAACTACCCTACCACTTTCATTCTCTATATTTTTCTTCCAGAGATGAGGCTGGAGTGCTGATGTCAGGACAGTGCTGTTTCCGTGGTAATGAGCTGTCAGCGATATGAAGCTGGACACTCGATTTCTCACATCACCCATCCCCCTTTCCAAATCAGGGCCAGAGACCAGAGAGCCAGAGAAGCGCTTCCCTCCTCGCGTTTTCTGGGAAGAGCGCCCTGGGGACGACAGTGTCAGAGATGCGGAATAAAAGCCAGAGCAAAAACGGTCAGCTCGGTTGTAGACTAAGCCAGTGCTGTAAATTAAGCCTTTAGATGTCATCTCTTGAATTGGGGGAGGGGGGCACTCGGGGTACCGCCATCCGCTGGTCTGAAGCAGGGGCTGTCAACATTTTTGGACCCAGGGACCCCCTCCCACCCCAGACTCTCAAGAGTCCAGGACCCAAAGATATAAAAATACACTGGATAACTTTTATTAATAGTATTAATAGCCGCGAGCGGCCGAGAGGAGCAGCGCTTTTAGTTAAACCAGATATTATGTTGCTTCTCTAATTTAACATGCAAGTATAGTCGAAATCACAACACAGCTATTATCTTTATATTATGTGTATTTGATTTCATCAGACGACGGCTTGATTATAAATCAGGATTTTTGTGCAGATTAACATCTTGGAAGGGAGAGCTGGTTAAGTAGTCTTAATGGGTCGCGTTTCAGTCACTATTTCATATTAATTTGGTTGTCTGAAACAGTAAAATATAACAATGAAAACAGTTTTATTGAGAATTTGGCTGCATCAAATTACTCTGGCTAAATCAAATAATAGAATTAGTTTATGTGTAAATGCATCTCTCTGTCCATCTGTCTGTCTGTCTATAATTGTTTACCAATATTTATAAATATATTTAACAATTATTTATTTAACAATTATAGACAGACAGACAGATGGACAGAGAGATGCATTTACACATAAAATAATTATATTATGTATGACAGACAGACATATAGAAATAACTGATTTGTATTATATATTACAATATATACTTTTATATAGAATTTATTATACTTTAACACAAAGATTGCAATCTATCTATCTATCTATCCGTCTGTGTCTGTCTCAGATTCCCTGCAGTACCCTCACAAACCCCCAGGGGCCCACAGACCCCCGGATGACAACAGCGCATCTGAAGGATTGATTTAATTCAGCAGGCGCTAATAAGACAAACAAACAGCCAAGCTCAGGGCTGTTCCAGGCCATGGTTGTAAGCCACACTGATTCCGCGATGCCTCATCACAAGGAGATGTGTCATAAAGAAGGTTTACGCAGAGCTTGTCGCAGCCGCGCTGGCAGTTAAACACGCACTATGCCTCCAAGAACACCACTGTACACCAAACTATTTTCCATTTACTGAGATGCTGTCCCTCAGCCTATAGTGTTGGAGACAGCATGCACAGAGATCACTACAGGCTGTCAGAGCTGCTGATCTCCGGAGTGGCTGATCTCCGGGGCAGGCGCTCAAAAAGAGGAATTCAGGCTGCTGGAGTTGGTTTAGCTGAACATTACTTTACAATTTGAAAATGACAACACAATCATTTTTGCCTATTCACTGAGGATTATCTCAATGCACAATGGAGGAAACGTAATTAGCTCATTATTCACATAGTAAGCCAAAACATGTCACAATGGCACATTAGCAGTTGCTATTGTCAGGATAGCTGAGCGCACGGGCTCTCGTCGCTCTCTCTTTGGAATAGAAAAGATGAATACAGTAGAGGAAATTTGGCAATTTTGCTTATTTACATTCTGCGACATAGACTTGTCATCTGTGCTGAGTATACGTTTGCTGCCGTTATTCACAGTTCTTATTCCATCACATATAAGGAAGCAGGTTTCCTGTACAGATCTGAAGTGCAGATGTGCAGCTCTGTCCATGGTTCTGAAAAATCTACTAGCTACATTTACATGCAACCAAATAATCCATTAGTAATCTGATTAATGGCTCAATTAGACTGAAAAGGCTTCAAATAAACACCTCAATCAATCCATTTGAGCTTTCGATTGGATTGAAAGGCGTGCACTGTAAAAAATCCAATTTGCAAAAAGTTATTTTAACAAATGCAAAAAGTAGCTTTTTTTAGTGGAAGTCAATTTATTATTTTGTGTTAACTGAACAAAAATACTGTAAACAAGTTTCTAACAAAACTTGGTTTGTTGGCCTTACTTAGATACTCAAGTATTTGTTCAAAACCTGTCCAAGTGTTGTCCCAACTTTACAAACTGAGTCATCTGAACAATTCTATGTTCCATAATATTGTGCAAGTTCCTAGAATGCATTGCAGCTTGAAAATATTGTGGTAATAAATTATAAATATTGTGTTATAATAAATAATAAATATTGTAATAAATTAATAAATATTGTGGTAAAAAAAAATTATCACTGCGTTACATTAAATTACTGAGTTAATTAATGCTGTTGCTCTTAGCTGTTCATATTTGTTGATAATCATTGTGTTTAGATGTTGAGGAATATGTGCATTTCATTGCAACTGCTGGATGTAATATATTGGACTATTATGTTTAACTCTAGTTTTAAGAGGCAAATAACGGCCATATCATGAATTGGACGATGGCGCTTTAATGCCACGTTAAAAGATGTAAAAAAAAAATAAATCTAAGATTACGAGATTAAAGTTGAAATATTTTGAGAATAAAGTCAAAATTACGAGAATAAAGTTGAAATATTATGAGAATAAAGTCGAAATACTACAAGATTAAAGTCAAAATACTACGAGAATAAAGTCGAAATATTTCGACTTTATTCTTTAAATAATAAAGATAATAAATAATTGAAATGATAATAAAGTCGAAATTACGAGTATAAAGTCAAACTGTTTAGAGAATAAAGTCGAACTGTTTTGAGAATAAAGTCGAAATGTTTCGAGAATAAAGTTTAAATGTTTCGAGAATAAAGTCAAAATATTTAGAGAATAAAGTCAAAATTATGAGAATTAATTCGTAGCAATTACGAGATTAAAGTTATAATATTTTGAAAGAATATTAGCCTATTGCACATGTAAATGGCCTGGATTGGGAGCAGATGTGCAGGAAATGTCGATAAGGTGTGTGAGCTGATGTTAAGATAAAAAGTTGTTCCTGTTCAGTCTGTTAATAGCTGTTTCCGCGCGTCCTTGAAATTGACTCTTCCTCATCCCAGTAAGATGATACGGCTGCTCGGACTCAACAATATTCAAATAAATTCCGGTGGCCTGGCAACTTCTCCCGGTGCTCTCAATCTGGGCAATTTGCATGCGCAATATAGGCTATAGCCTACTCTCAAAATATTCTAAATTTAATTTCTACGATTTAAATTCTCAAAACATTTAGACTTTATTATCGAACATTTAGACTTTATTCTCGAAATAATTCGGCTTTATTCTCGTAATATTTCGACCTTATTCTCGTAATATTTCGACTTTATTCTCGTGATTTCGACTTTATTCTCAAAATATTACGACTTTAATCTCGTAATTGTAGATGTTTTGACGTGGCACTAAAACGCTGTTGTAGTATTCGGCTTTGAAAATCAAGCGTAGCCTAAATGTGAAAAAAGAGGCTGTAGCTCCTTGAATTTCTACATCCTTCTTTATCTTTAGTTGCTTTGACAAGATTTTTTTTAATTCATTGGGTGAACAAAAGTATTTAAGTTGTGAGTTGTTAGTGGATTTAGCTTATCTTTTTTAAGTTGGGTCAACTTTTTTTTGTGTGTGGTGTAGACCTGAAGTAAAACGATCAATATGAAAAAAATGAGCATGTAAATGCTTGAATCTAATTTTCTCAATCAGATTTTAATACCTTGCTCAAAAAATAGTTTTGTTCAGAATATGGATTGGATTTATTTCGATTGATGAAAATTAGTGCAAGTAAACATAATCTAATGAAACCTTTGCATTGTGAAAGGGATAGTGAACAAAAAATGAAAATTCTGTCATCATTTACCCATCCTTATGTAATTTCAATGTATGTTTTGCTTTCTTCTAACATTCTTCTTCAAAAGAAGATGATGGATAGAATGTAAATGCTGCTTTCCCCATACAATGAAAGTGAATGGGATAGGTGCTGCTGAGCAACAAAAACTAGGAAAAATACAGTCAATTTTTGTCACAATTTTTGTGCTATGTTTTAGTGCTATGCTGCTCTTACAGTCATTTATAGAACTTGACAGCACATGTCCCGATTCATTTTAAATGTATGGGGAAAAAGCAGCGTGAACATTGTCTAACATCTGCTTCTGTTTTCCATGAAAGGAAAAAAAAAGTCACATGGATTTTTAACGACATGAGGGTGAGAAAATGATGACAGCGTTTGCCTGAGGATGTCCTCAAATGTACAGTACAGTGCAGATCTGTCACTGTCCTTGGTCCTGAACTTCTCAGCCCACTCTATGAAAGCTGTTTGGTGTCTACACTAAAATTAAGTTCCCTAAGGAACTTTAGCTATTTGAATATGAACAAAAAAGTGAGAGAGATAATTTTATGTAGGATTACAGTGTGTTGGTTTAATTAAAACATGGTAGTTTAAAAAAAAAATTATTAACTCTAATTTTTTATTCCCTCTGCCTTCCCCCCACCTTTTTTTGACACCGTGATAATCCCACACAGCTCCAATTAAAGACAAAATATATATTGATTTGAAGTTTGTGTGGATCCACACTGTTTCTCTCTTATAAATGTTGTGTCATTTCAGTAATTAGCCTCTGGATAATATAAATGTTGGAGTTTGGGCTTGTGTTTGGACTGCCAGACAAGAGCAGTGGAAGGAACTAATTACCAGCCATGCGCCTGCAGAGTCAAAACCTGAATTTTGTTTAGTTTTTTGTTTTGATCGTGAGTCCCTTGTTTGTCCTGAACAGTTAAACTGCCTGCTGTTCTTTTGAAAAATCCTTCAGGTCTCACAAATAATTTGGTTTTCCAGCATTTTTGTGTATTTGAACCCTTTCCAACAATTCATGTATGATTTTGAGATCCATCTTTTCACACTGAGGACAACTGAGTGACTCATATGCAACTATTGCATTTTTTCCTTCTGGACCATCAGTAAGCGTTTGAACCTTCTGCAATAGTTGCATATGAGTCCCTCAGTTGTCCTCGGTGTGAAAAGATGAATCTCAAAATCACACAGGCATTGTCAGACATTGCAGGGTGTTCCAAATGAACACAATTCTGCCATGTTAAGTGAACTTTAACAGACATTCCCTATTGCGCGCGCACACACACACACACACACACACACTTAATTAAACTGATGCATACATACATATGCACATAAGGAAATTGTAAATATTTCATGTTATTCTGTATACACAACCACTCCTCATCTCCCTTCAACACATTCAGAGATGCATATAAAAATGCATTGTAGCATGTTTTACAAGAAAATAGTATTTCAGTCTTTCTATAAATTTCATTTTTTTAATCAGTGTGCTACTTGCTGTTACTTTATAAGTATTTGTGAAAATTATTAGGCTACTTGCAATTTCTGAGTGAAAACTGTTTCTACACCAATTTTTCAGCGTACATCAGGGCATGGCAAAATCCACATGCCAGCAAGGGAAAATGTACTCAATACAAGAATAAGAGTCCAAACAGCTGATAAAAACATCAAAATAATCCACAGTAATTATTATTATTAATATTAAACATGAATATATACTATATAGTAGTATTTCTGTAATTTAGTAGTAGTAGTTATGTAATACTGAACTACTATATATACACAATGCACACACACACACACACACACACACACACACATTCATGTATGATTTTGAGATCCATCTTTTCACACTGAGGACAACTGAGTGACTCATATGCAACTATTGCATTTTTTCCTTCTGGACCATCAGTAAGCGTTTGAACCTTCTGCAATAGTTGCATATGAGTCCCTCAGTTGTCCTCGGTGTGAAAAGATGAATCTCAAAATCACACAGGCATTGTCAGACATTGCAGGGTGTTCCAAATGAACACAATTCTGCCATGTTAAGTGAACTTTAACAGACATTCCCTATTGAACAATGTGCAGGGACCCTGTCATTCTGAATCTGTAATTTAGTAGTAGTAGTTATGTAATACTGAACTACTATATATACACAATGCACACACACACACACACACACACACACACACATATATTTATATTTTATTTAACATATATATATAAGTGCGTGTGTGTGTGTGTGTGTGTGTGTGTAATACTGAACTACTATATATACACGGTAAGCGTTTGAACCTTCTGCAATAGTTGCATATGAGTCCCTCAGTTGTCCTCGGTGTGAAAAGATGAATCTCAAAATCACACAGGCATTGTCAGACATTGCAGGGTGTTCCAAATGAACACAATTCTGCCATGTTAAGTGAACTTTAACAGACATTCCCTATTGAACAATGTGCAGGGACCCTGTCATTCTGAACAAAGCTAAATGTGCTGCAAACCTTTGTGATTTTCCTCTACGCTCCTTGTGACATCATCCCGCCATCCCCTACTCCTCTGGTCTCACAGTAAGCTCTTATGTCTATGTCCTCTGATTCAATCCATATTCCATACACACCTTCTCTCTCAATGCCTCAACTAAATAATACAAACTCCCACTTCCTCATACTCACAGTACAAGTGACACAGGCAAAGCCTCAGGCGAGCCCGGCACAGAGGAAATGAACTCGGTCCTTTGAAGGCGATGGCCCCTTAAAGCTCAGAACAAGAGCGGACTGGCTCAATAATTACCAGAGCACAAAGCAAAGAGTTTTCATGTTTAGAGCTATAGCACTGCATGTGGCGTTCAGACTATTTCATTAGACAGACAGATTTGTAGCAATGCACC